>NW_027467782.1:56356467-56679423 GCF_004210375.1 Tachypleus tridentatus
TTTAATGACCTTTATAGTCTTATTACGATACTATAACACAGAGTGTTAATGACCTTTATACTCTGATTAAGAAGGATACTATAACACAGAGGGTTAATGACCTTTATAGTCTTATTAAGGTTGATACTATAACATGAGGGTTAATGACCTTTGGAGTCTAACACTACATAGGACGATAACTATAACACAGAGGGTTAATGACCTCTTTATAGTCTTATTAAAATCCATACTAAGCAACACAGAGGGTTAATGACTTTAGAGTCTTATTAAGAAGGATACTATAACACAGAGGGGTTAATGGACCTTTATAGTCTTATTAAGGAACGATACTATAACACAGAGGGTTAATGACCTTTATAGTCTTATTAAGAAGGATACTATAACACAGAGGGTTAATGGTGCTTTATACTCTGATTAAGGGATACTATAAACACAGAGGGTTAATGGTATTTTATACTCTACAGAGGGTTGATGAACGGTACTATAACACAGAGGGTTAATGACCTTTATACTCTGATTAAGAACGATACTATAACACAGAGGGTTAATGACCTTTATACTCTGATTAAGGACGATACTATAACACAGAGGGTTAATGACCTTTATACTCTGATTAAGAACGATACTATAACACAGAGGTTAATGACCTTTATAGTCTTATTAAGAACGATACTATAACTGTAGGTTTTGTAGTAGAACAAAACAGAACTGTAGCTCTAAATAGTGAAATAAAAAAACAACTTGCAGCTCAAATAGTGAAACAAACAAACAAACTGTAACTTTAAATAAGGTATTTCACAGAATGGTTGTATCGGATTCCATATCTCTGTTGTTGTTGTTGTTTTGTGAACTGTTTCTCGATTTCTGGTGGGGGTGGAAACACATCAGAAACGAAATGGTTGAAAGAAAACACAACCTGACGAATATTCACATTACGTTGTTTCATTTAAGAATTGTCTCTCTTATGTACGGCTCTGTTCTTGAAACATATTGAATTCTACATACTTAAATCAAATATAATAAAAATATGAGGTATAAACACAGTCAAACAAAAGAAAAATAAACCGTGAAAACTTCGTACTCTAAGAAACTTCCCATTCTAGCTTAGGATCGCTATATATTAGAGACGCTTAGTGTTTAGACTAACTAAACATTGTTATCACATGTACTTCTATGCCTTTCTGTGTCACACACAATACAGACACTGGATGCTATTGTGACGATGGCGAACCCACTTTCTACAAAATCAAAGTTTGGAAACGGCTTGAATGAATCGTGAAAGAAAATGATAAAATTGTACAACATTTTCAACAATATTATGTGATGATAACCGTTTCGTTACATAATAAATTTATAATAAAGTTTCTTTCGTTGTCCATTGAAGTCGCTTCAAACCAGATATTTTGACCCACAGTACTGTTATATTACACTGACACACTATTTAGACAGTACACGTATTGTAGTGTTTTGATTTGAAAATCTGAAATCCACGGAATGTGAAATCTACGTTACACGACTTGTTATAAGCAGGAATCTAACCAAGAATGTGTATAGTTTTTACAGCGATGTACGACAAAAGGTTAATCATCTCTGGATAAGCGATTCGTTTAGCCAACACAGTGGTATGACGCTGTAGAAGTGATCTGTGACGCAGCGAAGGACATTTTCAGCACCTGTGGATTTGTCTAAAATAAATTCATTACAGTTCCACAATGTAATGGGTGTTTTTCTTATAATAAAGCCACATTAGACTATCTGCTAAGCCCACTGAGGGGAATCGACCCCAGATTTTAGCGTTGTAAATCCGTAGACTTACCGCTGCTGGGGACATCACAATGTAATGCAGCCAAGGTTAGAAATATGTCCCAGAAGAAATTGGGAAATTCATTCCATGGACAACAGTGGATTCCTGGACCACACTCTAAATCAATCTGGAAAACGCGCAGGTTCAAAGTAATGGTCGTAGTTTTTGAATATTTTCCAACCCAAAATAACCTTACAATAAAATATTTGAAGTTGACAAAAACTCACACACATTTTGCCACAATTCGAAATTAAACGTTTACTTTTAATATAAAAAAGGAATATGATGGAAGAAACTGGACCACGTACCTGCCAAGTTTACAGATGTAGTTCCAGTAAATGATAATGCCTTTGGTCGACATAAATGTGACTTCGGAAGATGGTGGTCACGTACAGTGAAAAGTTTGTTACATTGTGGAGTCTAAGATTGTCCATCGCAAATCCTTGTTACAACAAAAATTACAATGTTGGCCAATAGTGATTAATACTAATACCTTTAGATATCAAACATCTAGATCAGCCATTCTATATCAAACGATAGCCATCAAACATCAAGTATCAGCAATCAAACATCAGCCATCAGACAGGCATCAACCATCAGGGATGAGACATCAACCATCAAAATTGAACAATACAGGAAGTGGTTTCAAGTGCAAGGAACCTGAGACGTCGATAATAATACCAGATAGACTTTATATTCCAAAGACTTGGTTCAGTGTTAATGAAATACAAGGAACATAAATAAAAATAATGAAAGTAAAGTTTTAAAGAAACGTATTATTATATTATGATGATTGTATTTACTTTATTTTCTTTAGCCGTCTAATTGTGCAAGTTTAGAGCTAACATTAACTGAACTTAGAAATAAATTGATGTAAACTTTGCCCTGTGTAATAACATAAAATGTTTTTAGTAAAACTCCGCAGCTTGCACTACATGGTGAAGTATTATAATTCGAAAAATTCACCATAAGTGACAATGGCTGTACAAGAAATCGTATAAGAATAAATACAATACAATATTGCACATACCCTGTACGACCCTAAGTTCTCCACAACGCAGGCTAGCTTAACATCTCTCCCAACTGACACAGTGACGTTTGGAATCGGTTCGGTGAAGTCCGGTTCGACTTCGGCTTCTTTACTTCCGGAAGAATTAGCTGCGATTATAAGAGATACGTGTTAGGCCTAGTGATTTCAGTTTGACCTCGTAAACATAGGTTTGATTATTTGTTTATTTATTGAATTTTGCACAAAGCTGCACGAGGGCTATCTGCTCCAGCCATCCCTTATTTTGAACTAACAGTTAGAGGGAAGGCAGCTAGTGAAACAGCACTCACCACCAACTGTTGGGCTACTCTTTTACCAACGAATAGTGAGACTGGCCGTCACATTATAACGCCCCACAGCTGATAGGGCGAACATGTTTGGTATGACGGGGATTTGAACTGTCAGATTACAGGGCGAGCAACCTAACCACCTAGCCAAGTTTGGAAACAAAAGTAAGGAAGCCATGATATTTGCCAAAGTGTCTCTTAACTGTTATATAAGGAATATCCGATAAATTCATTTTAAATCTCGCACAATACAATGATTTCTATTAAAACTGTCGAAGGATTAGGTAAAAACGGAGGTTTGTTGTACCGTGTGGCACACTAACAAATCACCCGTTTTAAAGCGAATTGTACACTTACCGGGAATTTTTAATACTAGATCCAATTTCTGTCTTCTTGTCCTGCAGTGAACGCACCAGAGTTTGGATTAATACTCTCTTGTTTTTTTAATGTTATTGAAAGCAATCCGTGAAGAGAACCTATTTGTCACTGGTGTGGGGTTTGTCATCAGGTACTTTTTTTTAGAAAATCGTCTAATCAATCAACCCAGGGTCTACTATTAAACTAACCCAGTAATAATTTCAATTTGACAGCTCGAAATGCCAAATGTGTCTACATAAGAAAGATTTATAAACGGCCCCTAGTAACATCCATTCCTCCTGAAAAATGATAAACATGCTTAAAATTTGTCAAATATTAAACAATGGAAAGTATATCTTTCACAGACAACGACATTATCTTATCTTCAACAATGAATAATTAATTACCTAACTTGGTTTGCGTTCACAGAATAAAATAATCCAATTCTTCCTTACTGGAAATATAAAGAAAATATCTGGAAACTTCGTCGGTACAAAGTGTATGTCAGTTTTGAGGCATTTCTATCCTGATCTATGTTGTAAAGGTTAAATCTGCTGTTATGTATTGTGATTTACAATCCTGAAAGTCGATAAAGAACGTGCTTATTGCTATGTATTCGCTTGTTTTGAACGTAAAAGCGACACGTTAAAATTGTTGCTGTTAAAGTGCATGGTTTTGTTTGGAATTTCGCCCAAAGCTACACGAGGGCTATCTTTGCTAGCCGTTCATAATTTAGGGTGTAAGACTAGATAGAGGCAAGTGGTCATCAACACCCGCCGCCAACTCTTGAACTGCTCTTTTACAAACGAATAGTTGGATTGACCGTTACATAATAACGCCCCACGGCTGAAAGGGTGAGAATGTTTGTGTGAGGAGATTCGAACCCGCGACCATCAGATTACGAGTTGACTGTCTTACCCTGGCTGTGCCGGGCCAAGTACATTTGAAGTTGATGTCTGAAGTAGATTACATACATATGTTACATACATACTATATATTACATTACATACAAATGTTACATACATACATATATTACATACATACATATGTTACATACATACATATATTACTTACATATACATGAATTTACATACATTAGAATTACATACATTACATGTTACATACATATATTACATACATACATGTTACATACATACATACAAAACACATACATACATATATTACATACTAATAATATTGTATTACATACATAACATATGTTACTGAAATACATACATACATACATAATGTTACTGAAATATTACATACATACATGTAAAGCTGACATATATTCTCGACTTGTGGAATTGAAGTAAATTAGTAAATGTATGTTTAGTTCTAAAAGTAACCACCAGTGCTGTAAAGTTCATGTGTACAGGCAAATATAAATGATGACAGTTTCGGTATGAACTCAGAAACTTGGGTGAAATTTGAAAGAAAAGAACAAGATTTGATAGACATGTTAAAGTCATGTAAGACTGTAGGCATGTTAAAGTCATGTAAGACTGTAGATATGTTAAAGTCATGTAAGACTGTAGACATGTTAAACTATATAAGACTGTAGGCATGTTAAAGTCATGCAGACTACTGTACACATGTTAAAGTCATATAAGACTGTAGATATGTTAAAGTCATGCTAAGAGACTGTAGGACTGTTAAAGTCATGCAAGACTGTAGATATGTTAAAGTCATGTAAGACTGTAGACATGTTGAATCATGTAACACTGTAGTCATGTTAAAGTCATGCAAGACATGTAGATATAGTTAAAGTCATGTAAGACATGTAGACATGTTAAAGTCATGCAAGACTGTAGATATGTTAAAGTCACATGTAAGACTGTAGACATGTTAAAATCATGGTAAGACTGTCAGACATGATGTAAAGTCATGCAAGACTGTAGATATGTTAAAGTCATGTAAGACTGTAGACATGTTAAAGTCATGTAAGACTGTAGACATGTTAAAGTCATGTAAGACTGTATACATTTCTTTAATAACTTTTAACTTTGTACAGGCCCGGCATGGCCAGGTGGGCTAAGGCGTTCGGCTCGTAATCCGAGGGTCACGGGTTCGAATCTCTGTCACACCAAACATGCTCGCCATTTCAGCCGTGGGTGCGTTATAATGTGATGGTCATTCTCACTATTCGTTGGTAAAGAGTAGCCCAAGAGTTGGTGGTGGGTGGTGACGACTAGCTGCCTTCCCTCTAGTCTTACACTGCTAAATTAGGGACGGCTAGCGCAGATAGCCCACGAGTAGCTTTGTGCGAAATTAACAAAAAAAAAAAAAATCGTGGTGAAACGGATTGTATCAGAACTACATCTTTATATTTTGACATTTAATTGGCAGTGCGATGCCAATGAAAATAAATTACTTTTGAGAATGGTTTGTAAGAGCCCCTTCGATGGAAAATATTCGTACTCTCAGGTAGCAATACCAAATAAAATTTAAATTTAATAAAATTTAAAATGAAATTTCGTTTAATACAGTTCTTACATTTAGGCCTAAAATCACCGCATGCCCTTAATGTTTCGTAGTACGAAAAAAATTGTCCAGGCATGAGTATACATATATATATATGTCTGCTTCAGTGATACTCGATATTAAATCGGTGATTACCAAGGTTTTATTCATTAGTTGCCCGCAGCGGTTTCAGTTATGATTGTGAAAGAGGAAGGAGGTAGCCTTGTGTGGCCCCTATGCAAATCAATATGTATAGTTTGGGTAGAGAATTCGGAGGCGTTCTCTAAATGTTTACATTGGATCTACGTTTAAAATTACTGTGTGACCCACATGTACAACAATGTTGCTGTAAGTGTTTTGCTATTTGACTGCGGTTGGTACGTTTTGAATTGTAGTCGGATGACCATGATTGACAATGGTCCTACGAAACCGAATTCTGTTGTGACACAGTCTTTAGTCTGGAGTAGTCGGATGACCATGATTGACAATGGTCCTACGAAACCGAATTCTGTTGTGACACAGTCTTTAGTCTGGAGATATTTCACTTTAAAACATAAGCACGTGTTTGTTAAAGCACTTTTCGTGAAGTGTCATTATTTACACCATCCATAAGTAATAAAACATAAATAAATACAGAGTAACAAAATGACCAAGAATTTCACAATTTGAACATCAGAAACTCCGTTATAAATTTTTAATATATACAAAATTGAAACAGCTGTTCCATATTGAAACAAATTTCTAATAATTTTTAATAAATAACTCCCTTAATATTATTTTATGATATTATTTATGTTTTATTTTACCATAGAATGTGATAACAATTAGAATAGATGGATCTTTCTAGGCCTAAATCATGCTGGTAATATAAGTTACATTTTATTTGTTAGAACTATTCCTGAGATGGTAAGTGATGACTCTGTAGGATTTGTTACGTCACTGAATTTCACCTTTATAGACAAGCATGAGTTACTGTAACCCTAAGTAATTCGACGTTTCTTTTAATGAACACTTCAATTTTAAAGTCGCTCAGAGCACAACACACCATATCTCCGCTACTCATAGTAAGAAGATTCAATGATAACCATTGGATCTATTACTTTGTATCAGACTTTACAGGATATGAAGAACTAATAGTTAATAAAATGTGACTTTTGTTGTTTTTTTTTGGCAGAATGAGAGATAAAATTTATGTTAAATATTTCAGACAACTGGTTCCGATAACATAGTTACTTGTTTTTTTTTTTTTTTGAAATTCGCGCAAGCGACACGAGGGTTATCTGTGTTAACCGTTCCTAATTTTGCAGTGTAAGACTATAGAGGAGACAGCTAGTCATCACCGCCCACCGCCAACTCTTGGGCTACTCTTTTACCAACGAATAGTGGGATTGACCGTTACATTATAACGCCCCCACGGCAGAAAGGGCGAGCATGTTTGGTGTGACGGGGATTCGAACCCGCGACCATCGGATTACGAGTCGAGTGCCTTAACCACCTGGCCATGCCGGGCCCAACATAGTTACTATCATCAGGGCTATGCTAGCAAAGCTACGTTGGGCTATCTGCTGTGCCCACCAACGAGAACTGAACTCTTGAGTTTAGAATTTTAAATTGAAAGACTTTCCGCTGTGATAGTGGGGTATTATCGAAACTACTTAGGTGACACGTACGATAAAGATTGTCTTTGTGAATGTGCCAAAACATGTCATTCTTGTTTTTGTTGTTTATGATTGTAATTTTTATATGAACCTAAAAACACAAAAGATAAAAATTCGAATTCCTCACTTGTTTTATATATTGTTTTATGTCGTTCACTACCGGTAGCGTCAACGTATCGTATTGGGTAATTTTGTCTTTTGTTCGTTACGGCACTCTGTGATGACTGTAGACTGTGTGAAAGCACCCGTTTTCTGTGTAGAATGAACAGTGAGTCACAGCAGTAATGGATGGTGTTAGCTGTGTTGATTATAATAATTTTGTTTAATTTCTCTGTGTTACTGAAAGTAAAAGCGCCGTGATCCACGAGGAATTTGGTTCACGTGTATTTAGAAAACAAAATAAAAGCTTGAGAAAATGGCGTATGTGAGTTTTTCTCACGTTCTGAGGGAGTGGGGAATTTGTACAAGATGGTGGCTGACGTTTAAAGGACCAGTTCTTGATTATTTGATTTATCTTGAAGTTTCTCTTGGCTTTAAAGAATTCCGTTCCTTTAAAACGTAGAACCTACTTTGAAGTTTATAATAAAAAAACACGTTTAGTGACCCGTTTTGTATTATTAACACTCGAGATAAACTGATGTACACTTGATAAAAATATTCGCGCCAGTAAATGAAATTCGACAAGCTTTCTCCTCGAGATAGAACTAACCATTCGAAAAAAAAGGAAGAAAGGTCTTATCACGAAATTCCGCAAGGTTCGAACACGTGAAAGAGGTAGCCAATTGAGAAAAAGTATTCTTTCTTGAAACTCAGATAACTTGAAAAAGAAAACGAGATTTCATCTTGGGCTTTCTGGAAGTTTCTATCAAAATGAGTTACCGATGTATATTTATCAAATTTAACAACATCTGTAATATGCTATAAACCTTTTAAAACTACTGTATCAATCCTATTCAATAAATCCGTTTTTAAAGTCTTCTAACATATACGTTATTTTCGCAAAACTGTCTTTAGCTTAATAAACGAAAGTTCTATAATAGTGTAAGTCATATGAAAAGATGTTAAACAGTGCAGTTATGTGGAGATTTTCTCCCATTCTTCACAGAATTGTGCAAAAGAAACTGGCGTAAAATTGAATTCATTTCTTCCAGCATTCATCCACACAGCAGTAAAATAAGAGAGATAAATATATAAACATAAAAAAATATATCCAAAGTTCGTACAAGACGGAGTGAAGAAATCTCTGTGGTTGATTTTGATTAATAACCACATTTCATTTTGGGAAAGGGGTGATGTTAGGTAAAGTTATCTGTAAATAAAAAAATATTCATAAACTTGAATATAATATAATATAATATAATATAATATAATATAATATAATATAATATAATATATAATATAATATAATATAATATAATATAATATAAATATAATATAATATAATATAATATAATATAATATAATATAATATAATATAATATAATATAATAATATAATAATATAATATAATATAATATAATATAATATAAAGAATATCTTCAAACGACCAATAACAACAAGATTACTGGGCTTTACCATATTAATATTATTCTAGAATAGTGTTACACTAAATATATACTATTTTCCATATAGCTATTTTGTATTATTTTCTGTCCTAACGAAAACTTAAAGTTGAATTACTTAGACTACGTATTCTGTAAATAACATTCTAATTAAAAAAATATAGGACTAAGACAGAAACAGATGCAAAACATAGGATATAGGTTACATTTGTCAGGCCTTGTTTATTGTAGTTAAACACAATTCCATAGAACAATATTTATCTTTCGTATTACTGGAACAAACTATGTCTCACAACAAAATGTTCATTCACATTTATTTCTAGTTAAGTATGTACAAACGAGGTTTGAAATTCATTTTGAAAAGAAGCATAGCTTTAATGAATTCTAGAAGTATATATTATGGATAGATACTTTGTAAAAAACACGAATGATGAACTTCCATCAAAGAGTGCCGCTATGAAAAAAACATAAACAATTAATCTCATGGGTTGTCTTTTTTGATATATATATCTGCTATGCAGGCTCACTAACTACTGGCCAAATGATGATACAACAGTTGTATAGACACGTTTACTGTATTATACTAGATCCCCATATATTGAGACACTTACCTTTACTGTATTACAGTAGATCACCATCTGTTGAGACACTTTTACTGTATTATACTAGATCCCAATATATTGAGACACTATCCTTTACTGTATTAGAGTAGATCACCATCTGTTGAGACACTTTTACTGTATTGGAGTAGATCACCATCTGTTGAGACACTTTTACTGTATTGGAGTAGATAACCATCTGTTGAGACAACTTTTACTGTATTAGAGTAGATCACCATCTGTTGAGACACTTTACTGTATTGGAGTAGATAACATCTGTTGAGACACTTACTTTTACTGTATTAGGTAGATCACCATCTGTTGAGACTCTTACTTTTACTGTATTAGAGTAGATCACCATCTGTTGAGACACTTACTTTTACTGTATTAGAGTACATCACCATCTGTTGAGACACTTTTACTGTATTATACTAGATGCCCATATATTGAGACACTTACCTTTACTGTATTAGAGTAGATCACCATCTGTTGAGACACTATCCTTTACTGTATTAGAGTAGATCACCATCTGTTGAGACACTTTTACTGTATTGGAGTAGATCACCATCTGTTGAGACACTTACTTTTACTGTATTAGAGTACATCACCATCTGTTGAGACACTTTTTTACTGTATTAGAGTAGATCACCATCTGTTGAGACACTCACTTTTACTGTATTAGAGTAGATCACCATCTGTTGAGACACTTACTTTTACTGTATTAGAGTAGGTCACCATCTGTTGAGACACTTACTTTACTACTGTATTAGAGTAGGTCATCATCTGTTGAGACACTTACTTTTACTGTATTAGAGTAGATCACCATCTGTTAAGACACTTATCTTTACTGTATTATAATAAATCACCATCTGGTAAGACACTTTACTGTATTAGAGTAGATCACCATCCGTTGAGAAACTTACTTTTACTGTATTAGAGTAGATCACCGTCTGTTGAGACACTTACTTTTACTGTGTATTAGAGTAGATCACCATCTGTTGAGACACTTTTACTGTATTAGAGTAGATCACCATCTGTTGAGACACTTACTTTTACTGTATTAGAGTAGATCACCATCTGTTGAGACACTTTTACTGTATTAGAGTATATCACCATCTGTTGAGACACTTACTTTTACTGTATCAGAGTATATCACCATCTGTTGAGACACTTACTTTTACTGTATTAGAGTAGATCACCATCTGTTGAGACACTTTTACTGTATTAGAGTAGATCACCATCTGTTGAGACACTTACTTTTACTGTATTAGAGTAGATCACCATCTGTTGAGACATTTACTTTACTGTATTAGAGTAGGTCACCATCTGTTGAGACACTTACTTTTACTGTATTAGAGTAGATCACCATCTGTTAAGACACTTATCTTTACTTGTATATAATAATTCACCATCTGGTAAGACACTTTACTGTATTAGAGTAGATCACCATCTGTTGAGAAACTTACTTTTTACTGTATTAGAGTAGATCACCATCTGTTGAGACATTTACTTTTACTGTATTAGAGTAGATCACCATCTGTTGAGACACACTTTTACTGTATTAGAGTACATCACCATCTGTTAAGACACTTATCTTTACTGTATTATAATAAATCACCATCTGGTAAGACACTTTACTGTATTAGAGTAGATCACCATCTGTTGAGACACTTACTTTTACTGTATTAGAGTAGATCACCATCTGTTGAGACACTTACTTTTACTGTATTAGAGTAGATCACCATCTGTTGAGACACTTACTTACTGTATTAGAGTAGGTCACCATCTGTTGAGACACTTACTTTTACTGTATTAGAGTAGATCACCATATGTTAAGACACTTATCTTTACTGTATTAGAGTAGATCACCATCTGTTGGGAAACACACTTTTACTGTATTAGAGTAGATCACCATCTGTTGAGACACTTACTTTTACTGTATTAGAGTAGATCACCATCTGTTGAGACACTTACTTTACTGTATTAGAGTAGATCACCATCTGTTGAGACACTTACTTTTACTGTATTAGAGTAGATCACCATCTGTTGAGACACTTACTTTTACTGTATTAGAGTAGATCACCATCTGTTGAGACACTTTTACTGTATTAGAGTAGATCACCATCTGTTGAGACACTTACTTTTACTGTATTAGAGTAGATCACCATCTGTTGAGACACTTTACTGTATCAGAGAGTAGATCACCATCTGTTGAGACACCTACTTTTACTGTATTAGAGTAGATCACCATCTGTTGAGACACTTACTTTTACTGTATCAGAGTAGATCACCATCTGTTAAGACACTTACTTTTACTGTATAAGAGTAGATCACCATCTGTTAAGACACTTTCTTTTACTGTATAAGAGTAGATCACCATCTGTTAAGACACTTACTTTTACTGTATAAGAGTAGATCACCATCTGTTAAGACACTTACTTTTACTGTATTAGAGTAGATCACCATCTGTTGAGACACTTACTTTTACTGTATAAGAATAGATCACCATCTGTTAAGACACTTACTTTTACTGTATTAGAGTACATCACCATCTGTTGAGACACTTACCTTTACTGTATTAGAGTACATCACCATCTGTTGAGACACTTTTACTGTATTAGAATAGATCACTCTTTGTAGATTTCCAGCTGATGAGACATCTGTTTGTCAAGTCAGTGAATTCTGTCACTGTGTTAGAAACTTGTTCATTTACTGTCTATCAAGTTAATTTTTACTAAACATTTAGACAATATGGTTCTTTAGCATATAAGTAAAGTTACGGGTTTTTGGGAAGCGGTCACAATCATTATGATTTTGTTGAGAAGCCATAAAAACTAAAACAAATGAATATAACTTAGGTCAGCATATTTCAGAAAAGATAAAGAACGGAATGTTTGAATGAAGAGTCAAATAAAAGATGTTCACAATGTGGATCATTAATAAGTGTCGTGTTTAGGATCAAATCTCATGTGGTATAGCGAGATACATTCGACAAAGATATTCAGTCGAAATATTCAAGTAGTAGATATATCGGGGGTGAAACGCTAATTATTGGATATTCAGTTCTGAACGTAGCTCTTGTCATTAGACTTTCAATTCTGAACGTAGCTATAGTCATTAGACTTTCAGTTCTGAACGTAGCTATAGTCATTAGACATTCAGTTCTGAACGTAGCTCTTCATTAGACATTCAGTTCTGAACGTAGCTCTAGTCTTTAAACTTTCAGTTCTGAATGTAGCTGTAGTCATGAGACATTCAGTTCTTAACGTAACTCTAGTAATTAGACTTTCAGTTCTGAACGTAGCTCTAGTCATTAGACATTCAGGTCTGAACGTAGCTCTAGTCATTAGACATTCAGTTCTGAACGTAGCTCTAGTCCTTAAACTTTCAGTTCTGAACGTAGCTATAGTCATGAGACATTCAGGTCTGAACGTAGCTCTAGTCCTTAAACTTTCAGTTCTGAACGTAGCTATAGTCATTAGACATTCAGTTCTGAATGTAGCTCTAGCCCTTAAATTTCAGTTCTGTACGTAACTCTAGTAATTAGACTTTCAGTTCTGAACGTAGCTCTAGTCCTTAAATTTCAGTTCTGTACGTAACTCTAGTAATTAGACTTTCAGTTCTGAACGTAGCTCTAGTCATTAGACTTTCAGTTCTGAACGTAACTTCAGTGATCAGACATTCAGTTTTGGACGTGACTCTTGTCATGAAACACAGGTGGTTTGTTCCCTCATCTAATTTCGTATTTATAGAAATATTTAAAAGTATATCTTTATTTTCAGTGTCGGTCCCTTTGTGTATTTTTATTGTACAAATAAAATAAAAGCATAATTTCCTGTCGTTTGTTAGAAACATTTTTTTTATTACATCCCTCCACAGGAAGGGTGCTCCAGTTGGTAATCTATATTTCATAATTGTTGCTTAACTCTACGTATTCAGTAAAACACTTCATCCAGGTGGCGTAGTGAACTAATTTATATTTATTTCAATAAAGTTTCCAGAAACCTAAGTTTAAAATCGATGGCTCTCAAAGCAGCATTAATTTTTTATATCTGGTTTGAGTTCGTTTACAGTTTTACGTATAAATACCATTTAGGACTTTGGATATGACTCTGTTTACGAAAAAGTTTGAAATGTCACTTTTTCATGGTGTAATATTCACAGAGGGCAGCACGAACTAAGATCGAAAGTCTTTGTCGCTGAACTTTGTATGTAATAAATCAACTAATCGAGAAATCGATACAAACTATATAAACAGTAACTTAATTACGAAGTTAAATAAATGTCCTTGTCCTGTGTGAAACGTGAGTTTGGCGTTATATGTAACCTTAGTGTGAGATGCGACCTTGACATGAAATGTGACGCTAACATGAGATATGATCTTGCTATATGATATGATACTGGTGTGAGATCTAACCTTTGGCGTACGTTATGGCTTTGACTTGATATGTGACGTTGACAAGAGAATAAATCATATCCACAAATTTCATTCGCAGGACATCGTACAGGATGTCTGTGAAGTCTGGAACCAGATGCACTTCAGTGAATTGTACAGAATATGTTCTATACGCTGTCCTCATTTGATACAAGTTTATAAACGGTGTTTACATTTCATTTGAACGCTGTGTAGCACATCTGTGTCATTTTCAATGGTCAGACACTCGTTTCAAATTCGTTGTTTCAGATGTTCAGCGATACTGATTTTATCTTTGTACACGTGGGCTTTGAACAGTCCTCAGAAAAACGGAATCCGTAGATTTGTTTGTTTGGAGTTAAGAACAAGCCTACATAACGGGCTATCCGTTGCTCTGCCCACCACGAGTATCGAAAGTTTTTCTAGCGTTGCAAGTCCTTAGACATACCGCTGTGCCAGTGGGAGGGGGAGACAAACATATGAGAGTTGAGTAGGAGGTTCTCGGAGCAAATTCCTAAAGACCAAGTGTGTCACTCCAATATCCTAGGAAGGTGTAATTCAATCAATCTCGGACTTTTAAGGTGCACATCACCTACGTTTCAGACTCTTTGGACACCCTATACACCTTAAAGTATGTCACTTCTCGGACTTCTTTGTTATATCTAGAAACGTGAACAGACTCAGTGAATGTCTAGGCCATGACCAAATAACAGAATCCAGACCATTTAGCCATTGGGAGATATCAAGTTCTGAAACTATTAATTAAAGTCCCGGGTTAAAGTATGTATTGTAATCTTTCAAGTCGTGTGGTTAATATTTCCTTCCTTTGTTATTATACTCTTATAAATGGAATCGAAGCAGGCACAGTGCCATGTTGCACTCTACAAGAACTGTATTTCATTAACGAGGATTTTTAATAACTTATTTATAACGCTTATCGATGCACATCGGCCATTCTTCATTCTGAAATAAAGACCGAACATCTCCTATGTGGTTGTGGTCTTAATGTGTTTCTTTGCTTTTGTTACCTAGAGCTTTCATTTAACTTAAACAAACACTTTCTTATGTTATGTTGTTAAGACAGTAAGAAATAATTAACCTAACAGTTCTTCTCTCGTTGCTTCTCTAACTGGTTATTTTGACACGAGCTTGTCCATGAACATGAGATTAATGAATACAGTTTCAAACTACAACAGAAAACGTTCGTCTTGACCAAAATAACTGAGTTCTGATGCAACTTTTCAGTTGTCAACAGTTCCTTTTTTGACGCAGCTCCAGTTATCAAAAATTTCGTTCTAGTTACCAAGTGTTCCGTTTCGGTAGAATTTTATTTATCAATCATTAAGTTTTGGATGTAACTACATCCATTAGACAGTAAGTATTGGATGTAACTATACCCGTTAGACATTAAGTTTTGATGTAACTACTCCATTAGACATTAAGTTTTGGATGTAACTGTAACTGTAGTCGTTAGACATTAAGTTTTGGATGTAACTATACCCGTTAGAGATTAAGTTTTGGTTGTTACTATACCAATTAGCCATTAAGTTTTGGATGTAACCGTAGTCGTTAGCCATTAGGTTTTGGATGTAACTGTAGTCATTAGACAATACGCTTAAGATACACTTAAATCATTAGACATTAAGTTTTGGATGTAATTCATCACCTCACACCTAACATCATTAAGTTACAATACCATGTTATATATTAATTTCATGCCTTAGTAAACTGTATATGGTTATTTATTTTCAGATTCGATTCTCGAACGTTACTAATGGTATTGTGATAGGCTATCCGTTCGTCAGTGAAAAACGTTTGTGAAAATTCTATGTCTTTCGTTTTGAAGATATTTTTGTGGGTACTTGTGTATTGTATTTATTATTCTAGGTGGTACAAATTACAGGAGATTCTAGGAGATTTCCTGTCACTCGGAGAAAATGTCCGGACGCGGTTTGAATAAAACTTGCTTCATATCAGTAGTCAATGTATGTTCAGAATGTTGTCTGTTAAAGGCATTGGATAGTAGCTTCAAGTTGTCAAAGTTACGTTCTAGTCTGGACGGAATTTAAAGATTTTGGGGTCTGTCATCTTTCATAGGGTTATATAAGCCCTTTATATTGCTTATGAAACATCACACATACCTCAAATTTGTTTGTTTAAATGACAAATAGGGACCCATTGTATGGAAACAGTTTCAAGGAATAAACATTGGTTAAGACTAAATCATGCTCGTTTTAACTAAAATAACAAAAAAATGAAACCAAAACCTATTGTTTACGTAGTTAGCTTCCATAATGTAAAATTATGGTATACTGTGAGGTGGTGGGGATACTTCTTGACACGTTATTTTATAAGGTAGTAAAAATATACCTAGTAACTGTAATATAGAGAGCGTAAAGATGCGAAATACGGCCATATATATTCCAAAACATACGTCGACAGTTCATAGCAAAAACATTAACCTGTCTTGCAGGAAGTGATAGAAGTGACTGTTAGTTCCATTTACAACATTCCGTAAATAAGTCTAATAAATGTTTATTGGTTGGCATTCGTCACGATCTGTTTGTAGAACGCGGATTTGAAGAACTTGAGGTTTCAGCTTGTTAAGTTCTGCCATTTCTTTACATTTCGAATTTCGCGCAAAGCTACACGAGGGCTATCTGCGCTAGCCGTCCCTAATTTAGCAGTATAAGACTAAAGGGAAGGCAGCTAGTCATCATCACCCACCGCCAACTCTTGGGCTACTTTTTTTACCAATGAATAATGGGATTGGCCGTCACATTATAACGCCCTCACGGCTGGAAGGGCGACCATGTTTGGTGCGACCGAGATTCAAACCCGCGATCCTCGGATTACGAGTCGAACGACTTAACCACCTGGCCATGCCGGGCCCTGCTATTTCTTAAACGTGTAGTAATGACTTATTTACTCGAATTATTTACAGAATTTTGTAATTTAAAGATTGTATCATAATAACTGTTGGGTAAAAGTGTTAAATTAATTGATTTAAAATAGTTTGTTTATAGTTTCACAATTAGTTTTAATAAGCAAACATTGAAATTAATTTTCATTTGCTTATTCACAACATGTAATTTCCAGATGGTGTACACGGAAAATTTAACATTGTGTCCTTTGCAACTAGTAATTTGAAAAAAATATTTTTAGATAAATGAATCGAAATGAATGTCCTCAAGTTTTCCCAATAGACGAAATTGCAAAAAATAGAAGTTTGTGCGTCTATCCTTAATTATGTCCTGTAAATAGATGTTTACATACACGCGTCTATTGTTAAATGTGATTTCAAGAATATGCTACCTTTACAAATGCACGTGTAACATTGTTTAGTTTGTTTTAATTACTGGGAACTTCTGACTTCTTTAATCTGATGACTACCAGATAATTACACTTGTCATCAGTTGTTATAGCTACACAACTACCAGATACTTACAGTTGTCATCAGTTGTTACAGCTACACAACTACCAGATAATTACAGTTGTCATCAGTTGTTATAGCTACACAACTACCACATAGTTGTATCAGTTGTTACAGCTACGACTACCAGATAATTACAGTTGTCATCAGCTGTTATGGCTACACGACTACCACATAGTTGTATCAGTTGTTATAGCTACACGACTACCAGATAATTACAGTTGTCATCAGTTGTTATAGCTACACAACTACCGGATAATTACAGTTGTATCAGTTGTTATAGCTACACGACTGTTTTTTTTAGTCATGCGATGTATTGATGAGAAAAAAATGAAAAACTCGCGTGCGAAATCGAACTCAAAATCTCAGTGTTATAAACATATCAGTGATATAAACATATCAGTGTTATAAACATATCAGTGTTATAAACATATCAGTGATATAAACATATCAATGTTATAAACATATCAGTGTTTTCACTCTGCTTAATGAACACAGGTTCACATAATTAAGTGGATTTAAATAACGCTGACTTCCAAATTACTTTATAATCGATAACACTATGTAACACAATGTTTACTACTTCTTGTTCCTGGACAGAAAGTGTTATTTCCCAATTACTTATGTCTAAAGTAAATGGAAAAGACCTATTTTTCTCTTCAAACTTTGCTTTTGTGATCTGGGAGTGTATAACAAAAACATGATGGGAGACTATATTTGGGGGCTGATATGTAAAAGTGATTTACATCACAGTAGCAAATCTCGAAAAAATACTCACTTCTAAACATTTTTTGTATAACTTTAGTATAAATACATGTAAATCTTGATTCATATGTTGTTTTATTCAGACCTTATGCAAACTAAAATGTGCAAATTTGTCCGTTTTTACATAGAAAATAGGTTAATTTCTAAATTTCATTATCCAGGTCACAAAAGCAAAGTTTGAAGGGAATAATGGCCACTTTCTGTAACTTTACAATATAAGTAATTAAACACATACTATCCAGGAACAAAGTTTGTGTTGCATAATGTAATGAACTCTGAAATAACAGTTAGGATCAGAGTGTTTTACAAAAAGTACGTGATGCTAAGTATTTTTTTTTAGACTCTTCGTCATTAATGGTGTATTAGTTTGACGCTTTCCTTGTTCTAGAAAATCTATTAGTCGCTTATTAGGCTTAGTGATACCAAATGACAACAAAGAAGCTGAAAAAGATAGAAGCTGGTTTCAGCTAGATGAGTGAGATGTGTATAGCCCCTAAACATTCGTTCTGTTCATCAGCAGTTTCATTAATACACGCTCGAACAGACCCCATGTGTTCTTTCTATATTGCAAAATGACTTTCAGCATCGCCCCTGCTGGGAATGAATCGTGTGAGCGATAACAGGATCTAGTAAGCTTTTGAAGATTGCCGACGTGTGTGTGTGGTATGAAACACAGACATTAAGTTCTGGCTCCCAAGAGTTCAAAGAACTACCAGTTGTAGAAACGTTTCAGTGCACCATGAAGAACTGATAATGACCCTGTATGATTGTATCTCAGAGCGGCTGGTAGGGATATTAAATTTTTACTAATAAAACGGAGAACAACGTTTAGACCTTCTTAGGTCATCTTCAGATTAACAAAGAGCGAGTTTACAACTGACTGTTGCAAACGGACACCGTCTTAGGTGTTAGGGACGAGAGAATAAACGTGTACCGGACTGTAGGGGCGTTGCAGTTACATGTTAAGGTTTTTAATTAGTATAGCTATAAAGGTGTTCCTTTATATTGGTTTAATTTTGGTTTTGGTTGCTGTATAAGTTGGGCTTCTCTGATCTTGTGTTTCTTTATATTTGTTTCCATATTTAATATCTGGTTGTTTTCTATTATTGTGTTGTTTTTATTTGATTTGCAGTGTTCAAAAACATGTGAAGGTGTGTTTTTTTTATGTTCTTTGAATCTAGTTTCCATTTTTCTGCTTGTTTCTCCAATACAGAAATCGTGTCAGTTATCACATTGTATTTTATAAATTATGTTAATGTTGTGTTTGTCAGTCTAGTTTTTACATAATATAGACTTTAGTTTTGTACCTGGTCTTTGAATAAATTTGGTATTAACTGGAATGTTGTGTTTTATTTAAAGTTTTTTCCACAAGTTGGTTATTTTTTCTGCTGATGTGGGGAACATATGGTATGCAGCAGTGTAAGGTTTTGTTGTTTGTTGTATCTTGGGATTTACTGTTGTTTGTTTGTTGTTTGTCTAGATTTGTGTGTATAATTTTTTCCACGGTTTTTTGAGGATATATGATGATGTTGTTGAAGTGTTGTTTTGTTCATTTCATAATAAAGTTCATAATAATAAAGTTAAAAGAATCTTTGAAAGACGAGCTGACGTCACATAAAGCACGAGCTGACGTCACATAAAGTATAAAAGTTTTGATGTAATTTCCCTCTTCACAGAAGTCCCAACAAGTGAAGCCTGCAAGATAGCTTTGGAACTCCAAGATCCCAACCCACTGGTACACAACCACAGCAACCAATTAACAACCTTTATAGAATTCACTACCACCAAAACTAACTTTATGTTAAATAACCAAAACTACCTATAAATAAATGGCCTAAGTATGGGGAATCCCGTGTCACCAGTTTTAGTGAACATTTTTATGACACAGATTGAATCACAAGCGATCAGTTCAGCCTCACACCCACCACTATACTGGTACAGGTAAGTTGATTATACAGTTGCTGGATTCACCTCTACAGAACACAGTTAACTCGATACACCCCAATATTAAGTTCACCTGTGAACAGGACAAAACTAACCAAATAGCATTTCTTAACATCAAGATTACTAGAACTGATACACAATTCAAAACAGAAATCCACAAAAAATCACCCATACTGGATTATACATTCCCAGCACATGAAACAAAACAAAGACTCGACATATTAAGAAACCAAATAAACACAACCACACAATTTTGTTCACCTGATAAAATTAACAAAATAAAACAACACTTCATCAACATCAACAAATTTCCCCCAAAAACCGTTGAAAAAATTACAGACACAAACCTACACAAACAACAAGCAAACAACAATAAATCCCAAGATACAACAAACTACAAAATCTTATACTGCTGCATACCATATGTTCCTGACATCAGCCAAAAAATAACCAACATTTGGAAAAAACTTATAACAAAACACAACATTCCAGTAAACACCAAATTTATTTAAAAACCAGGTACAAAACTAAAGTCCATATTATGTAAAAATACAGTGACAAAAACAACACCAACATAATTTATAAAATACAATTCAACAACAGCCAGGACTTCAATATTGAAGAAACAAGTAAAAAAACAACAACAACAAAAGGAAACCAGATTCAAAGAACACAAAAATACCTTCACACATATTTGAACACTTCAAATAAAATAAACACAACATAACCATAGAAAACACCCAGTAGAGAAACAAATATAAACAAACGCAAAATCAGAGAAGCCCTACTTATACAGCAACTAAAACCGAAATTAAACCAATATAAAGGAACATATTTTTCTTGTACTAGTTAATATCCTAGCATCTAACTGCAACTCCCCCTACAATCTCGTACCTGTTTATACTCTCGTTCCTAAGACATGTGTCCGGCAACAGTCAGTTGTAAACTCATTCTTTGTTACCTTGAAGATGATCTAGGAAGGTTCAAACGTTGTTCTCCGCTTTATGAGTAAAACTGTTAATACATACACCGGCCCAGCATGGCCAAGTGGTTAAGACACTAGCCTCATAATTTGAAAGTTGTGGGTTCGCGTGATAAGAGTGAGGGTCTTTTGTTTGTTTTTGAACTTCGCGCAAAACTACACGAGGTCTATTTGCGCTAGCTGTCCGTAATTTAGCAGTGTAAGACTAGAAAAAAGGCAGCTAGTCACCACTACCCACCGCCAACTCCTGGGCTACTCTTTTACCAAGAAATAGTGGGATTGACCGTCACATTATAGCGCCCCCACGATTGAAAGGGCGAACATGTTTGATGTGACGGGGATTCGAACCCGCGACCCTAAGATTACAAGTCCAATGCCTTAACCACCTGACATTGCTGAGCCGTATACAGTTTTGAAAGAAGCTATATATATCACTCCCGTTAATCTAGTGGCCAGGAGGGGACCGTTGAATCGCGTCCTGGTTAGGTTTGTATCTGTCACAGAAATGATGACACACTAGACTTAACTGTTGTGAGAATATGAAAACTGTGGACGTAATAGGAAGATCAAATGACTTAAACTTAGGAAAATATAGGAACAGGTACTAAGAGTGAAAATATAGAAACAGGCATTAAGAGTGAAAATATAGAAACAGGCACTAAGAGTGAAAATATAGAAACAGGCACTAAGAGTGAAAATATAGAAACAGGCACTAAGAGTGAAAATATAGGAACAGGCAATAACAGTGAAAATATAGAAACAGGCACTAAGAGTGAAAATATAGAAACAGGCAATAACAGTGAAAACATAGGAACAGGCAATAACAGTGAAAACATAGGAACAGGCACTAACAGTGAAAATATGGGAACAGGTACTAACAGTGAAAATATAGGAACAGGCAATAACTGAAAATATAGGAACAGGTACTAACAGTGAAAATATAGGAACAGGTACTAACAGTGAAAATATAGGAACAGGTACTAACAGTGAAAATATAGGAACAGACACCAACAGTGAAAATATAGGAACAGTCACTAACAGTGAAATTATTAATGAAATGTTGGCCGGTTAAACAAATACACCAGAAACTTGTATGTGGTCCACAACCAAAACCGTAATCTAGAATTTCACGTTACGACTTATTCGCGTATAAATTAGTGTCACTGGGGACTCATGTATCATAATATGTTCAGTAATTTTATGTTTTATTGCTTATGATCTAAATGTTAAAACGTGGCCGAACAGACAAAGCGAAGCCACTCAGTATGTACGTAAAATACTGAGTAATGTGTTGGGTTAAGTACAACGTTGTTGTTTTTTCTGTACGACTCATACGATATTAGTGTTAGTGTAACTCTTTACGTTATATATATAACAGTAATGCAGTGGATAAATACTTTAAGAAATGGTTTTAAAAAAATCAACGGGTTTGTTATTGACTTCTTTGGTAATTTTAGAGTTGGGTGTTCTGAAGTGGTTTTTGTTTTTCAAAGTTCAAAGGGTGCTTTTATTTATATAAAAATGATAAAAACCAAAAAAATGGATCCTTTATTGAATTTTTTAAATTATCTCATGAATTCTTAATGCAATTTAAAACTACGTTTAAATCAAACACATTTTAGGTGTATTTGCAACAATCTTTTATTTTGTTTGGAGTAAAACAACAACAATAAATGTTTCTTTAGAGTGTATGTGTGGAAAAAGGCTTAACCAGTTAACCAAATAACATCCCGGAGACCCAGAAGTTAAACTTCTCCTTAAATCTGACAAGTAACGCCAGGCCCTCTTCCTTTACGATCTTATTAATTGGCTACGGAACGAGTTTACTGACATGCAGCTGTTCATTATAGCATGTCGTGCCACGAGTCCCTTTTTTTAGTGTTTAGCGCAGGGGACACCAAACATGATCGGCTGATGGCAACTTCGGTGTTGCCATGTAATCATTATCTGTTACTTCGGAGTCTTCTAATGAACGCTGTTTGTGTCGAAACATGAACAGCCTTATACATAAGAACCGCTGCATACAGTTAATAAAATCATTTGAATGTTGTCTTTTTTTTTTTTTTTTAATAACAATTCCAGTTAGCCATATACTTGGAGCAAAACTGGCCTTCACCGCAACTGATTAAATGAAGTTTTTTTACGTTTCTACTTGATAATGTAAGAGATTCCCCGTAACAGCATTTTCGGCTGTAATCCCAAGATAACTCAACTCATTTCTGATTCGTTTTAGACATTCCAGAATTACCTAACCATACAGGTGAAAAATAACATTCTCATTTTAGTTCTGTTGTGTTAGAATATTAAAGTTTGTAAAATACAGAACGCCTGATTGAGGTTACTTATAATTCCAGATTAATATAAAAATTTAACTCAGAGTCAATCAGGACTGTTACGACTATAATCTGTTATTCCTGATTGGACGTCGTTTACTAACAATAACCTTTAATTCAATTGGACGAAAGTCATGCTAATTCATGATTAAAGAAAGGTTACTTTAGGACATGAAAAGTTGCTTCACTTGTTTGTAATTGTAAGAAACGCCCATAAAACTGCAAAACACAAAATATGAATCTCCCAAATTTGCTTGTTTCTCCACAAGAATCCAAGAAACCTTCGAGCTAAATTTGTTTAAGATCCATCAAAAAGAGGTGAGGTTTGATAAAAAAAAAAAAAACGCTCATAAAACCCGCAAAATGCAAAATGGACCCAGTAAAATTCCATACTATATTTGGCGAAGATCCATCCACACTATGCGAGTTAATTACATGGCTATAAAACAGACAGTGCTACTACATTTATATGGATTCTAAGTAAATCCACGATGTATTATTATTGGCTTGGAGTAGAATGCTCGATTTAATTTGTATGAAGCTTAGCTCTTCTGCGAAACATGACGTTTTACAAAGCATAAAGTGCAAATTTTAATCGAGTTAAATTTGATAAATTAGCGCAACTTACTCGTCTGGTTTAATTATAGTGAAATAAAGTGCGATTTTGTTGGCACAGATCTGAAGTTTCTTTGCTAGGCTTAACAGCAGTTAATATATCTTGTTTGTTTTTAATCACCTAATTTATAAACGTAGTTACGTTTTAGCATGTGATTATTGTCTTCTTGTCTTTCAATGATTTCTAAGAATTCGAGGTAAAAGGAACTTTTTCCAACATAGCATTCAACTACAGCTTTATGAATAATGGCTAAACAATAACAGTTTGGACCCGGCATGGTCAGGTGGTTAAGGCACTCCACTCGTAATCTGAGTGTCGCAGGTTCTAATCCCCGTCGCACCAAACATGCTCGCCCTTTCAACCGCGGGGGCGTTATAATGTAACGGTCAATCCCACTATTCGTTGGAAAAAGAGTAGCCCAAGAGTTGGCGGTGGGTGGTGAAGACTTACATTACAAAATTAGGGACGGTTAGCACAGATAGCCCTCGTGTAGCTTTGCGCGAATTTCTAAAACACACAAACGAACAATAACAATTTGAGGTAAAAGGTACTTTTTTTAAAATCTTAAAGATATGGCGGTTAAAACTAAGGAAGAAATTAGCACATTAACACATGATGTAACACAAAAATGTGTTGTATTAATATCAAAGTATGTAATACAAAAATATGATGTAACACAAAAATGTGTTGTATTAATATCAAAGTATGTAATATTATCACACAAATCTGGTGTCTTAACCCTGAGGTATGGTGTAGTAATACAAAAATATGTGTTAACACAAAAATGTGGTGTATTAATACAAAGATACAGTGCACTAATATCAAGATATGTGTAGTTAACCTAAACATAAAGCGGTGTTAACCATATGAAACACAAACACAACTACCGAATCATGTTTCCTCACTTTACAAAATGTTCAAGTTGATGTTTCACGAAACAGAATTATCACAGAACGTGAATATTTCACATGAAGCTGTTTTCACTTTTCCTTTGCAAGTTAAGTATGGGCCATGTCTTCGTTAAAGATACTTAATCAGGCGATCTACCTATCTGGCGCATGTTTGTCTGTGTGTTTAGCTGTTTTTATCCATCAGCTGAAATTTCTATCCGTAACACCCTATATTTTTTCTATATTTATATTAAAGCCGAGCCTAAAGTTAACCAAGGAAAGATATCACCAGGAAAGTTGATTCATTAATACCAGGATTTACGTCATTTTCCAATAATCAAGAAGGACAGAAAATAACTCGGAAATTCATGTATTCCTTTCCTGTGATAGAATTTTGTGAGATTACGAAGTTCATGCATCACAACAACAGTTTAGAACTGAACCGTGATAATATCAACTTGACGGAAACCACTATGTTTTTTAGAATTAAGACGAAAGCTTCGTCATGGCGGACAAGTTGTTTTACAGATGATTACAGCTTATTTCTCGCGTTAGTTAGACGTTGGTACGCTTATGCCAAGGCCCGGCATGGCCAAGCATGTTAAGGCGTGCGACTCGTAATCCGAGGGTCGCGTGTTCGCATCCCCTTCGCGCCAAACATGCTCGCTTTTCAGCCGTGTGGGCGTTATAATGTGATGGTCAATCTCACTATTCGTTGGTAAAAGAATAGCCCAAGAGTTGGCGATGGGAGGTGATGACTAGCTGCCTTCCCTCTAGTCTTACACTGCTAAATTAGGGACGGCTAGCACAGATAACCCTCGAGTAGCTTTGTGCGAAATTAAAAAAAAACAAGCAAACAAACAAAGCTTATGTCAACGAGTCAGTTATTAAAATTTTACTGGAAGAATCAAATCATTGCTTTTAAAAATCAATCCATTTTTAACTATCACTAACTTTGCAAAGTTTTTGTAAATATACTTACAATTATAATTTATTTAACTAATGTTTCATACGTTAAAATTATGTTTTTTTTTACTTTTTTAATGTAATGAATTTCGTGCAGTCTTTATTTTATGTATATTTTACAGTATCAAATAACTTTGTAAATGTATTTGTATTTGTTTGTTTTTTAAGTTCGGACAAAATAGACGAGGGCAATCTGCACTAGCCATCCCTAATTTAACAGTGTAAGACTAGAGTGATGGCAGCTAGTCATCACCACCCACTGCCAACTCTGGGGCGACTCTTTTGCCAACGAATGGTGGGATTGATCGCCACATATAATGCCACTACAGCTGAAAGAGCGAGCATGTTTGATATGACGAGGTTCTAACCCGCGACCCTCGGATTACGAGTCGAACCCCTAACTCATCTGGCTATACCATGCCATGGAATGTTTTGTAATAACAAAATACTTAACTGTAAACTAAAGAACTCATTTTGTTAACACTAAACTTAATAAGTTATTGAGTCAATTCTGTAACATTGAATATAAATTACTGAGTTAAACTTTTAACACCAAAACTACTTGACGAGAAACTATAAAGTTAACAATATAACATTTAACTCTTCACTAGTGATGAGGGTATGGAACCAGGACTGTTTAAATTATTTAATTGATGTCGTAACTCCAGAGATTGCTTAATTGTAAGCTATTTAAATAAGACCACGTTAATCATTAAGCTAATTTTGTATCACCAAGTTTACGTAATTGTAAAATATTGAGCTATTGTCACAAAAATCAAAAATACTTCATTGTACACAATTCACCTAAGTTAGTAAATCCTAATTTGTTTAATTGTATATCATTCAGCTAATTTTGTATATTCTAATCTATGTTATAGCATATCGTTCAGCTAATTTTGTATATCCTAATCTATGTTATTGTATATCGTTCAGCTAATTTTGTATATCCTAATCTATGTTATAGTATATCGTTCAGCTAATTTTGTATATCCTAATCTATGTTATAGTATATCGTTCAGCTAATTTTGTATATCCTAATCTATGTTATAGCATATCGTTCAGCTAATTTTGTATATCCTAATCTATGTTATTGTATATCGTTCAGCTAATTTTGTATATCCTAATCTATGTTATTGTATGTTGTTGAGTTAATTTGGTAAATAAAATTCTACTTAAGTTAAAAACTATCGAGGAACATTAGTAGCATCAAATAAACCTAACTGTAAAATACTGAACTAGTTTTGAACACCAAAACTACTTGGTTCTAAACTACTTTATAGTATCAAACAAACTGAGTCTAAGTTTATTGGGAAGATTCAACATGGAAAAAATCAAACCTATTTTTCCAAATAGTAAAAAATAGCCTCAAATATCTGCTATTATTACTGCTTCTGATGCACTTATATGTTAAACACAGTTCAATAATAAAACACACACTTTCATACGTTTTCGTAAGAGATTCCTACTATCCAGATGATATAATTATTAGCTAAATATGAAAATAATATCTAAATCTGGAAGAACAAGAAATCCTGTGGTTCTTACCAATTTTCCTGGTATTAAAATTCAAACTATTACTCTAGAAAACTTGTCATTACAGCTTAATCTTTTATCACAAACTACGTTTAGTTTCTGTTAATTACTGATTAGATTAAGTTAATTAAATAGATCGGAACTGAAGTTTAACTCAATAATAAATATAGCTAATTTAATATACTATTTTCAAGTCCTGATTTTAAATATCTCGTCAAAGAGGTGCTCTCACTTTTAACGATAATTTCGGCCATAATTCTAAAAGATACCCTACGGAGTTCTAATAGAATAAGATATTTAATTTTGTCCTAAATCCGTTGAATTACGCTTAAGGACCTAACTTGAATACTGTATTTTTATAGTAAGATAAACGTTCCTCGTGATTCAAGTGAAGTTGCTTATACCTTATCTTATATTGTATGTAATGAAATATACATGGAGGTAGAAAAACTGATAACTCTATATACTCAACTGATTGGTCCAAATCTTTAGCACCTAACAAAGTCTGTTAAAGAACAGAAAACAAGAATATTTCGAGTTAATAACTGTTGGTGCCCGACATGTCCAGGATTCGACTAGTAACCTGAGGATTGGGGGTTCGAATGTAATAACTGTTGGTGCCCGACATGGCCAGGATTCGACTAGTAACCTGAGGATTGGGGGTTCGAATCTAATAACTGTTGGTGCCCGACATGGCCAGGATACGACTAGTAACCTGAGGATTGGGGGTTCGAATCTAATAACTGTTGGTGCCCGACATGGCCAGGATTCGACTAGTAACCTGAGGATTGGGGGTTCGAATGTAATAACTGTTGGTGCCCGACATGGCCAGGATTCGACTAGTAACCTGAGGATTGGGGTTTCGAATCTAATAATTGTTGGTGCCCGACATGGCCAGGATTCGACTAGTAACCTGAGGATTGGGGGTTCGAATTCCCGATACACCAGACATGCTCGCTCTTTCAGCCGTGGGGCCGTTACAATGTTACGATAAATCCCACTATTCGTTGGTAAAAGATTATCCAAGAGTTGGCGGTGGGTGATGATGACCAGTTGTCTTTCCTCTAGTTTTACACTGTTAAATTGGGGACGGCTAGCGCAGATAGCCTCATGTAGCTTTGCGCGAAATTCAAAAACGAACAAAAAACGAACGGACAAATAACTGTTGGCAGACATTGCTGAAATATGGATTGTATTTATCCCATTTATTAGACTCAGATTGTGAAGAACACTGTGTCTTCGTGGTTTGTTGAAACTGATGTACTTACAGTCGATTATCAGATACAGATTATCACAAATATATCCGTGATTATTCTAGCCATGTTTTAAAATTGGTTTTATCGCAAACACTTGAACTAAGCAAGCCGTTTAAAGATGCACTCGACGTTATTAGCTACGTTATAAAATACCAGTCCTTACCCCAGAAAGTAAGAATACAATAGTTGTCTTCTTTTGTCAGTAGGTTTCAAGGTTGTTACATGGGGATCTGTCTAACGTTTAAAGAGAGTATGGGCATTTAGTTTTCATTTAAACTATTCACAGTAGTGGGGATTTAGTTTTTATTTATAGTTTTTACAATAATGGGAATTTAGTTTTTATTTATAGTTTTTACAGTAGTGGGGATTTAGTTTTTATTTATAGTTTTTACAGTAATGGGGGTTTAGTTTTCCTAGCAATATTTTACACTAATTGGGGGCCCGGCAATAGTGGGTGGAGATTTAGTTTTTATTTATAGTTTTTACAGTAGTGGGATTTAGTTTTTATTTATAGTTTTTACAGTAGTGGGGATTTAGTTTTTATTTATAGTTTTTACAGTAGTGGGGATTTAGTTTTTATTTATAGTTTTTACAGTAGTGGGGATTTAGTTTTTATTTATAGTTTTTTACAGTAGTGGGGATTTAGTTTTATTTATAGTTTTTACAGTAGTGGGTGGGGATTTAGTTTTATTTATAGTTTTACAGTAGTGGGGATTTAGTTTTATTTATAGTTTTTACAATAATGGGGGTTTAGTTTTTATTTATACTTTTTACAGTAGTGGGGATTTAGTTTTCCTAGCAATATTTTACACTAATTGGGGGCCCGGCATGGCCAGGTGGGTTAAGGCGTTCGGCTTGTAATCTGAGGGTCACGTGTTCGAATCCATCTTACACCAAACATGCTCGCCTTTACAGCCGTAGGGGCTTTATATTTGTTGGTAAAAGAGTATCCCAAGAGTTGGCGGTGGATGGTGATGACTAGCTGCCTTCCCTATAGTTTTACACTCCTAAATTAGGGGCGGCTAGCGCAGATAGCCCTCGAGTAGCTTTACGCGAAATTCAAAACAAACAAAAGCAATATAAAATGAAATCTTATATAGGACGTGGAATAAAACAATGGTTTCAGTCGCCGCTCACACTGTGATGTTTTAACTCGAAGCGAACTTTACTATTTTCTTTTGTTCCATCGGCTCACTTCCGCCATCTTTCTTCCCTAGAAAATTACAATGTCGCTTTTAATAGCAAGTCGAGAAGCAGCTAAGTTAGCGTGGTCCATTTTATCTTGTTTCTTAGATCTTATCCCAAACAGCGTTAAAACCATGTCAGTTTCTTGCTCTACTGTTTCTAAACCTGACAAGAGAAAGTACGGTCTTTTTCAGTCCATAGTGTGTTCACCGAAGCATGGTCAACCAGCACTCTTCAATCTGCTCTACGAAGCAGTTATTCGAGCGGATATTTCGGAAGGCCAAACATAAATTTTGCATATCTAATCGTTTCTGACCTATTTCTTTACAAATTCTGAAGTCCTTACAGTCGATATATGAAATTCAATTATTTTAAAACAAATTGGTTTCTTCACGTTTAGTTTGGACAAGATTCTTAGAATAAATACACTGACGACGAAGTTGTTATCTCTTATGTTGCAATAACCTCAATGATTGGTGTTTTGGGTCTACGGATAACTAGTATAAAGAATTAGCTTCTAAATCAAATTATGTCAAAGAAACGAAATTATAATGCTCGTAAAAGTAATTACAGCCACCATATGTCTCATAAGAGATGAATATTTCGTACGGTTTTATTACGGAAGCCAACCGTTAGCGATAATGAAATAACAAAGTTGTCCAAAGTTAAAACATGTTTGATATCAGTCATATCTTGAATCTTAAAGAACAAGTGGGTAAATAAATTGTTATGGGATTAAAATGCTAACATAGTTTAAGTTACAAACCATTGAACTATTATTTACAGTAAATAGTCGTTTTAAAGAAGTATTTATAATGAAAATATACAGAAATATATATAATAATAAGAAGAGAATTTGTATTTTTGCTTACCAGCAAACAACCAGAACGTGTTAATTAAATACGAGAAAACAGAAAACCTATGATTTTGTGAAATACATGTGTAGATATTTCTTAACGATTAAACAGAGGGTGTGTGTGTGTGTGTGTTTTTTGAATTTCGCACAAAGCTACTCGAGGACTATCTGCGCTAACCGTCCCTAATTTAGGAGCGTAAGACTAGATGGAAGGCAGCTAGTCATCACCACCCACCGCCAACTCTTGGGCTACACTTTTACAAACTAATAGTGGGATTGATCGTAAAATTATAAAGCTCTCATTGGTGAAAGGGCGAGCATGTTTGGTGCGACGGGGATTCGAACGGCCTTAACCCACCTGGCCATACCGGGCTCCAATAGTAAAACTATTTTCATTACATATTCTCAGAAAATAGTATAACAACATAGTAATTCATGGAAATTTGGCTTACTGTTTAGTATACTAACAATCTGTATACTTTGAAGATATGTGTTTATGACTTTGAGGTGGTGGTGTGGGTTATAAGAGTGACTGTTAAATCCCCAGAGTTTGTGATGGTCGCTGTTAATCAGCCGTCTTTCCTCTATTTCTTCCTACGCAGGTAAGCCTTGGTAGCTTTGTGCGAAAGTCCTAAACAAAGGAGACAAGAATTCGAACAAACATTTCGATATCTACAGAATAAAGAAGGTGTTTAGTGTTAGCAGTCCAAAGAAAGTAAATAATGACGTCATGGGATTAGTTCCCTATTAACCAATTGCAGATTTCAAACATTATTAGAATCTGGAACTCTGATATTTAAACGGCGGTTTTATTGACACTGAACATATCTAAGGGAATTAATACCATTGTAACTAAACTATACTATTAATCTCATCCCATTACTGTTCAGCGGTGTGCTTAAAGTCTTATAACTTTCAGATTCTGAGCTCGAACCCTGCTGTGATATTCTACTGTGTAGACTTTTGCTTTACGAGTTAAGGTCTACTTGAAATTCTATAAACTACATTGAACTAATTTGCAAAGTCTTATGGGAGAATGTTTATGCGACGCAAACAATATAATTATCAAATCAAAAAATTGTGGGTAAACTTCGATCGGTTTTTAAACTTTTATCAACTAACGTTTTTTATCTTTCCAATATCGATTAATAAACGTCTATACTTTTCATGAATCAAAACTTGAATCAATCTGATGATTCTTTTCTCAGATCTTTGCTGGGAATGCAAATCGTTGTTAGTATCTGAATATATTTCTGAACTGAATTATATCGGGTGTGTTGATTTCCATGTTTCTGGATTCTTTTAAAATTCATGCAATTATTGAACCTGCCAGCCAGACCCACCATTTTAACTCAGGTGATACAAGTTATAATCGTTGTATCAGTACCAAACTTACATTATCTGAGTTTATTACAGAGATGCTCGTTGTCTGTTGCTCATACGGTGATAATTTCTAATTATTAATTAACGACTGAAATATATTATTATTATGGTTAGTAAATATTGGTTCTTTTTATTAACTTGCATTGTCATTAAATTGTTAGGTATTATTCTGTTATTACGTATTGTGGTTATTAAGTTGTTATGTTTCTACATTACTGGTTTGTTGTTAACCCTTATTGTCATTAAATTGTTATTATTATTCTGTCATTGTGGTTATTAAGTTGTTATGTTTCTACCTTATTGGTTTGTTGTTAACCCTGATTGTCATTAAATTGTTATTATTGGTCTGTCATTAAGCCTTGCGGTTATTAAGTTGTTATGTTTTTACATTATTGGTTTGTTGTTAACCCTTATTGTCATTAACTTGTTATTATTGGTCTGTCATTAAGCCTTGCGGTTATTAGGTTGTTATGTGTCTACATTATTGGTTTGTTGTTAACCGTTATTGTCATTAACTTATTATTATTGGTCTGTCATTGTGGTTATTAAGTTGTTATGTTTCTACATTATTGGTTTGTTCTTAACCCTTATTGTCATTAACTTGTTATTATTGGTCTGTCATTGTGGTTATTAAGTTGTTATGTTTCTACATTATTGGTTTGTTGTTAACCCTTATTGTCATATACTTGTTATTATTGGTCTGTCATTAAGCCTTGTGATTATTAAGTTGTTACGTTTCTTATTATTGGTTTTAACAAGATTAATCGTCATTAAATTATAATTATTCTTCTGTTATCATATTTAATCGTCAATTAATATTGTTTTGTTACAAAACTATTTATTCCGCCTAACTAAAGGAGGCGTGGTTTGTTGGGTTAGCTAATTTGAATTCTTCATTTTATATACTTTCAACTAAATCTACCGTTGATTTGTTCCTATCGCAGTGTAAGCATGTTGTATCGTGTCGTATTGTGTAATAGAAATGATTGTAAGTGTTCTGTATATTGTGGTGAAAACATACCTTGATAAAAAAACTTGACGCACTTAGTTATTCATACTTCCGTTGTGCTAAAAATAGAAGAATTATTAGGAAGTGGGCGGAACATTAGATTTGGGGTTAGCAACAACAAATGGAATGGTGGTTGCTGGGTGAAATGGATTGTATATTTTTTATGGATCACGCAAAAAAAAAGAATTTTCTTATATTTAAGGAGAACTTAAGTATTTATATAGGATTTTAACCGATTAAGAATGTGATAGATGAAATGTTTAGTTACGTACAATTTGCACTTGTGAGTTGATTTGATATCATCTCTACTGCAGCCTGTACTCCGGTGTTTTATCTATTAGTAATTAAAATTAGAGTGAGGTTTAAAAACTTAGTAATTTTTGAGTTTTGTTCTATGTGTAATATTCAACAATGTTTGAGTTTTATTCTATTTGTAATATTCAACAATGTTTGAGTTTTGTTCTATTTGTAATATTCAACAGTGAGTTTTGTTCTATGTGTAATATTCAACAGTGAGTTTTGTTCTATGTGTAATATTCAACAGTGAGTTTTGTTCTATGTGTAATATTCAACAGTGAGTTTTGTTCTATTTGTAATATTCAACAGTGTGTTTTGTTCTATGTGTAATATTCAACAGTGAGTTTTGTTCTATGTGTAATATTCAACAGTGAGTTTTGTTCTATTTGTAATATTCAACAGTGAGTTTTGTTCTATGTGTAATATTCAACAGTGAGTTTTGTTCTATGTGTAATATTCAACAGTGAGTTTTGTTCTATGTGTAATATTCAACAGTGAGTTTTGTTCTATGTGTAATATTCAACAGTGAGTTTTGTTCTATTTGTAATATTCAACAGTGAGTTTTGTTCTATTTGTAATATTCAACAGTGTGTTTTGTTCTATGTGTAATATTCAACAGTGAGTTTTGTTCTATGTGTAATATTCAACAGTGAGTTTTGTTCTATGTGTAATATTCAACAGTGAGTTTTGTTCTATTTGTAATATTCAACAGTGAGTTTTGTTCTATGTGTAATATTCAACAGTGAGTTTTGTTCTATGTGTAATATTCAACAGTGAGTTTTGTTCTATGTGTAATATTCAACAGTGAGTTTTGTTCTATGTGTAATATTCAACAGTGAGTTTTGTTCTATTTGTAATATTCAACAGTGAGTTTTGTTCTATGTGTAATATTCAACAGTGAGTTTTGTTCTATGTGTAATATTCAACAGTGAGTTTTGTTCTATTTGTAATATTCAACAGTGAGTTTTGTTCTATGTGTAATATTCAACAGTGAGTTTTGTTCTATTTGTAATATTCAACATGAGTTTTGTTCTATGTGTAATATTCAACAGTGAGTTTTGTTCTATGTGTAATATTCAACAGTGAGTTTTGTTCTATGTGTAATATTTAACAGAGTTTTGTTCTATTTGTAATATTCAACAGTGAGTTTTGTTCTATTTGTAATATTCAACAGTGAGTTTTGTTCTATGTGTAATATTCAACAGTGAGTTTTGTTCTATGTGTAATATTCAACAGTGAGTTTTGTTCTATGTGTAATATTCAACAGTGAGTTTTATTCTATTTGTAATATTCAACAGTGAGTTTTGTTCTATTTGTAATATTCAACAGTGAGTTTTGTTCTCTGTGTAATATTCAACAGTGAGTTTTGTTCTATTTGTAATATTCAACAGTGAGTTTTATTCTATTTGTAATATTCAACAGTGAGTTTTGTTCTATTTGTAATATTCAACAGTGAGTTTTGTTCTATTTGTAATATTCAACAGTGAGTTTTGTTCTGTGTGTAATATTCAACAGTGAGTTTTGTTCTACGTGTAATATTCAACAGTGAGTTTTATTCTATTTGTAATATTCAACAGTGAGTTTTGTTCTATTTGTAATATTCAACAGTGAGTTTTGTTCTGTGTGTAATATTCAACAGTGAGTTTTGTTCTACGTGTAATATTCAACAGTGAGTTTTATTCTATTTGTAATATTCAACAGTGAGTTTTGTTCTGTTTATAATATTCAACAGTGAGTTTTGTTCTATGTGTAATATTCAACAGTGAGTTTTATTCTATTTGTAATATTCAACAGTGAGTTTTGTTCTATTTGTAATATTCAACAGTGAGTTTTGTTCTGTGTGTAATATTCAACAGTGAGTTTTGTTCTATGTGTAATATTCAACAGTGAGTTTTATTCTATTTGTAATATTCAACAGTGAGTTTTGTTCTATGTGTAATATTCAACAGTGAGTTTTATTCTATTTGTAATATTCAACAGTGAGTTTTGTTCTATTTGTAATATTCAACAGTGTTTGAGTTTTGTTCTATTTGTAATATTCAACAGTGAGTTTTATTCTATTTGTAATATTCAACAGTGTTTGAGTTTTGTTCTATTTGTAATATTCAACAGTGAGTTTTATTCTATTTGTAATATTCAACAGTGAGTTTGTTCTATTTGTAATATTCAACAGTGAGTTTTGTTCTATGTGTAATATTCAACAGTGAGTTTCGTTCTATTTGTAATATTCAACAGTGAGTTTTGTTCTATGTGTAATATTCAACAGTGAGTTTTGTTCTATTTGTAATATTCAACAGTGTTTGAGTTTTGTTCTATTTGTAATATTCAACAGTGAGTTTTGTTCTATGTGTAATATTCAACAGTGAGTTTTGTTCTATGTGTAATATTCAACAGTGAGTTTTGTTCTATTTGTAATATTCAACAGTGAGTTTTGTTCTATGTGTAATATTCAACAGTGAGTTTTATTCTATGTGTAATATTCAACAATGTCAAAGATCCCTAACGGAAGGTGGTTTAGCAAACAAATAATAGAGGTAAGTTAGTGACACTAGAAAACAGTAAAAATAGACAAATGAGCCACGAACGTGGTTTTATAGCATCCACATTAAGTACTTTGAGGATGATGTGGAACAACAAGTTATTAGATAGTCATTCTTATACCAGAAATTACACCATAACAAGGTTAAACAGTGAGAAAAGACTCACTTATCTAGCAAAAAACACTGATCCATAGCTGCTTGCTAATGGTTTAAGGAAACTTAGCAGGAGACATTTATTGATGGCCTGGAGAAATGGTACAGGAGTCTCTGTTCTCTTCTCAAAGGTATGGAAGAAATATTGTTCCCTTTCTGAGATCATTTCTTAAAACGTAAAATCAACTTATCTCCGATTTAAAGGTCTTGAGATAATATAATAAGAACTAGTTTTAGGTAACTCAACTAAATCGTACAATAAGTTGTATGTCTTGTCCACATCGGATTACTTTTTGAGAAAGAAAATGGTATTAAATTTTTTTATTCACAGCTAACCCTAATATTAAGTACTGGAATACATCATTACAGCAAAGCAAAAACGTAGGATTTTAAACAATTATCTACTGTTTTATTTATATAAATGTTTTTAATATATTACATGGTTGTTGAAATTACAGTGAGATGACAAAAAACAAAACAACTCAGCAACAAATTTGTTTCAATGATTTTACAAGATATATATTTAGTGTTTTCAAATAACAAATTTTATTACACAAACGCTTTACGAAGATTTTATTTAAATTGAATACATAGGTGTAATTAGAAAAAAAGATACGAATTGTACATCTAGATGAAGCATACACCCTGGAAAAGGATATAACATTACAGTGTTTGTGAAACAGTGAACATCTTTATCATAATTACCGCTTTGTCCTTTTAGCTTATATTTTCCAGCCTACATAACTCCTTAGGTTTAAAATTAAAATGTAAATTAAGATTTCTAAAACATGTTCTTTCGTTGCGGGGAGGGCCGGTATGGCCAGGTGGTTACGGCGTTCGACTCGTAATCTGAGGGTCGCGGGTTCGAGTCCCCATCGCACCAAACATGCTCGCCCTTTCAGCCATTGGGGCATTATAATGTTACGGTCAATTCCACTATTCGTTGGTAAAAGAGTAGCCCAAGCGTTGGCGGTGGGTGATGATAACTAGCAGCCTTCCCTCTAGTTTTAAACTGCGAAATTAGGGACGGCTAGCGCAGATAGCCCTCTTGTTGCTTTGCGCGAAATTCAAAAATAAACAAAATCGTTATAGGGATACGGTGAGAATTACCCAAGACGATATTAAACTTAGAAATAACATAAACAAATAAAAAATGTTGTTAAAGTATGACGTACTAATCAATCTTATTTATATTTTTATTAAGACCCAAAGTAAAAAAATGAGTTTTTGAAAGTGTTTCGTACAAGAAATTAATTGATAAACTAAATTACCCCACTACATAGGCTTTTAAAATATCAAACCAAAATTAATTATTTTAGATTAGAAACGAGTTTTGAAATTTGCGATAATGTGCTGAAATGCAGAAGTTAATGATATCCCAGGCTGAGTGGATGTTTTTTGAAGGTCCTTCTCTTTAGGGGTAATCAAAAGACGTTTAAACAGTTTTAGAATATTCCGTATGTTGTTGGCAGGCAGAATTGTTTGTTTTTTGGAATTTCGCACAAAGCTACTCGAGGGCTATCTGTGCTAGCTGTCCCTAATTTAGCAGTGTAAGACTAGAGGGAAGGCAGCTAGTCATCACCACCCACCGCCAACTCTTGGGCTACTCTTTTACCAACGAATAGTGGGATTGACCGTCACATTATAACGCCCTCACGACTGGGAGGGCGAGCATGTTTGGCGCGACTCGTGCGCGAACCTGCGACCCTCAGATTACGAAGCGCACGCCTTAACGCGCTAGGCCATGCCAGGCCCTGGCAGGCAGAAATCTTTCTCACGTGGTGAAGTCAAAGCGTTTTGCTATATAGATCCGTGTAACTCTCATTGTTACGTGGTACTTACTGAAGGATAGTAGGTCTTACCTTGTATTCAACGCAGGTTTTATCAATAAATACAGTTTGAGCCATTGACTGTCACTACACTCGTTGTTGGTAAGTGTATATATATTAACTGCTTCGTCAATGGCTTTGCCACATGTTCGTCAAAAACGAGTTATTTGGTTTCGCTGTCTATTGGGGTCTATATATATATATATATATTTAAATCTTTCTTTTGAGGGTGGAGAACCTTCAATTGTATTACGAATGTGCAGATTGAGAACATAGTAAGCCTAAACTGTTTGTTTTAGAACAAATCTACATTAGAATATATCTGTTGTAATCATCGCAAAGGATCGAACCCCGGATTTTATCGTTGTAAGCACATCCCTGTCCCACAACCTTATGACGTCATGTTTCTTTTCTAACACTGATAACTTCACAGACTGTTAATTTATCTAATACTTTAGGCCAGTTTTTAATTGTTCAGTCATGTATCAATTACATGCACAATATGCATGAAACGAATGGGAAGGTCGCAATCTTACACTGTCGCGAAATTTGGTGTTTGGTGGGTTTGATTTCTTTTGAAACTCTCCTAAAGCTATACAAGGGCTATCTGCGCTAGTCGTCCGTAATTCAGCAGTGTAAGACTAGAGGAGAGGCAGCTAGTCATCACCACCTACCGCCATGTTTGGTCTAATGGGAATTCGAACCCGCGATCCTCAGATTACGAGTCGAGTTGCCTTTATCACCTGGCCTTGCCCGGTCTTTGATTCAAACCTTGATTTGGTACATCTCAGTTGGTAGGTAAACAATTAATACCAACTTCAGAGTAAATGATATCACACCATAGATATTAGAATTGTGGAAAATTACAATGAAACACTGTTAAAGAGGGATATAAATGGCAGACAAACATCACATATGTCAGAAAAAGACGAAAGATTATTTACTCTTGTAGATTTTGTTTGTTTTGGAATTTCGCGCAAAGCTACACGGGGACTATCTGCGCTAGCCGTCCCTAATTTTGCAGTATAAGGCTAGAGGGAAGGCAGCTAGTCATCACCACCCACCGCCAACTCTTGGGCTACTATTTCACCAACGAATAGTGGGATTGACCGTCACATTATAACGCCCCAACGGCTGAAAGGGCGAGCATCTTTGGTGCGACGGGTATTCGAATCCGCGACCCTCGGATTAGGAGTCGAACGCCTTAACACATCTGGCCGTGCTGAATCATCTCTTGTAGATAAATTATTAAACTCGTGATAAAGTTTATGGAAATTTAATAAATGATAATATAGCACTCAAATCAGAAGATAAATAAATAATACATGACATGTGTCAAAAAATTATGCAAGGTAAATAAGTAAAGAAAACGTAAGTTTTACAAAAGGGTAAGGTTGAAGTTATCTTCAGATTAGACCGAAAACAGTGTCAACAGTAAATGCACCGAAACAATGCCTGTTAATATTTAAAAGTAAAAAGAAAGAAAATGGGTTTATGTGGTTCTACTGATTACATGGCGGATTTTTTATTTCCCGCTAAATACGTAGCTTCCTTTGATTAGAAGTTAAAATTAATTTTAAGAGCCTGCATTTCCAACATAAGGTTCACACGTTCCCATATCCAGATAAACTCGTATTTTGAAATGCCAATTGTTTATCAACAAAAACTATTTTTTTACCTACTTTCAAAATACTCGGTTAACAGAAGACGTTTAAAGAAAAAAAAGAAAGCTAAATATTTTTTTATTTAATATGCTAAATCTAATCCATTGTAAGAGTAAAACTATTATTATTGTATATTATTTATATACAATGCTAAACCTAAGCCATTGTAAGAGTAAAACTATTATTATTGTATATTATTTATTTAATATGCTAAAACTAATCCATTGTAAGAGTAAAACTATCATTATTGTATATTATTTATTTAATATGCTAAATCTAATCCATTGTAAGAGTAAAACTATTATTATTGTATATTATTTATTTAATATGCTAAATCTAATCCATTGTAAGAGTAAAACTATCATTATTGTATATTATTTATTTAATATGCTAAATCTAATCCATTGTAAGAGTAAAACTATCATTATTGCATATTATATATTTAATATGCTAAATCTAATCCATTGTAAGAGTAAAACTATCATTATTGTATATTATTTATTTAATATGCTAAATCTAATCCATTGTAAGAGTAAAACTATCATTATTGTATATTATTTATTTAATATGCTAAATCTAATCCATTGTAGGAGTAAAACTATCATTATTGTATATTATTTATTTAATATGCTAAATCTAATCCATTGTAAGAGTAAAACTATCATTATTGTATATTATTTATTTAATATGCTAAATCTAATCCATTGTAAGAGTAAAACTATCATTATTGTATATTATTTATTTAATATGCTAAATCTAATCCATTGTAAGAGTAAAACTATCATTATTGTATATTATTTATTTAATATGCTAAATCTAATCCATTGTAAGAGTAAAACTATCATTATTGTATATTATTTATTTAATATGCTAAATCTAATCCATTGTAAGAGTAAAACTATCATTATTGTATCTTATTTATTTAATATGCTAAATCTAATCCATTGTAAGAGTAAAACTATCATTATTGTATGTTATTTATTTAATATGTTAAATCTAATCCATTGTAAGAGTAAAACTATCATTATTGTATATTATTTATTTAATATGCTAAATCTAATCCATTGTAAAAGTAAAACTATCATTATTGTATATTATTTATTTAATATGCTAAATCTAATCCATTGTAAGAGTAAAACTATTATTATTGTATATTATTTATTTAATATGCTAAATCTAATCCATTGTAAGAGTAAAACTATCATTATTGTATATTATTTATTTAATATGCTAAATCTAATCCATTGTAGGAATAAAACTATCATTATTGTATATTATTTATTTAATATGCTAAATCTAATCCATTGTAAGAGTAAAACTATCATTATTGTATATTATTTATTTAATATGCTAAATCTAATCCATTGTAAGAGTAAAACTATCATTATTGTATATTATTCATTTAATATGCTAAATCTAATCCATTGTAAGAGTAAAACTATCATTATTGTATATTATTTATTTAATATGCTAAATCTAATCCATTGTAAGAGTAAAACTATCATTATTGTATATTATTTATTTAATATGCTAAATTTAATCCATTGTAAGAGTAAAACTATCATTATTGTATATTATTTATTTAATATGCTAAATCTAATCCATTTTTAGAGTAAAACTATTATTATTGTGTATTATTTATTTAATATGCTAAATCTAATCCATTGTAAGAGTAAAACTATCATTATTGCATATTATTTATTTAATATGCTAAATCTAATCCATTGTAAGAGTAAAACTATCATTATTGTATATTATTTATTTAATATGCTAAATCTAATCCATTGTAAGAGTAAAACTATCATTATTGTATATTATTTATTTAATATGCTAAATCTAATCCATTGTAAGAGTAAAACTATCATTATTGTATATTATTTATTTAATATGCTAAATCTAATCCATTGTAAGAGTAAAACTATCATTATTGTATATTATTTATTTAATATGCTAAATCTATCCATTGTAAGAGTAAAACTATCATTATTGTATATTATTTATTTAATATGCTAAATCTAATCTAGTGTATGAGTAAAACTATCATTATTGTATATTATTTAGTTAATATGCTAAATCTAAGCCATTGTTAGGGTAAATCTATCATTATTGTATATTATTTATATGCAATGCAAAACCTAAGCCATTGTAAGAGTAAAACTATCATTATTGTATATTATTTATATAAAATGCTTAACCTAAGCCATTATTAGGGTAAAACTATCATTATTGTGTATTATTTATATAAAATGCTTAACCTAAGCCATTGTTAGAGTAAAACTATCATTATGGTGTATTATATATATACAATGCTAAACCTAAGCCATTATTAGGGTAAAACTATCATTATTGTGTATTATTTAGATGAAATGCTAAACCTAAGCCATTGTTAGGGTAAAACTATCATAATTGTATATTATTTATATAAAATGCTAAACCTAAGCCATTGTTAGGGTAAATCTATTATTATAGTGTATTATTTATATAAAATGCTAAATCTAATCCATTGTAAGAGTAAAACTATCATTATTGTATATTATTTATTTAATATGCTAAATCTAATCCATTGTAAGAGCAAAACTATTATTATTGTATATTATTTATTTAATATGCTAAATCTATTCCATTGTAAGAGTAAAACTATCATTATTGTATATTATTTATTTAATATGCTAAATCTAATCCATTGTAAGAGTAAAACTATTATTATTGTATATTATTTATTTAATATGCTAAATCTAATCCATTGTAAGAGTAAAACTATCATTATTGTATATTATTTATTTAATATGCTAAATCTAATCCATTGTAAGAGTAAAACTATCATTATTGCATATTATTTATTTAATATGCTAAATCTAATCCATTGTAAGAGTAAAACTATCATTATTGTATATTATTTATTTAATATGCTAAATCTAATCCATTGTAAGAGTAAAACTATCATTATTGTATATTATTTATTTAATATGCTAAATCTAATCTAGTGTAAGAGTAAAACTATCATTATTGTATATTATTTATTTAATATGCTAAATCTAAGCCATTATTAGGGTAAAACTATCATTATTGTGTATTATTTATATAAAATGCTTAACCTAAGCCATTGTTAGAGTAAAACTATCATTATGGTGTATTATATATATATACAATGCTAAACCTAAGCCATTATAAGGGTAAAACTATCATAATTGTATATTATTTATATAAAATGCTAAACCTAAGCCATTGTTAGGGTAAATCTATTATTATTGTGTATTATTTATATAAAATGCTAAACCTAAGCCATTGTTAGGGTAAATCTATCATCATTGTATATTATTTATATAAAATGCTTAACCTAAGCCATTATTAGGGTAAAACTATCATTATTGTATATTATTTATATAAAATGCTTAACCTAAGCCATTGTTAGAGTAAAACTATCATTGTGGTGTATTATATATATACAATGCTAAACCTAAGCCATTGTTAGGGTAAATCTATTATTATTGTGTATTATTTATATAAAATGCTAAATCTAAGCCATTGTTAGGGTAAAACTATCATAATTGTATATTATTTATATAAAATGCTTAACCTAAGCCATTATTAGGGTAAAACTATCATCATTGTATATTATTTATATAAAATGCTAAACTTAAGCCATTGTTAGGGTAAATCTATCATTATTGTATATTATTTATATAAAATGCTAAACTTAAGCCATTGTTAGGGTAAATCTATCATTATTGTATATTATTTATATAAAATGCTAAACTTAAGCCATTGTTAGGGTAAATCTATTATTATTGTACATTATTTATATACAATGCTAAACCTAAGCCATTTTCAGGGTAAAACTATCATTATTGTATATTATTTATCTAATATGCTAAACCTAAGCCAGTGTTACGGTAAGCCTCCTAGTGGCTCAGCGGCATGTCTGTGGACTTACAACGCTAAAAACCGGATTTCGATAACCGTGGTGGGCAGAGCACATATAGCCCATTGTGTAGCTTTGTCCTTAATTCAAAAGAATAACAATTGATACGGTAAAACTATCATTATTGTATATTATTTATTCAATATGCTAAACCTAAGCCATTGCTAGGATACAACAGCCATTATTGTGTTATTTTCTCTATGCAGTTTGGACATTAACGTATGTTTATTTGTTTGTTTTGAATTTCGCGCAAAGCTACTCAAGGGCTATCTGCGCTAGCCGTCCCTAATTTAGCAGTGTAAGACCAGAGGAAAGGCAGATAGTTATCACCACCCACCGCCAACTCTTGGGTTACTATTTTACCAACGAATAGTGAGATTGACGGTCACATTATGACGCCCTCACGTCTGAAAGGGAGAGCATGTTTATTGCGACGGGGATTCGGACCCGCGACTCTCAGATTACGAGTCAAATCCCTTAACCCACCCGGCCATGCAGGGCCACCTTAACGTATAAATCAGTATAAAGAAAAACGTTGAAAGGGTTTAAGTGTAATTATTTTGAGTTTTTTATTAATGTATTGAGTTTAGAAAGTTAGAACAACAAACCGTCTAAGTTGACTCAGAAAAAGAAAGGACTTTAACATCCGATGATTGGTTTATTACAGTTCGTTTGCAATTAAACATAAAATTACACAGTAACACAGCGGCAAGTATGCGGACTTACAGTGCAAGAAATTGGATCTCGATACCCGTTGTGAACATAGCACAGACAGCCCAGTGGGTCGCTCTTTGCTTAACTTAGAAAACAAATGAACGAACAATCACAATGGGCATTCTGTTCTGTGCCCACCACCAGTATCGGAACTCGATTTCTAGCAGTGTAAGTCCGCAGACATGTTACTGGGGGCCCGGTAGATGGATAAGGTACTCGACTCGTAATCTAAGGGTTGCAGGTTCGAATACACCTCACACCAAACATGCTCACCGTTTCAGTCGTGGGGGCGGTTATAATGTGACGGTCAATCCAACTATTCGTTGGTAAAAGAGTAGCCCAAGAGCTGGCGGTGGGTGGTAATGACTAGTTGCCTTCCCTCTAGTCTTACACTGCAAAATTAGGGACGGCTATCTTTGCGCGAAATTCAAAACAAATCAAACCAAACGATTCCAGTGTCAGGGGAGAGGGGCGTGTCTTGTTACGGGCTTCAGAAACAACGTTTCGCGTTTGCTCCAAGTCTTTTACAGGTCTTTAATACAAGACTTTTGCTCGAGTTAACACGATTTGTTTTGAGATTTATGTAATTAGAAAGCAGTAATTTAGCTTATCTTGCTAAATAAATAATGTTTCGTTTTTAATTATTAACATTAAATAGAATCAATAACACTTACACTTCGTCAGCGTAATTTAGTTCACAGCATAACCACAGCCTAATGACTTCTGTTATTGTACGAAAGGCCTCGTCGGCACTAAATATGGTACATGTAATGCGATTGATATATTATTACATATTATTCTTTGATTTACTAAACAGATGAGGCCCGGCATGGCCAAGCGTTTTTAGCTGTGCGACTCGTAATCCGAGGGTCCTGGGTTCGCATCCCCGTCGCGCCAAACATGCTCGCCCTTTCAGCCGTGGGCGCGTTATAATGTGACGGTCAATCCCACTATTCGTTGGTAAAAGAATAGCCCAAGAGTTGGCGGTGGGTGGTGATGACTAGCTGCCTTCCCTCTTGTCTTACACTGCTAAGTTAGGAACGGCTAGCACAGATAGGCCTCGTGTTGCTTTGTGCAAAATTCAAAAACCAACTAAAAAGATATTATATTTAAGTAGTCAATTATAAAGACGAAAGTTGTGACTTTTGTAAAGTTCGATAATTCCCTTACCTCCAGGAAAACATAAACTAAATTTAGTTTTACCAAATAAACATCTATCGCTATGGAAACTGTTCACATGTCGAAACTGTCCATAAAATCTTCTGTTTAGAGGATGTTATATATCTGTCATGCATTTATTGTTAAACGAAAAAAATATATTAATATAATTACACAGAAAATATAATGGTTGTTAGCTTTGTTTAAAAGATGCAAATTAGCATAAAAAATTCAATAATAATAAATTGCTATCGTTATAAAAGCGCCTAAACTGATAGGTTTTCCGTAACAGATCGATAGAAGTACTTAGTAAAACGTAACCTTTAACACAGAAACTCGAGATACGGTTTTGTGTTTTCGTATAGCAAAACCACATCGGGTTATCTGTTGAGCCCGCTAAGGGGAATCGAATCCATGATTTTAGGGTTATAAATACATAGACTTACCGCTTTACTTGCGAAGGGCGATACGGTTGTGTTAAACCAATCCATGTTTGGTTTGAATTTCGCGAAAAGCTACACCAGGGATAACTGCACTACCCGTCCCTAATTTAGCAGTGTAAGACTAGAGGGAAGGCAACTCGTCATTACCACCCACCGCCAACTCTTGGGCTACTCTTTTACCAACGAATAGTTGGATTGACCGTTACATTATTACGCCTCCACTTCTGAAAGGTCGAGCATGTTCAATGTGACAGGGATTTGAACCCGAGACCTCCGGATTACGAGTCAAGTGCTTTAACCATCTGGCCATGCTGGGCGTTAGTTGTAGTAAGTAATGGTTTGAAATACATTAATATGCGTTGAAACAAATATTAGGTTACATAAATAGTGTACTTGTTCTGTCACAGTCAACATGATGAGCTCTGGATGCAGAGAAATGCGCCGTTGGCAACAACTATGACACATATAGTTGGACTCGAATAATATTGCCCATTCGTCTAATTCTTAAAAATTACTGAGCGAGTGTATAGTGTTTAAAGATGTAATAGACCTAAAGCTTAATATCTTATAATATCTTGTAGTAATATCAAAAAATAACAAAACAGACAGCAATATATTAACCATCATCAGTAAGTGAACTGAGTGAAAGGAAAATTAATTAAATACTTTGAGGCTGGAACAATAGAAACATTTAGTTATATTTGTAGAATTTTCACTATTGTTAAATTTTAAGAAAAACATTTCATCTGCGACAGTTTGTTCCCGAAGAAGAAAATCCCATGTTTCCAAACCGCTCAGGTTATTGGGTTTTTACTAATTTCTATGACGTTACCACCGTCAATTTTACACCCAGTTACTTTTAGGTTTTATTATAATGTACATAACTGGTTATGTTCCCTAATTACGTTATGGTATATACAATTTTTTTGCTCGTATTATAAACTGTATAATCAGTGTTAACATTCTTGAATTATGCCTTATATAGCGACCCCTACGTGACCAGGTAATCTGAGGGTCGCGGTTTAGAATCCACGTCACAACAAACATGCTCGCCCTTTCAGCCGTGGGTGCATTATAATGTGACGGCCAGTCCAACTATTCGTTGGTGAAAGAGTAGCCATGGAGTTGGCCTTAAAAGTTAAAACGGATATGACGAAATTATACTATACTTTGAAAGTTAAAACGGACATGACGAAATTAAACTATGCCTCAAAAGTTAAAACGAATATGACGAAATTATACTATGCCTTAAAAGTTAAAACGAATAGGACGAAATTAAACTATGCCTTAAAAGTTAAAACGAATATGACAAAATTAAACTATGCCTCAAAAGTTAAAACGAATATCACGAAATTAAACTATACTTTGAAAGTTAAAACGGACATGACGAAATTAAACTATACCTCAAAAGTTAAAACGCATATGACGAAATTATACTATGCCATAAAAGTTAAAATGAATAGGACGAAATTAAACTATGCCTTAAAAGTTAAAACGAATATGACAAAATTAAACTATGCCTCAAAAGTGAATACAGATATGATGACTCTTCTGAACTGTGTTATGGAAATCTGTATGCACACCCTAGTGTATAGTTGAGAACTTCTGCGTTTTCACACAATTTATGGCCGAATTTTCGACCTAAACAGCCATGAGAAATGCAAGTCATTTGATAGAGATATAAGGAAACAAATCCATGAACATTTTCTCGTGTTATTTATGATTTACCATATACACTTGATCACGTTCTCATGGGACGAGATTACTAAATACTCATGATATATTACTGTAACATTAACCATATATTCCACTCACATCATAATACAAATAGAACTAATTACAACGTATGTATATTTTGTCTATAAACAGGCCTAATCACGCGCGCAAATAACTAACTACGTAACAGAAACTTTACTAACACTAAAAAAATGGTACGTTGTAGTGAAAAAAACATTATGTTAACTTTACGCACATGTGGTTTTCTAATCTAATAAATATTATACAAATTATAGATCTAATGCATAAAAACTAATAATCCTACACAAACCATAGTGTTACATTATAAAGAACAGTAATCAAGCAGTCTTCGTAGTGTTGTGATATAAATGATTTCCACGAAAGAGGTCTTTCCATAGAGTAATGTGTTGTCTGTCTGTCAGTCAGTAAGTCCGCACTTAAACGACGTCACACAAGGAACGCTCAACTTTGCAATTTGTACTGTTGTGACATTTGTAAAATATGAACGTGCCGTGAAGAATTACAGAGAATGATATACGAATTTGAACCTCCTATGAAGAATTACAGAGAATGATATACGAATTTGAACCCCCTATGAAGAATTACAGAGAATGATATACGAATTTGAACCCCTATGAAGAATTACAGAGAATGATATACGAATTTGAAACCCCCTATGAAGAATTACAGAGAATGATATACGAATTTGAACCCCCATGAAGAATTACAGAGAATGATATACGAATTTGAACCCCATGAAGAATTACAGAGAATGATATACGAATTTGAACCCCATGAAGAATTACAGAGAATGATATACGAATTTGAACCTCAAATAAATTTGTCGGCTTTAATTTCGGTTTTATTTACACTCTGAAAAGAAGACTTTCGGGGACCCTGTGCATATAAGTAATCACGCGCACGTCTTATTTGAGTGATATAAATAATAGTAACACATAAAGAGTTCTGTATGTTATAATTGGGGATATCTTATTTATAATAATAATTTTATATGTGATCCGTTAGAGATTTTCAGTAATTAAAAACGTGTCTAATAATATTTAAACAATACGACAAGCACAGCTAGGCTGAAATATTATACACTTGTCTAATTCTTGAAAACCCTAAACGACTGAACTGAATAAATAATGTAGGGTTAAAAATATAGTAGGTCCAACAGTATAGTCTTATAATAAGTGTAATGGCAGTAGACGTATACTAATGACACAGAGACCCGAATTTTGTAATATTAAACAAAAATACGTTACAAACTTATGTTGATGTAAACAACACTAACAATAAACATATACGTTGTTATATAAACAATGCTGATTACACATTTGTCATCACGTTCTGATGTAAACAATAACACGTTTGTCATCACGTTCTGATGTAAACAATAACACATTTGTCATCACGTTCTGATGTAAACAATAACACGTTTGTCATCACGTTCTGATGTAAACAATAACACGTTTGTCATCACGTTCTGATGTAAACAATAACACATTTGTCATTACGTTCTGATGTAAACACTACTAATAACACATCAGTCATCACGTTCTGATGTAAACAATAACACATTTGTCATCACGTTCTGATGTAAACTATAATTCATTTGTCATCACGTTCTGATGTAAACAGTAACACATTTGTCATCACGTTCTGATGTAAAAAATAACACATTTGTTATCACGTTCTGATGTAAACAGTAACACATTTGTCATCACGTTCTGATGTAAACAATAACACATTTGTTATCACGTTCTGATGTAAACAGTAACACATTTGTCATCACATTCTGATGTAAACAGTAACACATTTGTCATCACGTTCTGATGTAAACACTACTAATAACACATCAGTCATTACGTTCTGATGTAAACAATAACAAATTTGTCATCACGTTCTGATGTAAACAATAACACGTTTGTCATCACGTTCTGATGTAAACAATAACACATTTGTCATCACGTTATGATGTAAACAATAACACGTTTGTCATCACGTTCTGATGTAAACAATAACACATTTGTCATCACGTTCTGATGTAAACACTACTAATAACACATCAGTCATCACGTTCTGATGTAAACAATAACACATTTGTCATCACGTTCTGATGTAAACAGTAACACATTTGTCATCACGTTCTGATGTAAACAATAACACATTTGTTATCACGTTCTGATGTAAACAGTAACACATTTGTCATCACGTTCTGATGTAAACAATAACACATTTGTCATCACGTTCTGATGTAAACAATAACACATTTGTCATCACGTTCTGATGTAAACAATAACACGTTTGTCATCACGTTCTGATGTAAACAATAACACGTTTGTCATCACGTTCTGATGTAAACAATAACACGTTTGTTATCACGTTCTGATGTAAACACTACTAATAACACATCAGTCATCACGTTCTGATGTAAACACCACTAATAACACATTTGTCATCACGTTCTGATGTAAACAATAACACATTTGTCATCACGTTCTGATGTAAACAATAACACGTTTGTCATCACGTTCTGATGTAAACAATAACACATTCTTATCATGTCCTGATGTAAACACTACTAATAACACATCAGTCATCACGTTCTGATGTAAACAATAACACGTTTGTCATCACGTTCTGATGTAAGCAATAACACATCAGTCATCATGTCCTGATGTAAACACTAATATATAAGTATGGTGTCAGACAGAGATTTAAAGACCTAACATGTTTATAAAATCAAATAATGCCTTGACCACTTATGGACAGTAGAGAGTTTTTGTTGACCACCATTACAACCTGCTGTTTATAAAAACACTCAGACAGATATATATTTCATAACGTATAAAGAGGACAATCGTTTAGGTGTTGCTGATTGAATTTGGTGCAACGGTTTGGTTCTCATAAAGGAACGTTCAGCCGAGGTCTTCATCTTAGCACTAGATAACGAAATTTCTTGATATTAGGTCACTAGCAGCTTGGTACAAATATGCTAATTACTGATGCGTTTTAGGCCTAATACGTTGAAATACGTTGCACTGTAATACAATTATTACTGAAATACGTTGCACTGTAATAAAATTATTACTGAAATACGTTGCACTGTAATAAAATTATTACTGAAATACGTTGCACTGTAATAAAACTATTACTGGAATACGTTGCACTGTAATAAAATTATTACTGAAATACGTTGCACTGTAATAAAATTATTACTGAAATACGTTGCAGTATAATAAAACTATTACTGAAATACGTTGCAGTATAATACAACTATTACTAACCTATGTTGCAGTATAATAAAATTATTACTGAAATACGTTGCACTATAATAAAATTATTACTGAAATACGTTGCACTATGATAAAATTATTACTGAAATACGTTGTAACTGTAATAAAACTATTACTGGAATACGTTGCACTGTGATAAAATTATTACTGAAATACGTTGCACTGTAATAAAATTATTACTGAAATACGTTGCAGTATAATAAAACTATTACTAAACTATGTTGCACTATAATAAAACTATTACTGAAATACGTTGCACTATAATAAAATTATTACTGAAATACGTTGCACTATATTAAAATTGTTACTGAAATACTTTGCACTGTAATAAAACCATTACTGAAATACGTTGCACTATAATAAAGCTATTACTGAAATGCGTTGCACTATAATAAAACTATTACTAAAATATGTTGCACTGTAGTAAAATTATAACTGAAATACGTTGCACTGTAATAAAGCTATTACTGAAATACGTTGCACTATAATAAAGCTGTTACTGAAATACGTTGCACTACAATAAAACTATTACTGAAATACGTTGCACTATAATAAAGCTGTTACTGAAATCCGTTGCACTATAATAAAACTATTACTAAAAATGTTGCACTGTAATAAAATTATAACTGAAATACGTTGCACTGTAATAAAACATAACTTATTAAAAAGGTGTCGAACATTAACACGAAACCTGTATCTCTCTATCCATGATGTAATCTTTCATATTTTATGAAGTTTCAGTGGTTTTTCTTACGTAATGACTGTGTTCTTTTTGACGATTGTTCTCTGTTGTTGAACCTGTAATGTTTGTGAAGGCTACTCGAAGCTACGATTTGTAACATTTGTAAAACCTACATAGAAATTACTTACAAGTTGTATTGTTTTGAGAAATATCGTTTATTTAATGAGCATTTTTACAAGTTATTTACAAGTTAGCCGTTGTTTTACTAACGAGTTTAGGAGCTACAAGTTAACGTGAAATAACGCGTTAAAGTTTTAACTAGCATTGCAAGAACTCGAGATCTAACAATATTTATCATTATACACTTTAATCAAATATATATTGGTTTATGTTTGACATTATTTCGCCTCGTTTTAGTGTTAACATTGTACAACGTTATCATAATATTCTGTTATAACAGCATCTATTCTTCAATACATATATTTTAGGACATAATTTAAGAGGAGATTCAGAGATATTGTGGGTATGGATAAATCAGTAGAGAATTTTTGTATGATTTATATTATCTATAAATAATAAATTAAAGAAGGTAATATTGTACTGGATCCGAGATTAAAGTTGAAATGTCTCTCACCTCCCTCGAGAAGACACGCTGCCCACAAAAAGAACGTGGTCACAGCTACTAAGACACGTGCATCTTTAAGATTCATCTTCACTAACGCAAGGTGTCAAAATTTCCAGATTTCTCAGTAGATGTTCAGTATCACACTGACGCCTGTACCTCAAGCACGAGTATTATCATTAGAGTAAGACTTTTCCAGGCTCGTTCTGAATCTAACATCGCATTTTACTTATTCTTGGCAAACGAAACGGGGTCTTAACGTCCACTGCTTAGGTTAGAAGCTGGACTTCATCGAAACAGCTCGCGGCCGAGCTCGCGGTATTTATATCGGTTTAGGAGTCTGCGCATTAAGCTTCTTTCTGTTTTGTGAATCTAATTGGTGAAAGTGTTTTTATGTAATACAGGTCGTTTTCCTCTTATTTCCTAAGTGGAATAATATTCTCTGCTAATGAGGAAATGCATGAGGTTTTACGTATATGCAGTGTGATTAGGGCGTCTTATCTTTCACTGGTAAATAGCCATGAATTTCGCTAGTTTGAGATGAATTTCTAATATACATTTGGTTAAAACGTGTTGGAGAGAAAAGGAGAATGAACAGTGTATTTTAACATGATGTGATATCCTCTCAATTCATTTGAAACTTTTTACATTTGAAAATAGTTCTATATATTTTAAATATATATTTAATTACTCATAAAAATAACTCTGTGAAACGTGTGTAAATTAAAGCAGTTCAAATTTAAATAATGCAAGTGGATTGAATTATCTGGTCGGTACAACTGGAAGTCTTGTTTAATAAGAAACGATAACTTCTGTGAACAAAACAACAACCATCAACATTATAAGTTATCTATGAAAATGGATACTTTATGTTCAGGTTTTTGTAATGTAATAATCAAACAACCCGAGAGAGTTGTGATTTCGAAAAGTGACAGAAGTTAGATTAACAACTACAATAGATTATGGAATCATGGTCCGGTGGATTAAGGCGTTCGACTCGTAATGTGAGGATCACGGGTTCGAATCCCGGTCGCATGAAATATGGGGCGTTAAAATTGGAGGGTCAATCCCACTCTTCGTTGGTAAAAAAGTAGCCCAAACGTTGGCGGGGGGCGGTGAGGAGCAGTTCCCTTCCGTCTGGTTTTACAGTGCTAAATTAAGAACGGCTAGCGCAGATAGCCCTTGAGTAGCTTTGCGTGAATATGAAAAACAAAAGAAACAAGAATATGGAATTATTAATCGTTACATAATTATTTCGTTGTCGATCAGGTTTATAAAGATCATTATTTTGCTTATTAATTATTACGTAATAATTTTGTACTATTATTTAACTCGTTAAATATTACATAATTATTTTTGTATTCCTCAGGTTTCTAATTATTATTATTTAAATATCCAATTGTTAACCCTTTTCGTCTTGCCCAGGATGAAAACCATAACATCTAAACCGTTTATTGTTACCTAATCCTTTGCTTGTAATTATGAAACTAATCAGACGAGATAAGTAAGTCTCGAACTTTTAATTCAGAGGAAACCTATGACAAATACCTCACTAACAACAGAGAAACCTTTTATGCTAACAAATAAAATATTGTTTCAATCTAAGAGTTAACGGGTTTTTTTTCAGAAGATCGTATTTTCGAACTCGTGGATATTACTAACTTTGTGAAACACTAAAATTGTTTATATTAAAACAGGAATTTTCCCACATGAGTCATCACTTAGATTTTTTTATCAAGATTAGCTTTCCTCACTCTGTATACGTCAGCTACGAATCTTGAAGACAGAAACTGATTACCTTATGTTTTGTTTCCACTTCACTCCAGTTTGCATATAATTAAAACAATAATAAGATTGGATAGATTTCTTTAGGGTCTTATGTTCTAATTGGTTCTAGAATGGTGTTAAATAACTCAAACATATATACAATAGACAATTGTACTTCAACAATTGTATTTAACGTTTATTTTATAGCCATAGACTCTTATATTTCTCAGTTCTGTAAGTAGTGTTACCAGAATATCAAAGAATGCTAGGTCACTTGAAGCCAAGCTAGTTCAATATTTTAATACAAACTTTAAGATTGTGTCTGGACCAGTGGGACTCAAGATGGATGAAACTGATGAAGTTAAAGTGATGATGTGTAATTTCAAGTGAACAGTGTAGACAAGGATGGATGAAACTGATAAAGTTAAGTGATGATGCGTAACTTCAAGTGAACAGTGTAGACCAAGATGTATGAAACTGATAAAGTTAAGTGATGATGTGTAACTTCTACTGAACAGTGTAGACCAAGATGGATGAAACTGATAAAGTTAAAGTGATGTGTGTAACTTCAAGTGAACAGTGTAGACCAAGATGGATGAAACTGATAAAGTTAAGTGATGATGCGTAACTTCAAGTGAACAGTGTAGACCAAGATGTATGAAACTGATAAAGTTAAGTGATGATGTGTAACTTCTAGTGAACAGTGTAGACCAAGATGTATGAAACTGATAAAGTTAAGTGATGATGTGTAACTTCTAGTGAACAGTGTAGACCAAGATGTATGAAACTGATAAAGTTAAGTGATGATGTGTAACTTCTACTGAACAGTGTAGACCAAGATGGATGAAACTGATAAAGTTAAAGTGATGATGCGTAACTTCAAGTGAACAGTGTAGACCAAGATGGATGAAACTGATGAAGTTAAAGTGATGATGCGTAACTTCAAGTGAACAGTGTAGACCAGGAAGGATGAAACTGATGAAGTTAAAGTGATGATGCGTAACTTCAAGTGAACAGTGTAGACCAAGATGGATGAAAGTGATGAAGTTAAAGTGATGATGCGTAACTTCAAGTGAACAGTGTAGACCAAGATGTATGAAACTGATAAAGTTAAGTGATGATGCGTAACTTCAAGTGTACAGTGTAGACCAAGATGGATGAAACTGATAAAGTTAAAGTGATGATGTGTAACTTCTAGTGAACAGTGTAAACCAAGATGGATGAAACTGATAAAGTTAAGTGATGATGTGTAACTTCTAGTGAACAGTGTAAACCAAGATGGATGAACTGATAAAGTTAAAGTGATGATGTGTAACTTCTAGTGAACAGTGTAAACCAAGATGGATGAACTGATAAAGTTAAAGTGATGGTGCGTAACTTCAAGTGAACAGTGTACACCAAGATGTATGAAACTGATAAAGTTAAGTGATGATGTGTAACTTCAAGTGAACAGTGTAGACGAAGATGGACGAAACTGATAAAGTTAAAGTGATGATGTGTAACTTTAAGTGAACAGTGTAAACCAAGATGGATGAAACTGATGAAGTTAAAGTGATGATGTGTAACTTCAAGTGAACAGTGTAGACCAAGATGGATGAAACTGATGAAGTTAAAGTGATGATGTGTAACTTCAAGTGAACAGTGTAAACCAAGATGGATGAAACTGATGAAGTTAAAGTGATGATGTGTAACTTTAAGTGAACAGTGTAAACCAAGATGGATGAAACTGATGAAGTTAAAGTGATGATGTGCAACTTTAAGTGAACAGTGTAAACCAAGATGGATGAAACTGATGAAGTTAAAGTGATGATGTGTAACTTCAAGTGAACAGTGTAAACCAAGATGGATGAAACTGATGAAGTTAAAGTGATGATGTGTAACTTCAAGTGAACAGTGTAAACCAAGATGGATGAAACTGATGAAGTTAAAGTGATGATGCGTAACTTCAAGTGAACAGTGTAAACCAAGATGGATGAAACTGATGAAGTTAAGGTGATGATGTGTAACTTCTAGTGAACAGTGTAAACCAAGATGGATGAACTGATAAAGTTAAAGTGATGGTGCGTAACTTCAAGTGAACAGTGTACACCAAGATGTATGAAACTGATAAAGTTAAGTGATGATGTGTAACTTCAAGTGAACAGTGTAGACGAAGATGGATGAAACTGATAAAGTTAAAGTGATGATGTGTAACTTTAAGTGAACAGTGTAAACCAAGATGGATGAAACTGATGAAGTTAAAGTGATGATGCGTAACTTCTAGTGAACAGTGTAAACCAAGATGGATGAACTGATAAAGTTAAAGTGATGGTGCGTAACTTCAAGTGAACAGTGTACACCAAGATGTATGAAACTGATAAAGTTAAGTGATGATGTGTAACTTCAAGTGAACAGTGTAGACCAAGATGTATGAAACTGTTGAAGTTAAAGTGATGATGCGTAACTTCAAGTGAACAGTGTAAACCAAAATGGATGAAACTGATGAAGTTAAAGTGATGATGCGTAACTTCAAGTGAACAGTGTAGACCAGGAAGGATGAAACTGATGAAGTTAAAGTGATGATGCGTAACTTCAAGTGAATAGTGTAAACCAAGATGGATGAAACTGATGAAGTTAAAGTGATGATGCGTAACTTCAAGTGAACAGTGTAAACCAAAATGGATGAAACTGATGAAGTTAAAGTGATGATGCGTAACTTCAAGTGAACAGTGTAGACCAGGAAGGATGAAACTGATAAAGTTAAAGTGATGATGTGTAACTTCAAGTGAACAGTGTAGACCAAGATGGATGAAACTGATGAAGTTAAAGTGATGATGCGTAACTTCAAGTGAACAGTGTAGACCAAGATGGATGAAACTGATCAAGTTAAAGTGATGATGTGTAACTTCTAGTGAATAGTGTAGACCAAGATGAATGAAACTGATCAAGTTAAAGTGATGATGCGTAACTTCTAGTGAACAGTGTAGACCAGGAAGGATGAAACTGATCAAGTTAAAGTGATGATGCGTAACTTTAAGTGAACAGTGTAAACCAAGATGGATGAAACTGATAAAGTTAAAGTGATGATGCGTAACTTCAAGTGAACAGTGTAGACCAAGATGGATGAAACTGATAAAGTTAAAGTGATGATGCGTAACTTCAAGTGAACAGTGTAGACCAAGATGTATGAAACTGATAAAGTTAAGTGATGATGTGTAACTTCAAGTGAACAGTGTAAACCAAGATGGATGAAACTGATAAAGTTAAGTGATGATGCGTAACTTCAAGTGAACAGTGTAGACCAAGATGGATGAAACTGATAAAGTTAAAGTGATGGTGTGTAACTTCTACTGAATAGTGTAGACCAGGAAGGATGAAAGTGATGAAGTTAAAGTGATGATGTGTAACTTCAAGTGAACAATGTAAACCAAGATGGATGAAAGTGATGAAGTTAAAGTGATGGTGCGTAACTTCAAGTGAACAGTGTACACCAAGATGTATGAAACTGATAAAGTTAAAGTGATGATGTATAACTTCTAGTGAACAGTGTAGACCAGGAAGGATGAAACTGATGAAGTTAAAGTAATGATGTGTAACTTCTAGTGAACAGTGTAAACCAAGATGGATGAAACTGATAAAGTTAAGTGATGATGTGTAACTTCAAGTGAACAGTGTAGACGAAGATGGACGAAACTGATAAAGTTAAAGTGATGATGTGTAACTTTAAGTGAACAGTGTAAACCAAGATGGATGAACTGATAAAGTTAAAGTGATGGTGCGTAACTTCAAGTGAACAGTGTACACCAAGATGTATGAAACTGATAAAGTTAAGTGATGATGTGTAACTTCAAGTGAACAGTGTAGACGAAGATGGACGAAACTGATAAAGTTAAAGTAATGATGTGTAACTTTAAGTGAACAGTGTAAACCAAGATGGATGAAACTGATGAAGTTAAAGTGATGATGTGTAACTTCAAGTGAACAGTGTAGACCAAGATGGATGAAACTGATGAAGTTAAAGTGATGATGTGTAACTTCAAGTGAACAGTGTAAACCAAGATGGATGAAACTGATGAAGTTAAAGTGATGATGTGTAACTTTAAGTGAACAGTGTAAACCAAGATGGATGAAACTGATGAAGTTAAAGTGATGATGTGCAACTTTAAGTGAACAGTGTAAACCAAGATGGATGAAACTGATGAAGTTAAAGTGATGATGTGTAACTTCAAGTGAACAGTGTAAACCAAGATGGATGAAACTGATGAAGTTAAAGTGATGATGTGTAACTTCAAGTGAACAGTGTAAACCAAGATGGATGAAACTGATGAAGTTAAAGTGATGATGCGTAACTTCAAGTGAACAGTGTAAACCAAGATGGATGAAACTGATGAAGTTAAAGTGATGATGTGTAACTCTAGTGAACAGTGTAAACCAAGATGGATGAACTGATAAAGTTAAAGTGATGGTGCGTAACTTCAAGTGAACAGTGTACACCAAGATGTATGAAACTGATAAAGTTAAGTGATGATGTGTAACTTCAAGTGAACAGTGTAGACGAAGATGGATGAAACTGATAAAGTTAAAGTGATGATGTGTAACTTTAAGTGAACAGTGTAAACCAAGATGGATGAAACTGATGAAGTTAAAGTGATGATGCGTAACTTCTAGTGAACAGTGTAAACCAAGATGGATGAACTGATAAAGTTAAAGTGATGGTGCGTAACTTCAAGTGAACAGTGTACACCAAGATGTATGAAACTGATAAAGTTAAGTGATGATGTGTAACTTCAAGTGAACAGTGTAGACGAAGATGGATGAAACTGATAAAGTTAAAGTGATGATGTGTAACTTTAAGTGAACAGTGTAGACCAAGATGGATGAAACTGATGAAGTTAAAGTGATGATGCGTAACTTCAAGTGAACAGTGTAAACCAAGATGGATGAAACTGATGAAGTTAAAGTGATGATGCGTAACTTCAAGTGAACAGTGTAGACCAGGAAGGATGAAACTGATGAAGTTAAAGTGATGATGCGTAACTTCAAGTGAACAGTGTAGACCAAGATGTATGAAACTGATGAAGTTAAAGTGATGATGCGTAACTTCAAGTGAACAGTGTAAACCAAAATGGATGAAACTGATGAAGTTAAAGTGATGATGCGTAACTTCAAGTGAACAGTGTAGACCAGGAAGGATGAAACTGATGAAGTTAAAGTGATGATGCGTAACTTCAAGTGAACAGTGTAAACCAAGATGGATGAAACTGATGAAGTTAAAGTGATGATGCGTAACTTCAAGTGAACGGTGTAAACCAAAATGGATGAAACTGATGAAGTTAAAGTGATGATGCGTAACTTCAAGTGAACAGTGTAGACCAGGAAGGATGAAACTGATAAAGTTAAAGTGATGATGTGTAACTTCAAGTGAACAGTGTAGACCAAGATGGATGAAACTGATGAAGTTAAAGTGATGATGCGTAACTTCAAGTGAACAGTGTAGACCAAGATGGATGAAACTGATCAAGTTAAAGTGATGATGTGTAACTTCTAGTGAATAGTGTAGACCAAGATGAATGAAACTGATCAAGTTAAAGTGATGATGCGTAACTTCTAGTGAACAGTGTAGACCAGGAAGGATGAAACTGATGAAGTTAAAGTGATGATGCGTAACTTTAAGTGAACAGTGTAAACCAAGATGGATGAAACTGATAAAGTTAAAGTGATGATGCGTAACTTCAAGTGAACAGTGTAGACCAAGATGGATGAAACTGATAAAGTTAAAGTGATGATGCGTAACTTCAAGTGAACAGTGTAGACCAGGAAGGATGAAACTGATAAAGTTAAAGTGATGATGTGTAACTTCAAGTGAACAGTGTAAACCAAGATGGATGAAACTGATAAAGTTAAGTGATGATGCGTAACTTCAAGTGAACAGTGTAGACCAAGATGGATGAAACTGATAAAGTTAAAGTGATGGTGTGTAACTTCTACTGAATAGTGTAGACCAGGAAGGATGAAAGTGATGAAGTTAAAGTGATGATGTGTAACTTCAAGTGAACAATGTAAACCAAGATGGATGAAAGTGATGAAGTTAAAGTGATGGTGCGTAACTTCAAGTGAACAGTGTAAACCAAGATGGATGAACTGATAAAGTTAAAGTGATGATGTGTAACTTCTAGTGAACAGTGTAAACCAAGATGGATGAACTGATAAAGTTAAAGTGATGGTGCGTAACTTCAAGTGAACAGTGTACACCAAGATGTATGAAACTGATAAAGTTAAGTGATGATGTGTAACTTCAAGTGAACAGTGTAGACGAAGATGGACGAAACTGATAAAGTTAAAGTGATGATGTGTAACTTTAAGTGAACAGTGTAAACCAAGATGGATGAAACTGATGAAGTTAAAGTGATGATGTGTAACTTCAAGTGAACAGTGTAGACCAAGATGGATGAAACTGATGAAGTTAAAGTGATGATGTGTAACTTCAAGTGAACAGTGTAAACCAAGATGGATGAAACTGATGAAGTTAAAGTGATGATGTGTAACTTTAAGTGAACAGTGTAAACCAAGATGGATGAAACTGATGAAGTTAAAGTGATGATGTGCAACTTTAAGTGAACAGTGTAAACCAAGATGGATGAAACTGATGAAGTTAAAGTGATGATGTGTAACTTCAAGTGAACAGTGTAAACCAAGATGGATGAAACTGATGAAGTTAAAGTGATGATGTGTAACTTCAAGTGAACAGTGTAAACCAAGATGGATGAAACTGATGAAGTTAAAGTGATGATGCGTAACTTCAAGTGAACAGTGTAAACCAAGATGGATGAAACTGATGAAGTTAAAGTGATGATGTGTAACTTATAGTGAACAGTGTAAACCAAGATGGATGAACTGATAAAGTTAAAGTGATGGTGCGTAACTTCAAGTGAACAGTGTACACCAAGATGTATGAAACTGATAAAGTTAAGTGATGATGTGTAACTTCAAGTGAACAGTGTAGATGAAGATGGATGAAACTGATAAAGTTAAAGTGATGATGTGTAACTTTAAGTGAACAGTGTAGACCAAGATGGATGAAACTGATGAAGTTAAAGTGATGATGCGTAACTTCAAGTGAACAGTGTAAACCAAGATGGATGAAACTGATGAAGTTAAAGTGATGATGCGTAACTTCAAGTGAACAGTGTAGACCAGGAAGGATGAAACTGATGAAGTTAAAGTGATGATGCGTAACTTCAAGTGAACAGTGTAGACCAAGATGTATGAAACTGATGAAGTTAAAGTGATGATGCGTAACTTCAAGTGAACAGTGTAAACCAAAAGGGATGAACCTGATGAAGTTAAAGTGATGATGCGTAACTTCAAGTGAACAGTGTAGACCAGGAAGGATGAAACTGATGAAGTTAAAGTGATGATACGTAACTTCAAGTGAACAGTGTAAACCAAGATGGATGAAACTGATGAAGTTAAAGTGATGATGCGTAACTTCAAGTGAACAGTGTAAACCAAAATGGATGAAACTGATGAAGTTAAAGTGATGATGCGTAACTTCAAGTGAACAGTGTAGACCAGGAAGGATGAAACTGATAAAGTTAAAGTGATGATGTGTAACTTCAAGTGAACAGTGTAGACCAAGATGGATGAAACTGATGAAGTTAAAGTGATGATGCGTAACTTCAAGTGAACAGTGTAGACCAAGATGGATGAAACTGATCAAGTTAAAGTGATGATGTGTAACTTCTAGTGAATAGTGTAGACCAAGATGAATGAAACTGATCAAGTTAAAGTGATGATGCGTAACTTCTAGTGAACAGTGTAGACCAGGAAGGATGAAACTGATGAAGTTAAAGTAATGATGTGTAACTTTAAGTGAACAGTGTAAACCAAGATGGATGAAACTGATAAAGTTAAGTGATGATGCGTAACTTCAAGTGAACAGTGTAGACCAAGATGGATGAAACTGATAAAGTTAAAGTGATGGTGTGTAACTTCTACTGAATAGTGTAGACCAGGAAGGATGAAAGTGATGAAGTTAAAGTGATGATGTGTAACTTCAAGTGAACAATGTAAACCAAGATGGATGAAAGTGATGAAGTTAAAGTGATGGTGCGTAACTTCAAGTGAACAGTGTACACCAAGATGTATGAAACTGATAAAGTTAAAGTGATGATGTATAACTTCTAGTGAACAGTGTAGACCAGGAAGGATGAAACTGATGAAGTTAAAGTAATGATGTGTAACTTCTAGTGAACAGTGTAAACCAAGATGGATGAAACTGATGAAGTTAAAGTGATGATGTGTAACTTCAAGTGAACAGTGTAGACCAAGATGTATGAAACTGATAAAGTTAAGTGATGATGCGTAACTTCAAGTGTACAGTGTAGACCAAGATGGATGAAACTGATAAAGTTAAAGTGATGATGTGTAACTTCTAGTGAACAGTGTAAACCAAGATGGATGAAACTGATAAAGTTAAGTGATGATGTGTAACTTCTAGTGAACAGTGTAAACCAAGATGGATGAACTGATAAAGTTAAAGTGATGATGTGTATCTTCTAGTGAACAGTGTAAACCAAGATGGATGAACTGATAAAGTTAAAGTGATGGTGCGTAACTTCAAGTGAACAGTGTACACCAAGATGTATGAAACTGGTAAAGTTAAGTGATGATGTGTAACTTCAAGTGAACAGTGTAGACGAAGATGGACGAAACTGATAAAGTTAAAGTGATGATGTGTAACTTTAAGTGAACAGTGTAAACCAAGATGGATGAAACTGATGAAGTTAAAGTGATGATGTGTAACTTCAAGTGAACAGTGTAGACCAAGATGGATGAAACTGATGAAGTTAAAGTGATGATGTGTAACTTCAAGTGAACAGTGTAAACCAAGATGGATGAAACTGATGAAGTTAAAGTGATGATGTGTAACTTTAAGTGAACAGTTTAAACCAAGATGGATGAAACTGATGAAGTTAAAGTGATGATGTGCAACTTTAAGTGAACAGTGTAAACCAAGATGGATGAAACTGATGAAGTTAAAGTGATGATGTGTAACTTCAAGTGAACAGTGTAAACCAAGATGGATGAAACTGATGAAGTTAAAGTGATGATGTGTAACTTCAAGTGAACAGTGTAAACCAAGATGGATGAAACTGATGAAGTTAAAGTGATGATGCGTAACTTCAAGTGAACAGTGTAAACCAAGATGGATGAAACTGATGAAGTTAAAGTGATGATGTGTAACTTCTAGTGAACAGTGTAAACCAAGATGGATGAACTGATAAAGTTAAAGTGATGGTGCGTAACTTCAAGTGAACAGTGTACACCAAGATGTATGAAACTGATAAAGTTAAGTGATGATGTGTAACTTCAAGTGAACAGTGTAGACGAAGATGGATGAAACTGATAAAGTTAAAGTGATGATGTGTAACTTCTACTGAATAGTGTAGACCAGGAAGGATGAAAGTGATGAAGTTAAAGTGATGATGTGTAACTTCAAGTGAACAGTGTAAACCAAGATGGATGAAACTGATAAAGTTAAGTGATGATGCGTAACTTCAAGTGAACAGTGTAGACGAAGATGGATGAAACTGATAAAGTTAAGTGATGATGCGTAACTTCAAGTGAACAGTGTAGACCAAGATGGATGAAACTGATAAAGTTAAAGTGATGGTGTGTAACTTCTACTGAATAGTGTAGACCAGGAAGGATGAAACTGATGAAGTTAAAGTGATGATGTGTAACTTCTAGTGAACAGTGTAAACCAAGATGGATGAACTGATAAAGTTAAAGTGATGGTGCGTAACTTCAAGTGAACAGTGTACACCAAGATGTATGAAACTGATAAAGTTAAGTGATGATGTGTAACTTCAAGTGAACAGTGTAGACGAAGATGGATGAAACTGATAAAGTTAAAGTGATGATGTGTAACTTTAAGTGAACAGTGTAAACCAAGATGGATGAAACTGATGAAGTTAAAGTGATGATGCGTAACTTCTAGTGAACAGTGTAAACCAAGATGGATGAACTGATAAAGTTAAAGTGATGGTGCGTAACTTCAAGTGAACAGTGTACACCAAGATGTATGAAACTGATAAAGTTAAGTGATGATGTGTAACTTCAAGTGAACAGTGTAGACGAAGATGGATGAAACTGATAAAGTTAAAGTGATGATGTGTAACTTTAAGTGAACAGTGTAGACCAAGATGGATGAAACTGATGAAGTTAAAGTGATGATGCGTAACTTCAAGTGAACAGTGTAAACCAAGATGGATGAAACTGATGAAGTTAAAGTGATGATGCGTAACTTCTAGTGAACAGTGTAGACCAGGAAGGATGAAACTGATAAAGTTAAAGTAATGATGTGTAACTTTAAGTGAACAGTGTAAACCAAGATGGATGAAACTGATAAAGTTAAGTGATGATGCGTAACTTCAAGTGAACAGTGTAGACCAAGATGGATGAAACTGATAAAGTTAAAGTGATGGTGTGTAACTTCTACTGAATAGTGTAGACCAGGAAGGATGAAAGTGATGAAGTTAAAGTGATGATGTGTAACTTCAAGTGAACAGTGTAAACCAAGATGGATGAAACTGATAAAGTTAAGTGATGATGCGTAACTTCAAGTGAACAGTGTAGACCAAGATGGATGAAACTGATAAAGTTAAAGTGATGGTGTGTAACTTCTACTGAATAGTGTAGACCAGGAAGGATGAAAGTGATGAAGTTAAAGTGATGATGTATAACTTCTAGTGAACAGTGTAGACCAGGAAGGATGAAACTGATGAAGTTAAAGTAATGATGTGTAACTTCTAGTGAACAGTGTAAACCAAGATGGATGAAACTGATGAAGTTAAAGTGATGGTGCGTAACTTCAAGTGAACAGTGTACACCAAGATGTATGAAACTGATAAAGTTAAAGTGATGATGTATAACTTCTAGTGAACAGTGTAGACCAGGAAGGATGAAACTGATGAAGTTAAAGTAATGATGTGTAACTTCTAGTGAACAGTGTAAACCAAGATGGATGAAACTGATGAAGTTAAAGTGATGATGTGTAACTTCAAGTGAACAGTGTAGACCAAGATAGATGAAAGTGATGAAGTTAAAATCGTTTAATATTTTGATTATAATTGTAAGTTGTTTTACAATGTTTCAATTCTAGGTCACATCCTTTTTGTTTTCCAAGCAGTTTTGGATGCATGTCTTTAGGTGTACCACCATGCTCTTAAGATATGAAGGTCACGTGCGTGTGGTACAAATCATGCATCGTAAAGTATATAAAAATAGCTGCACAGGATTTCTAAGACGTACGCGTTATCGACAACGAGAAACATGGACTTTCTCCTTTTTTGGTGATTAGTTATCGCTCCCTAAACCAACAGAAGTGACAAAGTAATTTTCCGGTTGACATCTGAAACATACAGGTTCGACCTTCTTGCTTAAAAAGAGGAAACCTTAATGCTCTTGTAAGCTTGATTAAACTTTGGAAACAGCATCCTTTCCATTTTAATTGAATGTTGCTTTCTTAGTACGTATTTCTGTCACAGAATCTGTGAAACTATTATAGAGGAAGGGAATTATAATTATAGAAAAGTTACTCTGAAACGAAACGATAACAAAAGTATATGAATTCCGTTTCATTCAACTAGACGGTTTTGAAGAACTCCAATAAATTATTTATTATAATGTGGGTATTAAGTTCCATCACAAAGTTCTACAGTTTATTATAAGATGGAAGCCTTCTATCACTAATCAACGTATTGTCTCGTAATGGACGTAATCCATCTGATCCAGAGATTGGCTATATACACAAAACTTTAGAATATCAAACAAAGGTTATAGGTACATATATGTACTTAAGGGTGACGTATAAGGTATACTATAAGTTTAGTGTTCAGCGAAGGTTAGAATTAGATAGATATATATGTACATATATCTACATAGTACGTTAAGTCCATTTATATTTCGGTGGTTACATGCATATCCATAATAGTCCACATACATATCTCAATGGTTACACGTATATTCGTAATACTTTATAGACGCTTGTCAATGGTTACACGTATATTCGTAATACTCTATATACATATATTAATGGTTGCACGTCTATTCATAATATTTTATATACATATCTCAATAATTACACGTATATTCATAATACTCTACACATATACATCAGTGGTTACACGTATATTCATAATACTCTACCTTCATATCTGAATGGTTACGTGTACATCCATAAAACCCTAAATAGATATCTCAATGGTTACGTGTATATCCATAATACTCTAAATAGATATTTCAATGGTTACGTGTATATCCATAATACTCTACCTAGATATCTCAATGGTTACGTGTATATCCATAATACTCTACCTAGATATCTCAATGGTTACGTGTATATCCATAATACTCTACCTAGATATCTCAATGGTTACGTGTATATCCACAATACTCTACCTAGATATATTAATGGTTACATGTATATTCATCATACCATACACACATATGTCAATGGTTACATTATATTCGTAATACCATACACATATATATCAATGGTTACATTATATTCGTAATACCATACACACATATATCAATGGTTATATGTTTATCTATACAAATCTAGACAGAGAAAATAGAATATTATCAAAAAGTTCTCTACATTATTAACCAATAAACACAGTTGTACATTGTAATAATTTAAATTTTGAAGATATAACATGGTAGATAACACGTGATATCTTATGATATCTTAATATTTTAATAAATAAATAAATAATATCTTCTTCATATTACAATGATACAAAACACGGGACTAGCTAATACCATCATTATATAACTACAATACAGAACAATATCTTATATAGTCATTACAATACAACAATACAGAACAATATTTAATATCGTAATTATATAACAATAATACAGAGCAATATCTCATATCGTCATTACAATACAACAATACAGAACAATATCTCATATCGTCAATACAATACAACAATACAGAACAATATTTAATATTGTCATTATATAACAACAATACAGAACAATATCTCATATCGTCATTACAATACAACAATACAGAACAATATTTAATATTGTCATTATAAAACAACAATACACAACAATATCTCATATCGTCAATACAATACAACAATACAGAACAATATTTAATATTGTCATTATATAACAACAATACAGAACAATATCTCATATCGTCATTACAATACAACAATACAGAACAATATTTAATATTGTCATTATATAACAACAATACAGAACAATATCTCATATCGTCATTACAATACAACAATACAGAACAATATTTAATATTGTCATTATATAACAACAATACAGAACAATATTTCATATCGTCATTACAATACAACAATACAGAACAATGTTTAATATCGTCATTATATAACAACAATACAGAGCAATATCTCATATCGTCAATACAATACAACAATACAGAACAATATTTAATATCGTCATTATATAACAACAATACAGAGCAATATCTCATATCGTCAATACAATACAACAATACAGAACAATATTTAATATTGTCATTATATAACAACAATACATATCGAAAGACAGAACGTCTAAAATCGTTAATGTTGTCCACATATTTTTTTCCTTTTTTAACTTTAACATTAAACATACACATTTTAGGATGTTGGGCAGAAGAGACTTTACAAGAACTACACAACACTTTTCGTTTTTATTTCTTATGATACGTGAAATTCTCCATTAGCAGAAAAATCGTGACTTTTAGTATTATCTTTCATTTTCTATGTCGTACTCTCTAAACTTAACAAACATGAGTTCAAACTTTAATTTTGTCAAACAATATATACGATTGTATCTGTGGTTTTAAATACGTACACTTGACATTTGTACCTGTGGTTTTAACTACGTACACTTGACATTTGTATCTGTGGTTTTAAATAGATACACTTGACATTTGTATCTGTGGTTTTAAATACGTACACTTGACATTTGTATCTGTGGTTTTAAACACGTACACTTGACATTTCTACCTTTGGTTTTAATTAGGTATACTTGACATTTGTATCTGTGGTTTTAATTAGGTATACTTGACATTTGTGTCTGTGGTTTTAAACTGCTATGCTTCACAGTTGTGTCCGTGGTTTTAAATAGGTATGCTTCATAGTTTTGTCCGTGGTTTTCAAATGGGTATACTTTACATTTGTGTCTGTGGTTTTAAATAGGTATACTTGAAATTTGCATCTGTGGTTTTAACTAGGTACACTTGACATTTGTACCTGTGGTTTTAATTAGGTATACTTGACATTTGTATCTGTGGTTTTAAATAGATACACTTGACATTTGTATCTGTGGTTTTAAATACGTACACTTGACATTTCTACCTTTGGTTTTAAATATGTACACTTGACATTTGTGTCTGTGGTTTTAAATAGGTATGCTTCACAGTTGTGTCTGTGGTTTTCAAATAGGTATACTTGACATTTGTATCTGTGGTTTTAATTAGGTATACTTGACATTTGTGTCTGTGGTTTTAAATAGGTATACTTTACATTTGTGTCTGTGGTGTTAAATAGGTATACTTGAAATTTGCATCTGTGGTTTTAACTAGGTACACTTGACATTTGTATCTGTGGTTTTAATTAGGTATACTTGACATTTGTATCTGTGGTTTTAAATAGATACACTTGACATTTGTATCTGTGGTTTTAAACACGTACACTTGACATTTCTACATTTGGTTTTAATTAGGTATACTTGACATTTGTATCTGTGGTTTTAATTAGGTATACTTGACATTTGTGTCTGTGGTTTTAAATAGGTATGCTTCACAGTTGTGTCAGTGGTTTTAAATAGGTATGCTTCACAGTTTTGTCCGTGGTTTTCAAATGGGTATACTTTACATTTTTGTCTGTGGTTTTAAATAGGTATACTTGAAATTTGCATCTGTGGTTTTAACTAGGTGCACTTGACATTTGTACCTGTGGTTTTAATTAGGTATACTTGACACTTGTATCTGTGGTTTTAAATAGATACACTTGACATTTGTATCTGTGGTTTTAAATACGTACACTTGACATTTCTACCTTTGGTTTTAAATAGGTATACTTGAAATTTGCATCTGTGGTTTTAACTAGGTACACTTGACATTTGTACCTGTGGTTTTAATTAGGTATACTTGACATTTGTATCTGTGGTTTTAATTAGGTACACTTGACATTTGTATCTGTGGTTTTAAATAGGTATACTTGAATTTTGTATCTGTGGTTTTAAATAGGTATACTTGACATTTGTATCTGTGGTTTCAATTAGGTATACTTGACATTTGTGTCTGTGGTTTTAAATAGGTATGCTTCACAGTTGTGTCTGTGGTTTTCAAATGGGTATACTTTACATTTGTGTCTGTGGTTTCAAATAGGTATACTTGAAATTGGCATCTGTGGTTTTAAATAGGTACACTTGAAGTTTGTATCTGTGGTGTTAAATAGGTATACTTGACATTTGTATCTGTTGTTTTAAATAGCTATGCTTCACAGTTGTGTCCGTGGTTTTAAATAGGTATGCTTCACAGTTTTGTCCGTGGTTTTCAAATGGGTATACTTTACATTTGTGTCTGTGGTTTTAAATAGGTATACTTGAAATTTGCATCTGTGGTTTTAACTAGGTACACTTGACATTTGTACCTGTGGTTTTAATTAGGTATACTTGACATTTGTATCTGTGGTTTTAATTAGGCACACTTGACATTTGTATCTGTGGTTTTAAATAGGTATACTTGAATTTTGTATCTGTGGTTTTAAATAGGTATACTTGACATTTGTATCTGTGGTTTTAATTAGGTATACTTGACATTTGTGTCTGTGGTTTTAAATAGGTATGCTTCACAGTTGTGTCTGTGGTTTTCAAATGGGTGTACTTTACATTTGTGTCTGTGGTTTCAAATAGGTATACTTGAAATTTGCATCTGTGGTTTTAAATAGGTACACTTGACATTTGTACCTGTGGTTTTAATTAGGTATACTTGACATTTGTATCTGTGGTTTTAATTAGGTATACTTGACATTTGTGTCTGTGATTCTAAATAGCTATGCTTCACATTTGTGTCTGTGGTTTTAAATAGTTATAATAAAAACACAATTTTGTATTACTTTGCTTCGGTGTCCTTAGTAATCTTTCACGATAGCTAGTTAATTGTAGATTGTATTTAAGTAATGTGTTCTTTTTAACAGAGATAAGTATTGCACATCGCTTGCTTGTTAGGTTACAATAATCAGGTGTGGTACAGTTATAACTAATAACTCTAAACGTAAGTTATTTTTGTTTATAAAAGTCGCCTCTGAGTAACGAAAGTTAAATGTTTTAGTTTTAGTTTCTAGTTTCCACTTATATCAACTATTTTATTCCAACATACATTTATAGATATATACTCACGAGCAGTAAAGGACAGACCTGTTTATATAATGTTGCTGTTTAACTGTGCTTAATATGGAAGTCGGTTGAACCTGGCGTGAAAATCAATAAGAGGTAGTTTAACTTTTTTTGAAGATATAATTGTTTGGCTAAGACGAAGTCGGTATGTAAGCGTTAGCCAGAGTGGATGGAAAATGTGTCACGTGAATACCTTGATCAAGACAGATTAAGATGTATTTCACAAATAAATTAGTTGGTCTTGTTAGCTCGACGATATGTAAAAATCACATGAAAGTAAAGCTTGACTTAGAGCAGTACACATGAACTCTGTTTACACCGTGTTTTGTACACAATCAATCTACCTTTGGTTTCGTACATTCTTACCCTGGATTTAATCGTTTATATTCAATATAATACGTGATCAATTTTTCTCCAAGAATAGCATCGTAAAGACATAATAAAAACAGACAAGTAACAGGTGTATATACTTTGTATCTGACAGTAAAACTATACGAGGTGGTAGATATAAGTGGAAGTCCCCGAAACCAGTTTCTATTCAATTTTGACATCTGAGTACCTCATAGTGTTAGGCCCAGAAATTCTCTGGGAATGAAATCAGGTCGAAAAACTTAAAGTCTGGTACAGATAAGTGAAGATCCTAAAATAAAATCGATTTATCCAGCGAAAACATGTCTCGTCTGTGCCATAACCTATTGTATCCAGAATGTAAAAGTCGTGTCTTATGTCTTATACGTGTCAGAAAAGAGATCTTGAAACGACACATCAGCTGATGTTGAGTGAAGTGAGTGGATGAAACCATACTTGAACATATGAAGGTGAAACAGAAACATTTATGGCTTTTCATTTAGTTTTTGTTCTCTTTTAGCCATTTTATAAACAAATTAACCATTTTTTTATTTACTTCTGGCTAAACATGGTCATTATCTCACGTTTTATTACCAGTTTTTATTACTTCTGGATAAACATGGTCATTATCTCACGTTTTATTACCAGTTTTTATTACTTCTGGATAAACATGGTCATTATCTCACGTTTTATTACCAGTTTTTATTACTTCTGGCTAAACATGGTCATTATCTCACGTTTTATAACCAGTTTTTATTACTTCTGGACAAACATGGTCATTATCTCACGTTTTATCACCACTTTTTGTTACTTCTGAATAAACATGGTCATTATCTCATGTTTTATTACCAGTTTTTATTACTTCTGGCTAAACATGGTCATTATCTCACGTTTTATTACCAGTTTTTATTACTTCTGGATAAACATGGTCATTATCTCACGTTTTATTACAAGTTTTTATTACTTCTGGCTAAACATGGTCATTATTTCACGTTTTATTATAGATTTTTATTACTTCTGGATAAACATAGTCATTATCTCACGTTTTATTACCAGTTTTTACTACTTCTGGACAAACATGGTCATTATCTCACGTTTTATTAGCGATTTTTATTACTTCTGGATCCACATGGTCATTATCTCACGTTTTATAACCACTTTTTGTTACTTCTGGATAAGCATGGTCGTTATTTCACGTTTTATTACAACTTTTATTACTTCTGGCTAAACATGGTCATTATCTCACGTTTTTTGCCGATTTTTATTACTTCTGGATAAACATGGTCATTATCTCACGTTTTATTACCGATTTTTATTACTTCTGGATAAACGGTCATTATCTCACGTTTTATTACCACTTTTTGTTACTTCTGGATAAACATGGTCGTTATCTCACGTTTTATTACCAGTTTTTATTACTTCTGGCTAAACATGGTCATTATCTCACGTTTTATTACCAGTTTTTATTACTTCTGAATAAACATGGTCATTATCTCACGTTTTTTGCCGATTTTTATTACTTCTGGCTAAACATGGTCATTATCTCACGTTTTATTACCGATTTTTATTACTTCTGGATAAACATGGTCATTATCTCACGTTTTATTACCAGTTTTTATTACTTCTGGCTAAACATGGTCATTATCTCACGTTTTATTACCGATTTTTATTACTTCTGGATAAACATGGTCATTATCTCACGTTTTATTACCAGTTTTTACTACTTCTGGACAATCATGGTCATTATCTCACGTTTTATTACCGATTTTTATTACCTCTGGATAAACATGGTCATTATCTCACGTTTTATTACCGATTTTTATTACTTCTGGATAAACGGTCATTATCTCACGTCTTATTACCACTTTTTGTTACTTCTGGATAAACATGGTCGTTATCTCACGTTTTATTACCGATTTTTATTACTTCTGGATAAACATGGTCATTATCTCACGTTTTATTACCGATTTTTATTACTTCTGGATAAACATGGTCATTATCTCACGTTTTATTACCACTTTTTGTTACTTCTGGATAAACATGGTCGTTATCTCACGTTTTATTACCAGTTTTTATTACTTCTGGCTAAACATGGTCATTATCTCACGTTTTATTACCAGTTTTTATTACTTCTGAATAAACATGGTCATTATCTCACGTTTTTTGCCGATTTTTATTACTTCTGGCTAAACATGGTAATTATCTCACGTTTTATTACCGATTTTTATTACTTCTGGCTAAACATGGTCATTATCTCACGTTTTATTACCGATTTTTATTACTTCTGGATAAACATGGTCATTATCTCACGTTTTATTACCAGTTTTTATTACTTCTGGCTAAACATGGTCATTATCTCACGTTTTATTACCGATTTTTATTACTTCTGGATAAACATGGTCATTATCTCACGTTTTATTACCAGTTTTTACTACTTCTGGACAATCATGGTCATTATCTCACGTTTTATTACCGATTTTTATTACCTCTGGATAAACATGGTCATTATCTCACGTTTTATTACCGATTTTTATTACTTCTGGATAAACGGTCATTATCTCACGTCTTATTACCACTTTTTGTTACTTCTGGATAAACATGGTCGTTATCTCACGTTTTATTACCGATTTTTATTACTTCTGGCTAAACATGGTCATTATCTCACGTTTTATTACCGATTTTTATTACTTCTGGATAAACATGGTCATTATCTCACGTTTTATTACCAGTTTTTATTACTTCTGGCTAAACATGGTCATTATCTCACGTTTTATTACCGATTTTATTACTTCTGGATAAACGGTCATTATCTCACGTTTTATTACCAGTTTTTATTACTTCTGGCTAAACATGGTCATTATCTCACGTTTTATAACCAGTTTTTATTACTTCTGGCTAAACATGGTCATTATCTCACGTTTTATTACCGATTTTTATTACTTCTGGATAAACATGGTCATTATCTCACGTTTTATTACCAGTTTTTACTACTTCTGGACAATCATGGTCATTATCTCACGTTTTATTACCGATTTTTATTACCTCTGGATAAACATGGTCATTATCTCACGTTTTATTACCGATTTTTATTACTTCTGGATAAACGGTCATTATCTCACGTCTTATTACCACTTTTTGTTACTTCTGGATAAACATGGTCGTTATCTCACGTTTTATTACCGATTTTTATTACTTCTGGCTAAACATGGTCATTATCTCACGTTTTATTACCGATTTTTATTACTTCTGGATAAACGGTCATTATCTCACGTCTTATTACCACTTTTTGTTACTTCTGGATAAACATGGTCTTTATTTCACGTTTTATTATAGATTTTTATTACTTCTGGTAAACATGGTCATTATCTCACGTTTTATTACCGATTTTTATTACTTCTGGATAAACATGGTCATTATTTCACGTTTTATTACACTTTTATTACTTCTGGCTAAACATGGTCATTATCTCACGTTTTTTGCCGATTTTTATTACTTCTGGATAATCATGCTCGTTATTTCACGTTTTATTACCAGATAGAAGAACGTTATTTCAATATTCAGAAACAAAATAATAATTAAACATATCTCATAAGTAACAGGAACCTACCACTCTGATTTATAATACAACAACAACAAAAACTTGAGAGACAAAACTAGACGTTGTTTGAGTCTAATTAGGTCACTAAAAATGAATTATTGAAAATATATTTACAACAAATCTCTTCTTAGTTGTAATTAGTTGTGAACATCGAATCGGAGAGTCCGCTCCGAGGCAAATATCAAAACAGAATACAAAGAAAACTTGCGTGAGAATGCTTCATGTGGACATAAAATCAAGCTAATTTTCAAGACATACATTGTGTATCTGCCCACAAGGCAACAGTAAGTCTTTTTTTGTTGTTGTTTTCGAGAAGCGCACAATCAGTGGACAGACCATAATATTCTTCGAACAAATAACATTGTGGTTGAATTTCTCTGCTGGTGAAACAAATGGTATTTCTAGTATAAGAGTCAACCTTGAGGCAAACTAACAGTTGGAACCCTTTAAAGGTAGTGATATTATATAGGTATTATTATATTGTTATTACCGAATATTGAAAATGAAGCTACATCAGCCAGCAACCACATTATTGGATCATGAACGAACATAGTGGGAAGTTCAATGCGATTCCATGAACTAAAACATGTGCGAGAAAGCCAATAAAATAAACCTGGGAAAGGCTTAGCACTGAGAATATCTGTGCTAAGCAAAAGCCTAACATCGTCTGCTGCTTGGGACACTTTACTTGTAATCTGTTAGTCGCGAGCTCTGATTGCACTATCAAAAGTGCTCGCTCGTCAGAGCGTTATGATGCATTTTATAATCACACTATTCCTTGATGAAGGAATAGTAGTGTAAAAGCTGGCAGTAGACAGTGTTTACTAACTACCTCACCTCTGGTCTCTCAGTCCAAAATTAGAGAGACAACGGACAGTCGTTGACTAGCTTTGTTGGATTCAACAAACAAAGTTCTTCTAACCATTGTTCAAACATAAGTTTAACAAACAAAGCTCTTTTAACCATTGTTCAAACATACGTTTAACAAACAAAGCTCTTTTAACTATTGTTCAAACATAAGTTTGACAAACAAAGTTATTCTGACCATTGTTTAAACATAAGTTTAACAAACAAAGCTCTTCTAACCATTGTTCAAACATAAGATTAACAAACAAAGTTCTTCTGACCATTGTTCAAACATAAGTTTAACAAACAAAGTTCTTTTAACCATTGTTCAAACATAAGTTTAACAAAGTTCTTTTAACCATTGTTCAAACTTAAGTTTAACAAACAAAGTTCTTCTGACCATTGTTCAAACATAAGTTTAACAAACAAAGTTCTTTTAACCATTGTTCAAACATAAGTTTAACAAACAAAGTTCTTTTAACCATTGTTCAAACATAAGTTTGACAAACAAAGTTCTTTTAACCATAGTTCAAACATAAGTTTAACAAACAAAGTTCTTCTAACTATTGTTCAAACATAAGTTTAACAAACAAAGTTCTTCTGACCATTGTTCAAACATAAGATTAACAAACAAAGTTCTTCTAACCATTGTTCAAACTTAAGTTTAACAAACAAAGTTCTTTTAACCATTGTTCAAACATAAGTTTGACAAACAAAGTTCTTTTAACCATTGTTCAAACATAAGTTTAACAAACAAAGCTCTTTTAACCATTGTTCAAACATACGTTTAACAAACAAAGCTCTTTTAACTATTGTTCAAACATAAGTTTAACAAACAAAGTTATTCTAACCATTGTTGAAACATAAGTTTAACAAAGTTCTTCTAACCATTGTTCAAACATAAGTTTAACAAACAATGCTCTTCTAACCATTGTTCAAACATAAGTTTAACAAAAAAGCCCTTCTAATCATTGTTCAAACATAAGTTTAACAAACAAAGTTCTTTTAACCATTGTTCAAACATAAGTTTAACAAACAAAGTTCTTTTAACCATTGTTCAAACTTAAGTTTAACAAACAAAGTTGTTCTGACCATTGTTCAAACATAAGTTTAACAAACAAAGTTCTTTTAACCATTGTTCAAACATAAGTTTAACAAACAAAGTTCTTTTAACCATTGTTCAAACTTAAGTTTAACAAACAAAGTTGTTCTGACCATTGTTCAAACATAAGTTTAACAAACAAAGTTCTTTTAACCATTGTTCAAACATAAGTTTAACAAACAAAGTTCTTTCAACCATTGTTCAAACATAAGATTGACAAAAGACAGAGAAAACAACAATGTATTTTTCTGACAGTAAGGACTAACAAAACAGCTTGTAAGATGTAACTGAGTAAGTTTTATAGTAGAACTGTGATAAATAGAGTAAGTAATTACACAATGCAACACAATGTTTATTATAACTCATGTAACACAATGTTTATTATAACACTGTGTAACACAATGCTTATTATAACACTATGTAACACAATGTGTACTACTTCTTGTTCCTGGACAGAAAGTGTTATTTCCCAACTGCTTATGCCTAAAGTAAATGGAAAAGACCTACTTTTCTTTTCAAACTTTGCTTTTGTGAACTGGGAGCGTATAACAAAAACATGATGGGAGACTATATTTGTGGGCTGATATGTGAAAATGATTTATATTACAGTCGCAAATCTCGAAAAACTACTCACTTCTAAACATTTTTGTATAACTTTAGTATAAATACATGTAAATCTTGATTCATATGTTGTTTTATTCAGACCTTATGTGAATGAAAATGTGCAAATTTGCCCGTTTTTACATAGAAAATTGGTTGATTTCTAAATTTCATTATCCAGGTCACAAAAGCAAAGTTTGAAGGGAATATTGGCCACTTTCTGTAACTTTACAATATAAGTAATTAAGAAATAACACATACTATCCAGAAACATAATTTGTGTTACATAGTGTAATAGATTACGAAGTAAAGTGTTATTTATTGTATATATTTCTGTGGTGAGCTATGCCGTTGGTAATATGTGTTATAGATGAATATTTATAATTTACAAGGTAACCTGTAACCTTTCATTCAGTAACCATTACCATAAAACATAACTAGAAACCGTAAAGAAACTGACAACTCACTGAAAACACTACAGTTATTTCGGGATCATAAAGGAACGTATGATTTCGTCCTTGGATTACTTATTGGATTGGATATTAGAATAGCAAAAGTTATTGTGAAACAAACGTAAGTTCCTCTCCTGTGGGTTGGGGTGTAGGCGTACGGACTGATAACGCATTATTCTGGGCTTTGATCCATGCGGTGGACGTGGTTCAGATGATCCACGTGTGTTGTTCTGCATAACACGAAAAAACCAACAACACGCACGTGAATGGAACGATTTATTACGCCACCTAGAACAGAGAGACAAGATGAGACTTCGTAAGTGTTAAGGTGACTTATAATTTAGTAAGAACGATATTTATAGCTGGAACAGCTTTCCTTCCTAGGTCATCACGGTAACAAAGAAACGGTTGTAGAACTGATATAAAAGTACGATTATTTCTTGCCGAGTGGGTCGTCTTTATTACTTCTCAGACGCGAAGAAAACCGAACTATTCCTCGTCGCTCGCTGAAACCATCCGACGTGTCAGACGAAGGTGGAAACAAGCTTTACGTTGAATGGAAGATATATTAGATTCGGAAACTTTAGGAGCATACTTATCGTGGGTTTGGAAACTTGCAGGTATAGCCAATACATTGGACTCTGATATAAGAGAGTATTACTATTGATCTATCTGTGAGATAATTCAAGATCTGAGTCAAACCAAATTTATCAACAAAATGGTTTTCTGCAATATATAAAACAACAGAATTATATATTTTGAGATGAAGCTTGTCTTTAGAACAACTGTCTACTTTATGGTTATTACAGTTCCTTGGTACGTAGATACATGTCTGTGTGTGTGTGTGTGTACTGGTGACAGACATGTTTTTGTTGCATGTAGTAATTATTCATAAGGATTTCTGTGTATGAGTGAATAGGCCTTGTCAAATGATAAATGTGACTGTTTTACAGTTATGATTTAGCGCTTAGCATCATGATGTACGTTTATGGAAAAGACGGAAGGATAGCTATTTCCTATTGGCGTGTTTCGGTCTATAAAACATCTTGTTTTAACCGTCTATAAAATTATGTTCGACAAACGTGTTTCAGTAAAATATTTTCATACTCAAATTAGCACTTATTGATTTTAATATTGGAGAAAACGTTATTTTATAAGAATATACGAGCTACTACGTCAGTATGGCAGCTGGACCTACCAGAGTGCGCCTTTCACGTAAGCACTGAGTTCAAGATGTTATTAGGACGTCGTGTCAAAAGGAACTATAATAAGACGTCAGTTGTACATCTGACGTCATGATGTGTTGTCATCGCTACGTGTATCTCTCGAACCTTCTCCACCTATCATAATTTAATGTTTCAAATATAGTTTTTAATTTATTCAAAGGTCAAATAAATATTTCAGATTACAGTTCTCAAAGAATATTTAGAAATAAAACGGTTGAAGTTACCTTTGTATTTATATTTATTTCACAACCACTAAAGTTAAAGGAATTCTAAGGTGAAAACATACATAAGTAATATTGCTTTTAATATAAATCAATCGATCACGTGGTTCGAATCCTGTCACCGAACATGCTCGCCTTTTCGGCCATAAGGGGCGTTATTTGTAATGATAAATTCCACCTACCGTTGGTGAAGAGTAGTGAAAGAGTTGGCGGTGGGTAATGTTAAGTAGATACCTGTTTTTTCTTTTAAAATAAAATACAGCTGGCGAATATAGCGCTCTAGAAGTCTTGCGCGAAATTAGACAGAGAAACAAAGTACGACGCAAAACTAAGTCAGCTAAGCCTACTTTTAAAACATCGTTTGCTCCTGGGACGAAAATAAATAACATTAGAGAAATTGAGTTAAAATAAAAATTAAATGTTTAAATGTATTTTGAATTTTAAACATAACTGTATCAGAAGAAATCTAAGCCTTTTATCTCTAAGATTACGTGGACTAACCGAAATACTTTATTGTAATATTCCAAAAACAAACGTCACGTGAACATCGGTAAAGATGCGTCAGTTTTAAATCTAATCATCTCATTAAAATAGATTAGCCTTAATTGGTGGTGGGCGTTACAAAAATAGCGGCCCGTTATGGTCAGGTGGGTTAAAGTTTTCCACTCGTAATCTGAGGGTTGCGGGTTCGAATCTCCGCCGCACGAAACATGCTCGCCCTTTCAGCCGTGGGGCGTTATAATGTGACGGTCAGTCCCACCATTCGTTGGTAAAAGAGTAGCCCAAGAGTTGGCGGTGGGTGGTGATGACTAGCCGCCTTCCCTCTAGTTTTACACTGCTAAATTAGGGACGGCTAGCGCAGATAGCCCTCGTGTAGCTTTGCGTGAAATTCAAAAACAAACAAACAAACAAACTAAAATAGCAGTAGGATGCTTTGTTCGCGAACTGGTTTAAATTCCTCATAATTAGATAGATTTTCAATTTATTTTTCTTTGATTTTCAAAAGCGGTTTTTATCTTCAAATGGTTAATCTGCAGCTAATAACAGGTCTAAATTTTAGATGCACTACTGATGATAATATGTTAAAGATGAAATTATGACACTTGGACAACAAGTGTACATTGTTGTCAATAGTTGTTTGTCTAATTTTTGACGAATCTAACGTAATGAGTAATCACATAACTGGTCAGTTCGTTAGGACTATCATCTGATGTCAAAGTGGATAACTTTTCTTCACGATGGAGAGTGGACTTAACGTGACGTGGACACCATCATGTATCTCAAGATGTCTTGTTCTATCGTCACCAACTAGTCGACGATTATGGACAACAAATGATTCACCAAAGTTGGGAGTGACTTCAAAGTCAGAAGATTCTCACAAAGATTGATGCGAAGTTCTGTACTGGCCATAAAATACGCTTGTTTTCTGTACTGGCCAAAAAATACATTTGTTTTCTGTATTGGCTAAAAGTACGCTTGTTTCCTGTACTCATAAAAATACATTTGTTTTCTGTACTGGCCATAAAATACATTTGTTTTCTGTACTGGACAAAAAATACATTTATTTTCTGTACTAGCCATAAAATACATTTGTTTTCTGTACTAGCCATAAAATACATTTGTTTTCTGCACTAGCCATAAAATACGCTTGTTTTCCGTACTGGCCAAAAAATACATTTGTTTTCTGTACTGGCCAAAAAAATACATTTGTTTTCTGTACTGGCCAAAAAAATACGCTTGTTTACTGTATTGGCCATAAAATACGCTTGTTTTCTGTACCAGCCAAAAAATACGCTGCTTTCTCTAATCGCTTTGGAAATTTCGATCTTTGTGGATTGTAGTTCTTCAAGACACCATGGTTGGTCAGGACAAGAGTGTATAATTACTGATTTCGATCTTTGTGGATTGTAGTTCTTCAAGACACCATGATTGGTGAGGACAAGAGTGTATAATTACTGATTTCGATCTTTGTGGATTGTAGTTCTTCAAGACACCATGGTTGGTCAGGACAAGAGTGTATAATTACTGATTTCGATCTTTGTGGATTGTAGTTCTTCAAGACACCATGGTTGGTGAGGACAAGAGTGTATAATTACTGATTTCGATCTTTGTGGATTGTAGTTCTTCAAGACACCATGGTTGGTGAGGACAAGAGTGTATAATTACTGATTTCGATCTTTGTGGATTGTAGTTCTTCAAGACACCATGGTTGGTGAGGACAAGAGTGTATAATTACTGATTTCGATCTTTGTGGATTGTAGTTCTTCAAGACACCATGGTTGGTCAGGACAAGAGTGTATAATTACTGATTTCGATCTTTGTGGATTGTAGTTCTTCAAGACACCATGGTTGGTCAGGACAAGAGTGTATAATTACTGATTTCGATCTTTGTGGATTGTAGTTCTTCAAGACACCATGATTGGTCAGGACAAGAGTGTATAATTACTGATTTCGATCTTTGTGGATTGTAGTTCTTCAAGACACCATGGTTGGTCAGGACAAGAGTGTATAATTACTGATTTCGATCTTTGTGGATTGTAGTTCTTCAAGACACCATGGTTGGTGAGGACAAGAGTGTATAATTACTGATTTCGATCTTTGTGGATTGTAGTTCTTCAAGACACCATGGTTGGTGAGGACAAGAGTGTATAATTACTGATTTCGATCTTTGTGGATTGTAGTTCTTTAAGACACCATGGTTGGTCAGGACAAGAGTGTATAATTACTGATTTCGATCTTTGTGGATTGTAGTTCTTCAAGACACCATGGTTGGTCAGGACAAGAGTGTATAATTACTGATTTCGATCTTTGTGGATTGTAGTTCTTCAAGACACCATGGTTGGTCAGGACAAGAGTGTATAATTACTGATTTCGATCTTTGTGGATTGTAGTTCTTCAAGACACCATGGTTGGTCAGGACAAGTGTGTATAATTACTGATTTCGAGCGTTGTGGATTGTAGTTCTTCAAGACACCATGGTTGGTCAGGGCACGAGTGTATAATTACTTGGAGGGGTAATAAATTAGTAAGAATGTTTGGGTATAACCTGAGTAATATAACCTTCTAAAGGAATAAGAAAAACCGAACCTATGTCATAAAGACCCTTTCTGCGCACGGTCGGAATAATACCTATTGGCTAATGTGCTCACTCATACTTGTATCTGTCATTAGCACATCTCGGACAGAAACAAACGCATAGTTTTATCTGAAGTCCACTATTTCTCTTCGAAGCATCACTTAACCTGTTATTTTCTATTTACACCGTAATAACAATTTTAACTATTTTTGTAGTTAGAATGGATGGTACTATTCTCTGTTTGCCATCAAGGGTAGTTGGATACATTATTTCCTAGTGGTAAACGAAATCAACTTTGATTGCCTTTCTTGGTGGGCTCTGGGGACATAGTAGACAAACCGGTAAAGAAAACGGTCATTGCTAATGAGACATCTACAGGCTAAATGTCATAAGACGACACCTTACGTTATCACATTATACATCACGTGGTTAGCATGTTTTATAAGTGTGGTCAGCCAGTGTATTTTAAATATTCTATCGTGTTTTCATACATGAGATTGACTCTGCGTGACCAGATGGTTAAAGCACTCGACTCGTAATCCTAGGGTCGCGGGTTCGAATCCAAACATGCTCGCCCTTTCAGCCGTGGAGGCGTTATAATGTGACGGTTAATCCCGTTATTCGTTGGAGAAAAAGTATCCCAAGAGTTGGTGGTGGGTGGTGAGGTCTAGCTGTCTTCCCTCTAGTCTTATACCGCTAAATTAGGGTAGGTTAAGGCAGATAGCTCTCGAGTAGCTTTGCGCTAGCCGTCCCTAATTCAGCAGTGTAAGACTAGAGGGAAGGCAACTAGTCATATTCATCGCCACCCACCGCCAACTTTTGGGCTACTCTTTTACCAACGAATAATGGAATTGACCGTAACATTATGACGCCTTCACGGCTAAAAGAGCGATTATCTTTGATGCGACGGGGATTCGAACCCGCGACCCTGAGATTACGAGTCGAACACCTTAATCGATCTAGTCATGCCGGGCTACATCGGTACAATATTTCTGTGAGACGATTCATATATATACGGAAATAAAATATGTCCTTAAGACATCTGTGTAATAAACATATGATACCAGTTTGTTGTTAATCTTTTACAGAGAGTTTTTATTGCTAGATTGTAGCTTTTATTGGATCATTACTTCTAGAAAGAGCAACTTCTGATTGATGAACTATAAAATCATTACTTTGTGACGAATGTTGGAAGTCATGACTGGCCCAGTTTTCTCGTTTTGACGTGTTTTGATGAATTTATAATCTTTCTCGCAACGTATGGTAAATTAGGTGTATAATTATAGGCAAAAATGGAAAATTAAAACTGTTAGTTTAGGGTACGCTACAGGAATATTCAAGCTAGAAGGTGATATTTCAAAGCTAAGATCCGGAAAATACAGACAAAAAACTTTTGTCAGATAAAAGTTGTAATTAAATGTTCTCAATATTCGGTTTATCACGCTTTGCAGTTTAGGGTTGATGCTCGCTCACGTATCCTGAACCTTGGTTAGTTTAAATATATCTGTCTTCCTATCCAAATCATTGAAAGTGATGTAAAAAATTCGTACAGAATTTTGGACGATTTTGCTATAACTAATTCTGTAAATGACACCTAGCAGGCCTAATATTCGAGTGTAATTAATGTAATTTTTCTGTGAGAAACGTGCAATCAACAATCCATTACCATATATTTCAGACCGTGTTCTAACTTCAGAGAAACTTCGAAAGACTAATTACATTAAGTTTCGGTTTTGATTTTAAATCGGCCACATTTTATCGTTTGTGTAACCATAGAAACTAGTGAGATTAAGAAAACTTATCCAAGTACAAGAACATTTTAATTCGTTTTTAGTAACTATAATTCTGCTTTAGGTAAGGCATGTAAACTGACAGGACTGTGCTGTTAAATAGGCCATTTCCTGCTCATTAAAATTTAATTATACACGAATTATTGAAAACCTTCAGAGATTTCTTTTATAGTAACTTACAAGTTATTTTTATTTGTAGGAGTCACGTGTATGGATGCCAAGTTAGAAGTGTACCAGTAGGAGATTTGGAACGATATTGGTTATCACGGTTTCAACTTCTATCTCAAATCTACGAGTCCAATCTATATGTTACTACACAGTCTTTATATTAGCACGCAATCTATATAGTAGAAGACAGTCTATATATTAGCTCAAAATCTATATATTAGTAGACAGTCAATATATTAGCACACAATCTATATATTAGCAAACAGTCAATATATTAGTACACAGTTTATATATTAGCACACAGTCTATATATTAGTAGACAGTGTGTGTATTAACACACAGTGTATTAGCACACAGTCTATATATTAGGAGGCAGTCTATATATTAGCACACAGTTTGTATATTAGTAAGCAGTCTTTATATTAGTAGACAATTTATATATTAGTACACATTCTATATATTAGCACACAGTCTATATACACTGTGTCAATGTATACACTGTGTTAATATATTAGCACACAGTCTATATATTAATGCCCAGTCAATATATTAGCACAGATCTCTATATTAACACAGTGTATACATTAACACACAATCTATATATTACCACACAGAGAAAAAAACAGACATCCACTAGATCGAGAACTGAGTGAATGTGATTCGTTACTGCCTTTTGAAAAACAGAATAAAATACACCTATCAAAAATTTAGTTTCATCGCTTACAGGTAACAGTTAATCGACCACGAGTGAAAAGAACCTTTGGTTCTGTTAATAAGATCGTTAGTGAAGGAAAATTGAAACCTTTTGATCTCAGGGTTTTTCTCAAGAAATAACCAATGCCAATAACTCTTTCATTACGTATAGAGGTGCTAGTCCAGAAACAACCAATGTTGATAACTCTTTCATTCCGTATAGAGGTGCTAGTCAAGAAACAACCAATGTTGATAACTCTTTCATTACGTATAGAGGTGCTAATCTAGAAACAACCAATGCTGATAACTCTTTCATTACGTACAGAGGTGCTAGTCTAAAAATAGCCAATGTTGATAACTCTTTCGTTGGGTATAGAGGAGGTTGTTTAGAAACAACCAATACCGATAGTTCTTTCAATGTATGTAGAGGTACTAGTCTAAAAACAACCAATGTTGATAACTCTTTCATCAGGTATAGAGTTGCTTGTCTAGAAACAACCAATGCTGGTAACTCTTTCATTAGGTATAGAGGAGCTAGCCTAGAAACAACCAATGTTGATACCTCTTTCATTACGTATAGAGGTGCCAGTCCAGAAACAACCAATGTTGATAACTCTTTCATTCCGTATAGAGGTGCTATCCAAGAAACAACCAATGTTGATAACTCTTTCATTACGTATAGAGGTGCTAGTCTAAAATAACCAATGTTGATAACTCTTTTGTTGGGTATAGAGGATCTTGTTTAGAAACAACCAATACCGATAGTTCTTTCAATGTGTGTAGAGGTACTAGTCTATAAACAACCAATGTTGATAACTCTTTCATCAGGTATAGAGGTGCTTGTCTAGAAACAACCAATGCTGGTAACTCTTTCATTAGGTATAGAGGTGCTAGTCTAGAAACAACCAATGTTGATACCTCTTTCGTGAGATATAGAGGCGCTTGTTTAGAAACAACCAATACCGATAATTCTTTCAATGTGTGTAGAGGTACTAGTATAAAAACAACCAATGTTGATAACTCTTTCATTAGGTATAGAGGTGCTTATCTAGAAACAACCAATGCTGGTAGCTATTTATGAGTAAAGGTTTAGTTTAGAAACTGGAAACGTTTTCTATTTGGATGGAGCTGACTAGCTACTCTGTGCATCAAATAAGAAGTGGTTCATCATATTTACACCAAACAATGTGTGGCTTACAGCAATATACAAAACTAAATAGTTTCAGTAACAACAGGTAACTGTATCTGATTTACAACAATATACAAAACTAAATAGTTTCAGTAACAACAGGTAACTGTATCTGACTTACAACAATATACAGAACTAAATAGTTTCAGTGGCAACAGTTAACAGTATCTGATTTACAGCAATATACAAAACTATATAGTTTTAGTAACACCAGTTAACAGTATCTGACTTACAGCAAAGTACAAAACTAAATAGTTTCAGTAACAGCAGTTAACAATATCTGACTTAAAACAATATACAAAACTAAATAGTTTCAGTAATACCAACTAACAGAGTCTGACTTATAGCAATATACAAAACTAAATAGTTTCAGTGGCAACAGTTAACAGTATCTGACTTAAAACAATATACAAAACTATATAGTTTTAGTAACACCAGTTAACAGTATCTGAGTTACAGCATTATACAAAACTAAATAGTTTCAGTAACACCAATTAACAATATCTGACTTACAGCAATGTACAAAACTAAATAGTTTCAGTGACAACACTTAAGAGTATCTGACCTACAGCAATATACAAAACTAAATAGTTTCAGTAACACCAGTTAACAGTATCTGAGTTACAGCATTATACAGAACTAAATAGTTTCAGTGACAACAGTTAACAGAGTCTGACTTACAGCGATATACAAAACTAAATAGTTTCAGTAACAACAGGTAACTGTATCTGACTTACAACAATATACAGAACTAAATAGTTTCAGTAACAGCAGTTAACAATATCTGATTTATAGCAATATACAAAACTATATAGTTTTAGTAACACCAGTTAACAGTATCTGAGTTACAGCATTATACAAAACTAAATAGTTTCAGTAACAACAGTTAACAGTATCTGAGTTACAGCATTATACAAAACTAAATAGTTTCAGTAACAACAGTTAACAGTATCTGACTTACAGCAATGTACAAAACTAAATAGTTTAAGTAACAGCAGTTAACAATATCTGATTTATAGCAATATACAAAACTATATAGTTTTAGTAACACCAGTTAACAGTATCTGAGTTACAGCATTATACAAAACTAAATAGTTTCAGTAACAACAGTTAACAGTATCTGAGTTACAGCATTATACAAAACTAAATAGTTTCAGTATCTGACTTACAGCAATGTACAAAACTAACAGTTAACAGTATCTGACTTACAGCAATATATAAAACTAAATAGTTTCAGTAACAGCAGTTAACAATATCTGATTTATAGCAATATACAAAACTAAATAGTTTCAGTAACACCAGTTAACAGTATCTGAGTTACAGCATTATACAGAACTAAATAGTTTCAGTGACAACAGTTAACAGAGTCTGACTTACAGCGATATACAAAACTAAATAGTTTCAGTAACAACAGGTAACTGTATCTGACTTACAACAATATACAGAACTAAATAGTTTCAGTAACAGCAGTTAACAATATCTGATTTATAGCAATATACAAAACTATATAGTTTTAGTAACACCAGTTAACAGTATCTGAGTTACAGCATTATACAAAACTAAATAGTTTCAGTAACAACAGTTAACAGTATCTGAGTTACAGCATTATACAAAACTAAATAGTTTCAGTAACAACAGTTAACAGTATCTGACTTACAGCAATGTACAAAACTAAATAGTTTCAGTGACAACAGTTAACAGAGTCTGACTTACAGCAATATATAAAACTAAATAGTTTCAGTAACAGCAGTTAACAATATCTGATTTATAGCAATATACAAAACTATATAGTTTTAGTAACACCAGTTAACAGTATCTGAGTTACAGCATTATACAAAACTAAATAGTTTCAGTAACAACAGTTAACAGTATCTGAGTTACAGCATTATACAAAACTAAATAGTTTCAGTAACAACAGTTAACAGTATCTGACTTACAGCAATGTACAAAACTAAATAGTTTCAGTAACAACAGTTAACAGTATCTGACTTACAGCAATATATAAAACTAAATAGTTTCAGTAACAGCAGTTAACAATATCTGATTTATAGCAATATACAAAACTATATAGTTTTAGTAACACCAGTTAACAGTATCTGAGTTACAGCATTATACAAAACTAAATAGTTTCAGTAACAACAGTTAACAGTATCTGAGTTACAGCATTATACAAAACTAAATAGTTTCAGTAACAACAGTTAACAATATCTGATTTACAGCAATATACAAAACTATATAGTCAGTAACAACAGTTAACATTATCTGACCTACAGGAATATACAAAACTAAATAGTTTTAGTAACACCAGTTAACAGTATCTGAGTTTGAGCAATATACAAAACTAAATAGTTTAAGTAACACCAGTTTACAGTATCTGACTTACAGCAATATACAAAACTAAATAGTTTCAGTAACACCAGTTAACAATATCTGACTTACAGCAATATACAAAACTAAACAGTTTCAGTGACAACAGTTTCTAACCTTTAGAACTGTTAAACATATAATCCTCAATCATTTCTAAGGTAACTGTTGATAGAAGTAAATGAAGTATCCAAGATAATTTACCCTGTCATTGTAGAAGTCCCTCAAGATAAACATTCGCTTGTGTAATGTCTCTTTTCACGCAGAGTTTACCCTACAAGATATTTGAACTGAAAGGAATTTTAATGTATTAATACTTTAGGGATTACCGACTGACTGTGTGTTTATTTCTCTGTTAAAATGGTATGTGTGTGAACTTACAACACTAGATTCCGGGTTCCAATATCCGTGGTGGGCAGAGCACAGATAGCTTTATGTAGGTATATGGTCAGATTTCAACATACATACAAACAAAATAAATTTTTTCCAGTTTTATAATTTTTGGTCGTTGGATTTCGTGAGTGCATGAAATATATCTCCCACCCACAGTTAGTGGGATACTCTTGTCATAACACAAAGTGGCATATAACTTTCACTTGTATAACGGACTCATACGTCCAAAATGTTCTGAGCGCGATTTTTTTGTTGATTTTGTGTGGTGGTAACAAAACGCGAAATGTGATGATTCGGGTCCGTAGCCCGGCATGTTAACCACGCCCGAGCGAAGAAAATAACAGATGAACTCGTATAATGTATGTAAATATATGTATAGATAAAATCGTAATATCTGTATCAAGCTATTTGAAAATCACGCGCTGCTTACGAGCTCATTTCAAAGCTTGGTGGCCTGGCATGGCCAAGTGTGTTAAGGCGTTCGACTCGTAATCCGAGGGTCTAGGGTTCGAATCCCGGTCGCACCATACATGCTCGCCCTTTCAGCCGTGATAGCGTTATAATGCAACAGTCAATCCCACTATTCCTTGGTAAAAGAGTAGACCTAGAGTTGGCGGTGGGTGGTGATGACAAGCTGCCTTCCCTCTTGTCTTATACTGATAAATTAGGGACGGCTAGCGCAGATAGCCCTCGAGTAGCTTTGTGCGAAAATTCAAAACAAACTAACAAAGCTTGGTACTTAGAGGTAACCATAGCGTTATATCACCAGTACTTAGAGGTAACCATAGCGTTATATCACCAGTACTTAGAGGTAACCATGGTGTTATATCACCAGTAGTTAGAGGTAACCATGGCGTTATATCACCAGTACTTAGAGGTAACCATGGCATTATATCACTAGTACTTAGAGGTAACCATGGTGTTATATCACCACTCTGGAGAAACTAATTGCAAACTAAATTGGTTTCAACCATTAATTGAGTCAAAATGCTTTGGAGCAAAATATGTTTAGAGACTTCTTGTACCTTTGTACATTATGTACCAGTACCATGCTGGTACAGCGGTAAGTCTTCAGATTTACAACCCTAAAATAAGGTGTTCGATTCCCGATCTGGCTTTGCAATAAGAAAACTCGTTATGTACCATACAAATCGTAACTGAAGAAAAAATTTACTTTTCAGTTGGAAAAAGGAAACACATGGGAATACAATTCATCGTATCTACTTTGTTTTGTATTTTTAAATAAAATGTAAATTGAAACGAGAAAGAATAAGCCGGAAAAGTATCAGCGCGAGACTCACGTGATTAATTGCTCAACCTATGAGGAATCAACAACAGAAATTGATTAAAGATGAACGATAGATAGGTTTGAGTTTGGCTAATTGTTTGTCGGGGTATAAACGCGAGTGTAGCTTTGTTGTATAATATGTAAATTCTATAAAACAAGATAGAACGAAAAATGTGCTTCAAACTTCATATTTTGTCGATTTGTTATGTCGATGCTGAACGAATTATTACAATTACTTATTTAATCACGTTAAAAGGATTGATATGAGATAGCGAGATGTCCCAGACCGGCGACTTTTCTATAGTTCCAGACGAACCTTCTAAGTGGTATAATATACAAATGCTTGTTTAATTATGTTCATTGTAAATGAGTTAACGTCATGGACTGAAAAGGTCTCTCAAGAGAGAATTTTTTTTTATATTGTTGTTGGGTTTTTTTGTTTTTTTTTACGACAGTGATTCTTTCCCTCTCATAAATTTCGAACAAACAAAAAATCGCGTCATTAAGTTCTGAAAGTTAACTAACAACCAAAAACCCGGCATCAGAAAAACGGAAACAAAATTTTTTCACGTAATTTAGTGAAAAACAAGTCACATTTTTTCTCATTAGTGACACAAGTCACATCTCATTAACACTGGAAAGTCGGACGAGAAATTTAAAGGTCGCCTGTTTTAAGAAGGACATAAAAAACATCACTTTCCATCAAGACAAAAGGCTGGAAATAATCAACGCTCGTTCACCACGCCACTGCTCATGCGCAGTAAAACCAATGTCCTCTCGCGTCACAACAATCCAAGTTAGAAAAGGCACGTCGTTTTGTATCGGCGTTTCCATATCATACTATATGTTGTTGTTAAATAACTGGTAGGATAGGCAGGAATTGATGTCAGGGAGGGGCACGTAACATGGGGGTGTAATGGCTGCCATCAGGGGTGAGGGTATATTATTTTACGTCTTAATATCTTCTGTTCATACATTCACCTCTTTATATCATTCCGTTAAAAGCTACATTATTCGGACAATTAGACGAAGATATCTCACGTGTACCGCACCAATGCGCACGCGCACCATTTAACTTGGTGATGTTGGTTATAACTGAAAAGAGTGGTTAATATTTGTGGTTCTTACATAACCGAGGTTTAAACTAAATCCGCCTGTTGTGCTTCGTAATCTAACTAGACGAATATGAAACCGCGAAACGTTCGAATGATCGAAGCAAGAGGTTACATTTGTATTAAAGTTAACTGAAATAAATAAAAGCATAGAAGGACATAAATTCATTAATCTCACAGTCCATTTACAAATAATTTCTTTTCGTACATTGTTGTCTACAGAACGACGATTCTTCTCTCTTTTCCTTCACATAAATAAACATTCCAGTTTTGTTTTGTTTGTTTTTTGCTGCGTAAATATATGTTTCCTGGTTTATCTTCTCATCTTTATTTATTTATAAGTAAATACATATTTTAAAAATAATTTCCTAACTCCAAATATAAAACATGTTTTGTTTTTTTTAAATTTAAGATATATTTATTTGTTCTTTTAAATTTTGCGCAAAGCTACACGAAGACTATTTGCACTAGCCGTCCTACATAGCAGTGTAACTCTAGAGGGAAGGCAGCTAGTCATCACCACCCACCGCCAACTCTGGGGCTATTTTTTTACCAACGAATAGTGGGAATGATCGTGACTTTATAACGTCCCCACGGATGAACGGTGCGACCGGGATTCAAACCCGTGACTCTCGGATAACGAATCGAACGCCTTAACCCACCTGACCATGCCGGGCCTTGTTTTATAATGATTATATTATAGATTAAAACATGTGTTTCTAAATTTTTAATTCACCACATCATGTTGTTTGAACAACAACAAAAGGAATTTCCTCATTAATAAAATTATAAGAATAACAACATTATTTATTATACGGCCTCTAGTGGTTTACAGTATGATCGATTCCCACAGAACAAATAATTCATTGTGTAGTGGGAGGTTTTAAAATATTATATTTAAAAATTGTTAAATGTGTAAAGTAAACTTTTACTAATATTGTGTAGAACATTATGTAAAGTAAACTATTACTAATATTGTGTAGAACATTGTGTAAAGTAAACTATTACTAATATTGTGTAGAACATTGTGTAAAGTAAACTATTACTGATATTGTGTACAGCATTGTGTAAAGTAAACTATTACTAATATTGTGTAGAATATTGTGTAAAGTAAACTATTACTAATATTGTGTAGAACATTGTGTAAAGTAAACTATTACTAATATTGTGTAGAACATTGTGTAAAGTAAACTATTACTAATATTGTGTAGAACATTGTGTAAAGTAAACTATTAATAATATTGTGTAGAACATTGTGTAAAGTAAACTATTATTAATATTGTGTAGAACATTGTGTAAAGTAAACTATTACTAATATTGTGTAGAACATTGTGTAAAGTAAACTATTATTAATATTGTGTAGAACATTGTGTAAAGTAAACTATTACTATTATTGTGTAGAACATTGTGTAAAGTAAACTATTACTAATATTGTGTACAACATTGTGTAAAGTAAACTATTACTAATATTGTGTACAGCATTGTGTAAAGTAAACTATTACTAATATTGTGTAGAACATTGTGTAAAGTAAACTATTACTAATATTGTGTACAGCATTGTGTAAAGTAAACTATTACTAATATTGTGTAGAACATTGTGTAAAGTAAACTATTACTAATATTGGGTACAACATTGTGTAAAGTAAACTATTACTAATATTGTGTACAACATTGTGTAAAGTAAACTATTACTAATATTGTGTACAGCATTGTGTAAAGTATAATATTACTAATATTGTGTAGAACAATGTGTAAAGTAAACTATTACTAATATTGTGTAGAGCATTGTGTAAAGTAAACTATTATTAATATTGTGTAGAACATTGTGTAAAGTAAACTATTACTAATATTGTGTACAGCACTGTGTAAAGTAAACTATTACTAATATTGTGTAGAACATTGTGTAAAGTAAACTATTACTAATATTGTGTACAGCATTGTGTAAAGTATAATATTACTAATATTGTGTAGAACATTGTGTAAAGTAAACTATTACTAATATTGTGTAGAACATTGTGTAAAGTAAACTATTACTAATATTGTGTAGAACATTGTGTAAAGTAAACTATTACTAATATTGTGTAGAACATTGTGTAAAGTAAACTATTACTAATATTGTGTAGAACATTGTGTAAAGTAAACTATCACTGATATTGTGTACAGCATTGTGTAAAGTAAACTATTACTAATATTGTGTAGAACATTGTGTAAAGTAAACTATTACTAATATTGTGTAGAACATTGTGTAAAGTAAACTATTACTAATATTGTGTAGAACATTGTGTAAAGTAAACTATTAATAATATTGTGTAGAACATTGTGTAAAGTAAACTATTATTAATATTGTGTAGAACATTGTGTAAAGTAAACTATTACTATTATTGTGTAGAACATTGTATAAAGTAAACTATTACTAATATTGTGTACAGCATTGTGTAAAGTAAACTATTACTAATATTGTGTAGAACATTGTGTAAAGTAAACTATTACTAATATTGTGTACAACATTGTGTAAAGTAAACTATTACTAATATTGTGTACAGCATTGTGTAAAGTAAACTATTACTAATATTGTGTAGAACATTGTGTAAAGTAAACTATTACTAATATTGTGTACAGCATTGTGTAAAGAAAACTATTACTAATATTGTGTACAGCATTGTGTAAAGTAAACTATTACTAATATTGTGTACAACATTGTGTAAAGTAAACTATTACTAATATTGTGCACAGCATTGTGTAAAGTAAACTATTACTAATATTGTATACAACATTGTGTAAAGTAAACTATTACTAATATTGTGTACAGCATTGTGTAAAGTAAACTATCACTAATATTGTGTACAGCATTGTGTAAAGAAAACTATTACTAATACTGTGTACAGCATTGTGTAAAATAAACTATTACAAATATTGTGTACAACATTGTGTAAAGTAAACTATTACTAATATTGTGTACAACATTGTGTAAAGTAAACTATTACTAATATTGTGTACAACATTGTGTAAAGTAAACTATTACTAATATTGTGTACAGCATTGTGTTAAGTATAATATTACTAATATTGTGTAGAACATTGTGTAAAGTAAACTATTACTAATATTGTGTACAGCATTGTATAAAGTAAACTATTACTAATATTGTGTAGAACATTGTGTAAAGTAAACTATTACTAATATTGTGTACAGCATTGTGTAAAGTAAACTATTACTAATATTGTGTAGAACATTGTGTAAAGTAAACTATTACTAATATTGTGTAGAACATTGTGTAAAGTAAACAATTACTAATATTGTGTAGAACATTGTGTAAAGTAAACTATTACTAATATTGTGTAGAACATTGTGTAAAGTAAACTATTACTAATATTGTGTAGAACATTGTGTAAAGTAAACTATTACTAATATTGTGTAGAACATTGTGTAAAGAAAACTATTACTAATATTGTGTACAGCATTGTGTAAAGTAAACTATTACTAATATTGTGTAGAACATTGTGTAAAGTAAACTATTACTAATATTGTGTAGAACATTGTGTAAAGTAAACTATTACTAATATTGTGTACAGCATTGTGTAAAATAAACTATTACTAATATTGTGTAGAACATTGTGTAAAGTAAACTATTACTAATATTGTGTAGAACATTGTGTAAAGTAAACTATTACTAATATTGTGTAGAACATTGTGTAAAGTAAACTATTACTAATATTGTGTAGAACATTGTGTAAAGTAAACTATTAATAATATTGTGTAGAACATTGTGTAAAGTAAACTATTACTAATATTGTGTAGAACATTGTGTAAAGTAAACTATTACTAATATTGTGTAGAACATTGTGTAAAGAAAACTATTACTAATATTGTGTACAGCATTGTGTAAAGTAAACTATTACTAATATTGTGTAGAACATTGTGTAAAGTAAACTATCACTAATATTGTGTACAGCATTGTGTAAAGAAAACTATTACTAATATTGTGTGCAGCATTGTGTAAAGTAAACTATTACTAATATTGTGTAGAACATTGTGTAGAGTAAACTGTTACTAATATTGTGGAGAACATTGTGTAAAGTAAACTATTACTAATATTGTGTACAGCATTGTGTAAAGTAAACTATTACTAATATTGTGTAGAACATTGTGTAAAGTAAACTATTAATAATATTGTGTACAGCATTGTGTAAAGTAAACTATTACTAATATTGTGTAGAACATTGTGTAAAGTAAACTATTACTAATATTGTGTAGAACATTGTGTAAAGTAAACTATTACTAATATTGCGTACAGCATTGTGTAAAGTAAACTATTACTAATATTGTGTACAACATTGTGTAAAGTAAACTAATACTAATAATGTGTACAATATTGTGTAAAGTAAACTATTAATAATATTGTGTAGAACAATGTGTAAAGTAAACTATTACTAATATTGTGTACAGCATTGTGTAAAATAAACTATTAATAATATTGTGTAGAACAATGTGTAAAGTAAACTATTACTGATATTGTGTAGAACATTGTGTAAAGTAAACTATTACTAATATTGTGTACAGCATTGTGTAAAGTAAACTATTACTAATAATGTGTACAACATTGTGTAAAGTAAACTATTACTAATATTGTGTAGAACATTGTATAAAGTAAACTATTACTAAGATTGTGTACAGCATTGTGTAAAGTAAACTATTACTAATATTGTGTAGAACATTGTGTAAAGTAAACTATTACTAATATTGTGTAGAACGTTCTGTAAAGTAAACTATTACTAATATTGTGTAGAATATTGTGTAAAGTAAACTATTACTAATATTGTGTACAGCATTGTATAAAGTAAACTATTACTAATATTGTGTAGAACATTGTGTAAAGTAAACTATTACTAATATTGTGTACAGCATTGTGTAAAGTAAACTATTACTAATATTGTGTAGAACATTGTGTAAAGTAAACTATTACTAATATTGTGTAGAACATTGTGTAAAGTAAACAATTACTAATATTGTGTAGAACATTGTGTAAAGTAAACAATTACTAATATTGTGTAGAACATTGTGTAAAGTAAACTATTACTAATATTGTGTAGAACATTGTGTAAAGTAAACTATTACTAATATTGTGTAGAACATTGTGTAAAGTAAACTATTACTAATATTGTGTAGAACATTGTGTAAAGAAAACTATTACTAATATTGTGTACAGCATTGTGTAAAGTAAACTATTACTAATATTGTGTAGAACATTGTGTAAAGTAAACTATTACTAATATTGTGTAGAACATTGTGTAAAGTAAACTATTACTAATATTGTGTACAGCATTGTGTAAAATAAACTATTACTAATATTGTGTAGAACATTGTGTAAAGTAAACTATTACTAATATTGTGTAGAACATTGTGTAAAGTAAACTATTACTAATATTGTGTAGAACATTGTGTAAAGTAAACTATTACTAATATTGTGTAGAACATTGTGTAAAGTAAACTATTAATAATATTGTGTAGAACATTGTGTAAAGTAAACTATTACTAATATTGTGTAGAACATTGTGTAAAGTAAACTATTACTAATATTGTGTTGAACATTGTGTAAAGAAAACTATTACTAATATTGTGTACAGCATTGTGTAAAGTAAACTATTACTAATATTGTGTAGAACATTGTGTAAAGTAAACTATCACTAATATTGTGTACAGCATTGTGTAAAGAAAACTATTACTAATATTGTGTGCAGCATTGTGTAAAGTAAACTATTACTAATATTGTGTAGAACATTGTGTAGAGTAAACTGTTACTAATATTGTGGAGAACATTGTGTAAAGTAAACTATTACTAATATTGTGTACAGCATTGTGTAAAGTAAACTATTACTAATATTGTGTAGAACATTGTGTAAAGTAAACTATTAATAATATTGTGTACAGCATTGTGTAAAGTAAACTATTACTAATATTGTGTAGAACATTGTGTAAAGTGAACTATTACTAATATTGTGTAGAACATTGTGTAAAGTAAACTATTACTAATATTGCGTACAGCATTGTGTAAAGTAAACTATTACTAATATTGTGTACAACATTGTGTAAAGTAAACTATTACTAATAATGTGTACAATATTGTGTAAAGTAAACTATTAATAATATTGTGTAGAACAATGTGTAAAGTAAACTATTACTAATATTGTGTACAGCATTGTGTAAAATAAACTATTAATAATATTGTGTAGAACAATGTGTAAAGTAAACTATTACTGATATTGTGTAGAACATTGTGTAAAGTAAACTATTACTAATATTGTGTACAGCATTGTGTAAAGTAAACTATTACTAATAATGTGTACAACATTGTGTAAAGTAAACTATTACTAATATTGTGTAGAACATTGTATAAAGTAAACTATTACTAAGATTGTGTACAGCATTGTGTAAAGTAAACTATTACTAATATTGTGTAGAACATTGTGTAAAGTAAACTATTACTAATATTGTGTAGAACGTTCTGTAAAGTAAACTATTACTAATATTGTGTAGAATATTGTGTAAAGTAAACTATTACTAATATTGTGTACAGCATTGTGTAAAGTAAACTATTACTAATATTGTGTAGAACATTGTGTAAAGTAATCTATTACTAATATTGTGTAGAACATTGTGTAAAGTAAACTATTACTAATATTGTGTACAACATTGTGTAAAGTAAACTGTTACTAATTTTGTGTAGAACATTGTGTAAAGTAAACTATTAATAATATTGTGTAGAACATTGTGTAAAGTAAACTATTACTAATATTGTGTAGAACATTGTGTAAAGTAAACTATTAATAATATTGTGTAGAACATTGTGTGAAGTAAACTATTACTAATATTGTGTACAGCATTCTGTAAAGTAAAATATTACTAATATTGTGTAGAACATTGTGTAAAGTAAACTATTACTAATATTGTGTAGAACATTGTGTAAAGTAAACTATTACTAATATTGTGTAGAACATTGTATAAAGTAAACTATTAATAATATTATGTAGAACATTGTGTAAAGAAAACTATTACTAATATTGTGTACAGCATTGTGTAAAGTAAACTATTACTAATATTGTGTACAGCATTGTGTAAAGTAAACTATTACTAATATTGTGTACAGCATTGTGTAAAGTAAACTATTAATAATATTATGTACAACATTGTGTAAAGTAAACTATTACTGATATTGTGTAGAACATTGTGTAAAGTAAACTATTACTAATATTTTGTACAGCATTGTGTAAAGTAAACTATTTCTAATATTGTGTAGAACATTGTGTAAAGTAAACTATTACTAATATTGTGTAGAACATTGTGTAAAGTAAACTATTACTAATATTGTGTAGAACATTATAAAGTAAACTATTAATAATATTCTGTAGAAAGTTGTGTAAAGTAAACTATTACTAATATTGTGTACAGCATTGTTGAAGTAAACTATTAATAATATTCTGTAGAAAGTTGTGTAAAGTAAACTATTACTAATATTGTGTACAGCATTGTGTAAAGTAAACTATTACTAATATTGTGTAGAACATTGTGTAAAGTAAACTATTACTAATATTGTGTAGAACGTTGTGTAAAGTAAACTATTACAAATATTGTGTACAGCATTGTGTGAAGTAAACTATTACTAATATTGTGTACAGCATTGTGTAAAGTAAACTATTACTAAAATTGTGTAGAACATTGTGTAAAGTAAACTATTACTAATATTGTGTACAACATTGTGTAAAGTGAACTATTACTAATATTGTGTAGAACATTGTGTAAAGTAAACTATTAATAATATTGTGTAGAACATTGTGTAAAGTAAACTATTAATAATATTGTGTAGAACATTGTGTAAAGTAAACTATTACTAATATTGTGTACAACATTGTGTAAAGTAAACTATTACTAAGATTGTGTACAGCATTGTGTAAAGTAAACTATTACTAATATTGTGTAGAACATTGTGTAAAGTAAACTATTACTAATATTGTGTAGAACGTTCTGTAAAGTAAACTATTACTAATATTTTGTACAGCATTGTGTAAAGTAAACTATTACTAATATTGTGTAGAACATTGTGTAAAGTAAACTATTACTAATATTGTGTAGAACATTATGTAAAGTAAACTATTAATAATATTGTGTAGAACATTGTGTAATGTAGACTATTACTAATATTGTGTAGAATATTGTGTAAAGTAAACTATTACTAATATTGTGTAGAACGTTGTGTAAAGTAATCTATTAATAATATTGTGTAGAACATTGTGTAAAGTAAACTATTACTAATATTGTGTAGAACATTGTGTAAATTAAACTATTACTAATATTGTGTACAGCATTGTGTAAAGTAAACTATTACTAATATTATGTACAACATTGTGTAAAGTAAACTATTACTAATATTGTATACAACATTGTGTAAAGAAAACTGTTACTAATATTGTGTAGAACATTGTGTAAAGTAAACTATTACTAATATTGTATACAACATTGTGTAAAGTGAACTATTACTAATATTGTGTAGAACATTGTGTAAAGTAAACTATTACTAATATTGTGTAGAACATTGTGTAAAGTAAACTTTTACTAATATTGTGTTCAACATTGTGTAAAGTAAACTATTACTAATAGTGTGTAGAACATTGTATAAAGTAAACTATTACTAAGATTGTGTAGAACATTGTGTAAAGTAAACTATTACTAATATTGTGTACAGCATTGTGTAAAGTAAACTATTACTAATATTGTATACAACATTGTATAAAGTGAACTATTACTAATATTGTGTAGAACTTTGTGTAAAGTAAACTATTACTAATATTGTGTAGAACATTGTGTAAAGTAAACTATTAATAATATTGTAGAACATTGTGTAAAGTAAACTATTACTAATATTGTGTAAAACATTGTGTAAAGTAAACTATTAATAATATTGTGTAGAACATTGTGTAAAGTAAACTATTACTAATATTGTGTAGAACATTGTGTAAAGTAAACTATTACTAATATTGTGTAGAACATTGTGTAAAGTAAACTATTACTAATATTGTGTAGAACATTGTGTAAAGTAAACTATTAATAATATTGTGTAGAACATTGTGTAAAGTAAACTATTACTAATATTGTGTAGAACATTGTGTAAAGTAAACTATTAATAATATTGTGTAGAACATTGTGTAAGATAAACTATTACTAATATTGTGTAGAACATTGTGTAAAGTAAACTATTACTAATATTGTGTAAAGTAAACTATTACTAATATTGTGTAAAGTAAACTATTACTAATATTGTGTAAAGTAAACTACTACTTATATTATGTACAACATTGTGTAAAGTAAACTATTACTAATATTGTATACAACATTGTGTAAAAAAACTGTTACTAATATTGTGAAGAACATTGTGTAAAGTAAACTATTACTAATATTGTATACAACATTGTGTAAAGTAAACTATTACTAATATTGTGTAGAACATTGTGTAAAGTAAACTATTGATAATATTGTGTAGAACATTGTGTAAAGTAAACTATTACTAATATTGTGTACAGCACTGTGTAAAGTAAACTATTACTAATATTGTGTAGAACATTGTGTAAAGTAAACTATTACTAATATTGTGTAGAACATTGTGTAAAATAAACTATTACTAATATTGTGTACAGCATTGTGTAAAGTAAACTATTACTAATATTGTGTAGAACATTGTGTAAAGTAAACTATTACTAATATTGTGTACAGCATTGTGTAAAGAAAACTATTACTATTATTGTGTACAGCATTGTGTAAAGTAAACTATTACTAATATTGTGTAGAACATTGTGTAAAGTAAACTATTACTAATATTGTGTACAGCATTGTGTAAAGAAAACTATTAATAATATTGTGTGCAGCATTGTGTAAAGTCAACTATTACTAATATTGTGTACAGCATTGTGTAAAGTAAACTATTACTAATATTGTGTACAAAATATTGTAAAGTAAACTATTACTAATATTGTGTACAACATTGTGTGAAGTAAACTATTACTAATATTGTGTACAGCATTGTGAAAAGTATACTATTACTAATATTGTGTAGAACATTGTGTAAAGTAAACTATTACTAATATTGTGTACAGCATTGTGTAAAGTAAACTATTACTAATATTGTGTAGAACATTGTGTAAAGTAAACTATTACTAATATTGTGTACAGCATTGTGTAAAGTAAATTATTACTATTATTGTGTACAGCATTGTGTAAAGTAAACTATTACTAATATTGTTTACAACATTGTGTAAAGTAAACTATTACTAATATTTTGTACAGCATTGTGTAAAGTAAACTATTACTAATATTGTTTACAACATTGTGTAAAGTAAACTATTACTAATATTTTGTACAGCATTGTGTAAAGTAAACTATTACTAATATTGTGTAGAACATTGTGTAAAGTAAACTATTACTAATATTGTGTAGAACATTGTGTAAAGTAAACTATTACTAATATTGTGTAGAATATTGTGTAAAGTAAACTATTACTAATATTGTGTACAGCATTGTGTAAAGTAAACTATTTCTAATATTGTGTAGAACATTGTGTAATGTAAACTATTACTAATATTGTGTACAGCATTCTGTAAAGTAAAATATTGCTAATATTGTGTAGAACATTGTGTAAAGTAAACTATTACTAATATTGTGTAGAACATTGTGTAAAGTAAACTATTACTGATATTGTGTAGAACATTGTATAAAGTAAACTATTAATAATATTATGTAGAACATTGTGTAAAGAAAACTATTACTAATATTGTGTACAGCATTGTGTAAAGTAAACTATTACTAATATTGTGTACAGCATTGTGTAAAGTAAACTATTACTAATATTGTGTACAGCATTGTGTAAAGTAAACTATTAATAATATTATGTACAACATTGTGTAAAGTAAACTATTACTTATATTGTGTAGAACATTGTGTAAATTAAACTATTACTAATATTTTGTACAGCATTGTGTAAAGTAAACTATTTCTAATATTGTGTAGAACATTGTGTAAAGTAAACTATTACTAATATTGTGTAGAACATTGTGTAAAGTAAACTATTACTAATATTGTGTAGAACATTGTATAAAGTAAACTATTAATAATATTCTGTAGAAAGTTGTGTAAAGTAAACTATTACTAATATTGTGTAGAACATTGTGTAAAGTAAACTATTACTAATATTGTGTAGAACGTTCTGTAAAGTAAACTATTACTAATATTGTGTAGAATATTGTGTAAAGTAAACTATTACTAATATTGTGTACAGCATTGTGTAAAGTAAACTATTACTAATATTGTGTAGAACATTGTGTAAAGTAAACTATTACTAATATTGTGTAGAACATTGTGTAAAGTAAACTATTACTAATATTGTGTACAACATTGTATAAAGTAAACTATTACTAATATTGTGTAGAACATTGTGTAAAGTAAACTATTACTAATATTGTGTAGAACATTGTGTAAAGTAAACTATTACTAATATTGTGTAGAACATTGTGTAAAGTAAACTATTACTAATATTGTGTAGAACATTGTGTAAAGTAAACTATTACTAATATTGTGTACAACATTGTGTAAAGTAAACTATTACTAATAGTGTGTAGAACATTGTATAAAGTAAACTATTACTAATATTGTGTACAGTATTGTGTAAAGTAAACTATTACTAATATTGTTTACAACATTGTGTAAAGTAAATTATTACTAATATTTTGTACAGCATTGTGTAAAGTAAACTATTACTTATATTGTGTAGAACATTGTGTAAAGTAAACTATTACTAATATTGTGTAAAACACTGTGTAAAGTAAACTATTACAAATATTGTGTATAGCATTGTGTAAAGTAAACTATTACTAATATTGTGTAGAACATTGTGTAAAGTAAACTATTACTAATATTGTGTAGAACATTGTGTAAAGTAAACTATTACTAATATTGTGAAGAACATTGTTTAAGGTAAACTATTACTAATATTGTGTAGAACATTGTGTAAAGTAAACTATTACTAATATTGTGTAGAACATTGTGTAAAGTAAACTATTACTAATATTGTGTACAGCATTGTGTAAAGTAAACTATTACTAATATTGTGTAGAACGTTGTGTAAAGTAAACTATTAATAATATTGTATAGAACATTGTGTAAAGTAAACTATTTCTAATATTGTGTAGAACATTTTGTAAATTAAACTATTACTAATATTGTGTACAGCATTGTGTAAAGTAAACTATTACTAATATTATGTACAACATTGTGTAAAGTAAACTATTACTAATATTGTATACAACATTCTGTAAAGAAAACTGTTACTAATATTGTGTAGAACATTGTGTAAAGTAAACTATTACTAATATTGTGTACAACATTGTGTAAAGTAAACTATTACTAATAGTGTGTAGAACATTGTATAAAGTAAACTATTACTAAGATTGTGTAGAACATTGTGTAAAGTAAACTATTACTAATATTGTGTACAGCATTGTGTAAAGTAAACTATTACTAATATTGTATACAACATTGTGTAAAGTGAACTATTACTAATATTGTGTAGAACATTGTGTAAAGTAAACTATTACTAATATTGTGTAGAACATTGTGTAAAGTAAACTATTAATAATATTGTGTAGAACATTGTGTAAAGTAAACTATTACTAATATTGTGTAGAACATTGTGTAAAGTAAACGATTACTAATATTATGTACAACATTGTGTATAGTAAACTATTACTAATATTGTGTAGAACATTGTGTAAAGTAAACTATTACTAATATTGTGTAGAACATTGTGTAAAGTAAACTATTACTAATATTGTGTAGAACATTGTGTAAAGTAAACTATTACTAATATTGTGTAGAACATTGTGTAAAGTAAACTATTAATAATATTGTGTACAGCATTGTGTAAAGTAAACTATTACTAATATTGTGTAGAACATTGTGTAAAGTAAACTATTACTAATATTGTGTACATTATTGTGTAAAGTGAACTATTACTAATATTGTGTACAACATTGTGTAAAGTAAACTATTACTAATATTGTGTAGAACATTGTGTAAAGTAAACTATTACTAATATTGTGTACAGCATTGTGTAAAGTAAACTATTACTAATATTGTGTAGAACATTGTGTAAAGTAAACTATTACTAATATTGTGTACAACATTGTGTAAAGTGAACTATTACTAATATTGTGTAGAGCATTGTGTAAAGTAAACTATTACTAATATTGTGTAGAACATTGTGTAAAGTAAACTATTACTAATATTGTGTAGAACATTGTGTGAAGTAAACTATTACTAATATTGTGTACAGCATTGTGTAAAGTAAACTATTACTAATATTGTGTACAACATTGTGTAAAGTAAACTATTAATAATATTGTGTAGAACATTGTGTAAAGTAAACTATTACTAATATTGTGTAGAATATTGTGTAAAGTAAACTATTACTAATATTGTGTACAGCATTGTGTAAAGTAAACTATTTCTAATATTGTGTAGAACATTGTGTAAAGTAAACTATTACTAATATTGTGTACAGCATTGTGTAAAGTAAACTATTACTAATATTGTGTAGAACATTGTGTAAAGTAAACTATTACTAATATTGTGTACAGCATTGTGTAAAGAAAACTATTACTAATATTGTGTACAGCATTGTGTAAAGTAAACTATTACTAATATTGTGTAGAACATTGTGTAAAGTAAACTATCACTAATATTGTGTACAGCATTGTGTAAAGAAAACTATTAATAATATTGTGTGCAGCATTGTGTAAAGTCAACTATTACTAATATAGTGTACAACATTGTGTAAAGTAAACTATTACTAATATTGTGTACAACATATTGTAAAGTAAACTATTACTAATATTGTGTACAACATTGTGTAAAGTAAACTATTACTAATATTGTGTACAGCATTGTGTAAAGTAAACTATTACTAATATTGTGTAGAACATTGTGTAAAGTAAACTATTACTAATATTGTGTACAACATTGTGTAAAGTAAACTATTACTAATATTGTGTACAGCATTGTGTAAAGTAAACTATTACTAATATTGTGTAGAACATTGTGTAAAGTAAACTATTAATAATATTGTGTACAGCATTGTGTAAAGTAAACTATTACTAATATTGTGTACAACATTTTGTAAAGTGAACTATTACTAATATTGTGTAGAACATTGTGTAAAGTAAACTATTACAAATATTGTGTAGAACATTGTGTAAAGTAAACTATTAATAATATTGTGTAGAACATTGTGTAAAGTAAACTATTACTAATATTGTGTACAACATTGTGTAATGTAAACTATTACTAATATTGTGTAGAAAAATGTGTAAAGTAAACTATTACTAATATTGTGTATAGCATTGTGTAAAGTAAACTATTACTAATATTGTCCAGAACATTGTGTAAAGTGAAGTGTTACTAATATTGTGTAGAACATTGTGTAAAGTAAACTATTACTAATATTGTGAAGAACATTGTTTAAGGTAAACTATTACTAATATTGTGTAGAACATTGTGTAAAGTAAACTATTACTAATATTGTGTAGAACATTGTGTAAAGTAAACTATTACTAATATTGTGTAGAACATTGTGTAAAGTAAACTATTAATAATATTGTGTAGAACATTGTGTAAAATAAACTATTACTAATATTGTGTACAGCATTGTGTAAAGTAAACTATTTCTAATATTGTGTAGAACATTGTGTAAAGTAAACTGTTACTAATATTGTGTACAGCATTCTGTAAAGTAAAATATTACTAATATTGTGTACAGCATTGTGTAAAGTAAACTATTACTAATATTGTGTACAGCATTGTGTAAAGTAAACTATTAATAATATTATGTACAACATTGTGTAAAGTAAACTATTACTAATATTGTGTACAGCATTGTGTAAAGTAAACTATTACTAATATTGTGTACAGCATTGTGTAAAGTAAACTATTAATAATATTATGTACAACATTGTGTAAAGTAAACTATTACTGATATTGTGTAGAACATTGTGTAAAGTAAACTATTACTAATATTTTGTACAGCATTGTGTAAAGTAAACTATTTCTAATATTGTGTAGAACATTGTGTAAAGTAAACTATTACTAATATTGTGTAGAACATTGTGTAAAGTAAACTATTACTAATATTGTGTAGAACATTGTATAAAGTAAACTATTAATAATATTCTGTAGAAAGTTGTGTAAAGTAAACTATTACTAATATTGTGTACAGCATTGTGTAAAGTAAACTATTAATAATATTCTGTAGAAAGTTGTGTAAAGTAAACTATTACTAATATTGTGTACAGCATTGTGTAAAGTAAACTATTACTAATATTGTGTAGAACATTGTGTAAAGTAAACTATTACTAATATTGTGTAGAACGTTGTGTAAAGTAAACTATTACAAATATTGTGTACAGCATTGTGTGAAGTAAACTATTACTAATATTGTGTACAGCATTGTGTAAAGTAAACTATTACTAATATTGTGTAGAACATTGTGTAAAGTAAACTATTACTAATATTGTGTACAACATTGTGTAAAGTGAACTATTACTAATATTGTGTAGAACATTGTGTAAAGTAAACTATTAATAATATTGTGTAGAACATTGTGTAAAGTAAACTATTAATAATATTGTGTAGAACATTGTGTAAAGTAAACTATTACTAATATTGTGTACAACATTGTGTAAAGTAAACGATTACTAATATTGTGTACAGCATTGTGTAAAGTAAACTATTACTAATATTGTGTAGAACATTGTGTAAAGTAAACTATTACTAATATTGTGTAGAACATTGTGTGAAGTAAACTATTACTAATATTGTGTAGAACATTGTGTAAAGTAAACTATTACTAATATTGTGTACAGCATTGTGTAAAGTAAACTATTACTAATATTGTGTAGAACATGGTGTAAAGAAAACTATTACTAATATTGTGTAGAACATTGTGTAAAGTAAACTATTACTAATATTGTGTACAGCATTGTGTAAAATAAACTATTACTAATATTGTGTAGAACATTGTGCAAAGTAAACTATTACTAATATTGTGTAGAACATTGTGTAAAGTAAACTATTACTAATATTGTGTAGAACATTGTGTAAAGTAAACTATTAATAATATTGTGTACAGCATTGTGTAAAGTAAAATATTACTAATATTGTGTACAACATTGTGTAAAGTAAACTATTACTAATAATGTGTACAATATTGTGTAAAGTAAACTATTAATAATATTGTGTAGAACAATGTGTAAAGTAAACTATTACTAATATTGTGTAGAACATTGTGTAAAGTAAACTATTACTAATATTGTGTACAGCATTGTGTAAAATAAATTATTAATAATATTGTGTAGAACAATGTGTAAAGTAAACTATTACTGATATTTATATGCAAAAACGGCTCGTTTGGGTTGAGAAAACACTTTACATAGAAGAGCGAACAACGTTTCGACCTTCTTCGGTTATCGTCAGGTTCACAAAGAAAGAGGTAACTGAGCGGAAGCTGACCACATGTTTGAAAGGGGTTGTGTAACTGTGTGTCGAAATGTAGAGGGCGGTATTAGATGTTTGAATATATAATTTTATTTATTATATTAATATAGGTATAAAGGCGTTCCTTTATATTGGTTTATTTTGGGTTTAAGTTGTTGTATAAGTAAGGCTTCTTTAATTTTACGTTTGTTTATGTTTGTTTCTTTATTTAGTATTTGAGTGTTTTCTATGGTTATGTTGTGTTTATTTGACTTGCAGTGTTCGAAAACGTGTGAAGGTGACTTTTTATGTTCTTTGAATCTGGTTTCCATTTTTCTACTTGTTTCTCCAATATAGAAGTCGTGGCAGTTATCACATTGTATTTTATAAATAATGTTGGTGTGGTGTTTGTCAGTGTAGTTTTTACATAGTATAGACCTCAGTTTTGTGCCGGGTTTTTGAATAAATTTGGTATTAATTGGAATGTCATATTTTGTTACTAATTTTTGCCAAATGTTGGTTATTTGTTTGCTGATGTCGGGAATATATGGTATACAGCAGTATATGGTTTCGTGGTTTTTTGATTCGTGAGCTGTATTTACTTTAGTTGGTTGATTTTGCTTTCTGTCTAGGTGTGTGCGTATAATGTTTTCTACGGTTTGTGGAGGAAACTTATTGATGTTGGTGAAGTATTGTTTTATTTTGTCTAATTCATCGTTAATTTTATCTGGTGAGCATAGTTTTATGGCTGTGTTTATTTGGTTTCTTAGTATGTTGAGTTATTTGTTTTGTTTCATGTGCTGAGTCCCAAGGAATGTATAGTCCAGTATGGGTGATTTTTCGGTGGATTTCTGTTTGAAATTGTGTATCAGTTCTTGTAATTTTGAGGTTAAGAAATGATATTTGATTGTTTTCTTCCTGTTTACATGTGAAGTTGATGTTAGGATGTATAGAGTTAATGTGATTGAAAAAATTAAGTATGTGTTCTGTAGATTTGAATCCCGCAACCGTGTCATCTACATATCTATACCAGTATAGTGGTGGATGTAATGCTGTGTTAATTGCTTGTGTTTCAACTTGTGTCATAAAAATATTGGCTAGAACTGGTGATACTGGGTTGCCCATGCTTAGGCCGTTTGTTTGTATATAGTTTTGGTTGTTGAACATGAAGTTTGTCTTTATCGTGGTGAATTCTATGAGGGTTGCTAACTGGTTACTGGGAATTTCTATAGTTGGGTTAGGGTCTCGGATATAGAGTTCTAAGGCTATCTTGCAGGCTTCAGTGGTTGGAACTTCTGTAAAGAGGGATATAACATCGAAACTGGCCATTAAGGCTTTATGATTAAGTTGATTTAGATTAGACTTGAAATTAAAAGAGTCTTTGATAAATGAGCTGGCTGATGTTACATATTTGGAGAATGCCCATGCTATGTATTTACCAAGGTTGTAATTAAACGATTCATATGTGGACATTATTGGTCGTAATGGACAATCTGGTTTATGAGGTTTGGGGATGCCGTATATTTGTGGTGTGGGTGAGTCGGTTTTACGTAGGTAGGAATAAAGTGTTTGTGAAATTGTGTTGGCTTTTTTTTTTCATTTGTAGTAGTAATTTGTTCAGTTGCGTCTCGTGTGTCTTTGTTGGATTTGTGTGTATAGGTTTAAATTTGTTCGTGTCTGATAGGGATGTTATTCATTTTTTGGATGTATTCATTCGTGTTCATTATGACTATAGCGTTACCTTTATCTGCTTTTAGAATTTTTATGTTTTTGTCTTGTTACAGACACACGAGACGCAACTGAACAAATTACTACTACAAATGAAAAAAGCCAACACAATTTCACAAACACTTTATTCCTACCTACGTAAAACCGACTCACGCACACCACAAATATACGGCATCCCCAAACCTCATAAACCAGATTGTCCATTACGACCAATAATGTCCACATATGAATCGTTTAATTACAACCTTGGTAAATACATAGCATGGGCATTCTCCAAATATGTAACATCAGCCAGCTCATTCATCAAAGACTCTTTTAATTTCAAGTCTAATCTAAATCAACTTAATCATAAAGCCTTAATGGCCAGTTTCGATGTTATATCCCCTCTTTACAGAAGTTCCAACCACTGAAGCCTGCAAGATAGCCTTAGAACTCTATATCCGAGACCCTAACCCAACTATAGAAATTCCCAGTAACCAGTTAGCAACCCTCATAGAATTCACCACGATAAAGACAAACTTCATGTTCAACAACCAAAACTATATACAAACAAACGGCCTAAGCATGGGCAACCCAGTATCACCAGTTCTAGCCAATATTTTATGACACAAGTTGAAACACAAGCAATTAACACAGCATTACATCCACCACTATACTGGTATAGATATGTAGATGACACGGTTGTGGATTCAAATCTACAGAACACATACTTAATTTTTTTCAATCACATTAACTCTATACATCCTAACATCAACTTCACATGTAAACAGGAAGAAAACAATCAAATATCATTTCTTAACCTCAAAATTACAAGAACTGATACACAATTTCAAACAGAAATCCACCGAAAAATCACCCATACTGGACTATACATTCCTTGGGACTCAGCACATGAAACAAAACAAAACTCAACATACTAAGAAACCAAATAAACACAGCCATAAAACTATGCTCACCAGATAAAATTAACGATGAATTAGACAAAATAAAACAATACTTCACTAACATCAATAAGTTTCCTCCACAAACCGTAGAAAACATTATACGCACACACCTAGACAGAAAGCAAAATCAACCAACTAAAGTAAATACAGCTCACGAATCAAAAAAACCACGAAACCATATACTGCTGTATACCATATATTCCCGACATCAGCAAACAAATAACCAACATTTGGCAAAATTAGTAACAAAATATGACATTCCAACTAATACCAAATTTATTCAAAAAACCCGGCACAAAACTAAGGTCTATACTATGTAAAACTACACTGACAAACACCACACCAACATTATTTATAAAATACAATGTGATAACTGCCACAACTTCTATATTGAGAAACAAGTAGAAAATGGAAACCAGATTCAAAGAACATAAAAAAGTCACCTTCACACGTTTTCGAACACTGCAAGTCAAATAAACACAACATAACCATAGAAAACACTCAAATACTAAATAAAGAAACAAACATAAACAAACGTAAAATTAAAGAAGCCTTACTTATACAACAACTTAAACCCAAAATAAACCAATATAAAGGAACGCCTTTATACCTATATTAATATAATAAATAAAATTATATATTCAAACATCTAATACCGCCCTCTACATTTCGACACACAGTTACACAACCCCTTTCAAACATGTGGTCAGCTTCCGGTCAGTTACCTCTTTCTTTGTGAACCTGACGATGACCGAAGAAGGTCGAAACGTTGTTCGCTCTTCTATGTAAAGTGTTTTCTCAGCCCAAACGAGCCGTTTTTGCATATAAATTTCTCAACAAGTGGGTTTCTCGTCATCACTGATTATTACTGATATTGTGTAGAACATTGTGTAAAGTAAACTATTACTAATATTGTGTACAGCATTGTGTAAAGTAAAGTATTACTAATAATGTGTACAACATTGTGTAAAGTAAACTATTACTAATATTGTGTAGAACATTGTATAAAGTAAACTATTACTAAGATTGTGTACAGCATTGTGTAAAGTAAACTATTACTAATATTGTGTAGAACATTGTGTAAAGTAAACTATTACTAATATTGTGTAGAACGTTCTGTAAAGTAAACTATTACTAATATTTTGTACAGCATTGTGTAAAGTAAACTATTACTAATATTGTGAAGAACATTGTGTAAAGTAAACTATTAATAATATTGTGTAGAACATTGTGTAAAGTAAACTATTACTAATATTGTGTAGAACATTGTGTAAAGTAAACTATTAATAATATTGTGTAGAACATTGTGTAAGATAAACTATTACTAATATTGTGTAGAACATTGTGTAAAGTAAACTATTACTAATATTGTGTAAAGTAAACTATTACTAATATTGTGTAAAGTAAACTATTACTAATATTGTGTAAAGTAAACTATTACTAATATTGTGTAAAGTAAACTATTACTAATACTGTGTAAAGTAAACTACTACTTATATTATGTACAACATTGTGTAAAGTAAACTATTACTAATATTGTATACAACATTGTGTAAAAAAAACTGTTACTAATATTGTGAAGAACATTGTGTAAAGTAAACTATTACTAATATTGTATACAACATTGTGTAAAGTAAACTATTACTAATATTGTGTAGAACATTGTGTAAAGTAAACTATTGATAATATTGTGTAGAACATTGTGTAAAGTAAACTATTACTAATATTGTGTACAGCATTGTGTAAAGTAAACTATTACTAATATTGTGTAGAACATTGTGTAAAGTAAACTATTACTAATATTGTGTAGAACATTGTGTAAAATAAACTATTACTAATATTGTGTACAGCATTGTGTAAAGTAAACTATTACTAATATTGTGTAGAACATTGTGTAAAGTAAACTATTACTAATATTGTGTACAGCATTGTGTAAAGAAAACTATTACTATTATTGTGTACAGCATTGTGTAAAGTAAACTATTACTAATATTGTGTAGAACATTGTGTAAAGTAAACTATCACTAATATTGTGTACAGCATTGTGTAAAGAAAACTATTAATAATATTGTGTGCAGCATTGTGTAAAGTCAACTATTACTAATATTGTGTACAGCATTGTGTAAAGTAAACTATCACTAATATTGTGTACAAAATATTGTAAAGTAAACTATTACTAATATTGTGTACAACATTGTGTGAAGTAAACTATTACTAATATTGTGTACAGCATTGTGAAAAGTATACTATTACTAATATTGTGTAGAACATTGTGTAAAGTAAACTATTACTAATATTGTGTACAGCATTGTGTAAAGTAAACTATTACTAATATTGTGTAGAACATTGTGTAAAGTAAACTATTACTAATATTGTGTACAGCATTGTGTAAAGTAAATTATTACTATTATTGTGTACAGCATTGTGTAAAGTAAACTATTACTAATATTGTTTACAACATTGTGTAAAGTAAACTATTACTAATATTTTGTACAGCATTGTGTAAAGTAAACTATTACTAATATTGTTTACAACATTGTGTAAAGTAAACTATTACTAATATTTTGTACAGCATTGTGTAAAGTAAACTATTACTAATATTGTGTAGAACATTGTATAAAGTAAACTATTACTAATATTGTGTAGAACATTGTGTAAAGTAAACTATTAATAATATTGTGTAGAACATTGTGTAAAGTAAACTATTACTAATATTGTGTAGAACATTGTGTAAAGTAAACTATTACTAATATTGTGTAGAACATTGTGTAAAGTAAACTATTACTAATATTGTGTAGAACATTGTGTAAAGTAAACTATTAATAATATTGTGTAGAACATTGTGTAAAGTAAACTATTACTAATATTGTGTAGAACATTGTGTAAAGTAAACTATTAATAATATTGTGTAGAACATTGTGTAAGATAAACTATTACTAATATTGTGTAGAACATTGTGTAAAGTAAACTATTACTAATATTGTGTAAAGTAAACTATTACTAATATTGTGTAAAGTAAACTACTACTTATATTATGTACAACATTGTGTAAAGTAAACTATTACTAATATTGTATACAACATTGTGTAAAAAAAACTGTTACTAATATTGTGAAGAACATTGTGTAAAGTAAACTATTACTAATATTGTATACAACATTGTGTAAAGTAAACTATTACTAATATTGTGTAGAACATTGTGTAAAGTAAACTATTGATAATATTGTGTAGAACATTGTGTAAAGTAAACTATTACTAATATTGTGTACAGCATTGTGTAAAGTAAACTATTACTAATATTGTGTAGAACATTGTGTAAAGTAAACTATTACTAATATTGTGTACAGCATTGTGTAAAGTAAACTATTACTAATATTGTGTAGAACATTGTGTAAAGTAAACTATTACTAATATTGTGTACAGCATTGTGTAAAGTAAATTATTACTATTATTGTGTACAGCATTGTGTAAAGTAAACTATTACTAATATTGTTTACAACATTGTGTAAAGTAAACTATTACTAATATTTTGTACAGCATTGTGTAAAGTAAACTATTACTAATATTGTTTACAACATTGTGTAAAGTAAACTATTACTAATATTTTGTACAGCATTGTGTAAAGTAAACTATTACTAATATTGTGTAGAACATTGTGTAAAGTAAACTATTACTAATATTGTGTAGAACATTGTGTAAAGTAAACTATTACTAATATTGTGTACAGCATTGTGTAAAGTAAACTATTTCTAATATTGTGTGGAACATTGTGTAATGTAAACTATTACTAATATTGTGTACAGCATTGTGTAAAGTAAAATATTGCTAATATTGTGTAGAACATTGTGTAAAGTAAACTATTACTAATATTGTGTAGAACATTGTGTAAAGTAAACTATTACTGATATTGTGTAGAACATTGTATAAAGTAAACTATTAATAATATTATGTAGAACATTGTGTAAAGAAAACTATTACTAATATTGTGTACAGCATTGTGTAAAGTAAACTATTACTAATATTGTGTACAGCATTGTGTAAAGTAAACTATTACTAATATTGTGTACAGCATTGTGTAAAGTAAACTATTAATAATATTATGTACAACATTGTGTAAAGTAAACTATTACTTATATTGTGTAGAACATTGTGTAAAGTAAACTATTACTAATATTTTGTACAGCATTGTGTAAAGTAAACTATTTCTAATATTGTGTAGAACATTGTGTAAAGTAAACTATTACTAATATTGTGTAGAACATTGTGTAAAGTAAACTATTACTAATATTGTGTATAACATTGTATAAAGTAAACTATTAATAATATTCTGTAGAAAGTTGTGTAAAGTAAACTATTACTAATATTGTGTAGAACATTGTGTAAAGTAAACTATTACTAATATTGTGTAGAACGTTTTGTAAAGTAAACTATTACTAATATTGTGTAGAATATTGTGTAAAGTAAACTATTACTAATATTGTGTACAGCATTGTGTAAAGTAAACTATTACTAATATTGTGTAGAACATTGTGTAAAGTAAACTATTACTAATATTGTGTAGAACATTGTGTAAAGTAAACTATTACTAATATTGTGTACAACATTGTATAAAAGTAAACTATTACTAATATTGTGTAGAACATTGTGTAAAGTAAACTATTACTAATATTGTGTAGAACATTGTGTAAAGTAAACTATTACTAATATTGTGTAGAACATTGTGTAAAGTAAACTATTACTAATATTGTGTAGAACATTGTGTAAAGTAAACTATTACTAATATTGTGTAGAACATTGTGTAAAGTAAACTATTACTAATATTGTGTACAACATTGTATAAAGTAAACTATTACTAATATTGTGTAGAACATTGTGTAAAAGTAAACTATTACTAATATTGTGTAGAACATTGTGTAAAGTAAACTATTACTAATATTGTGTAGAACATTGTGTAAAGTAAACTATTACTAATATTGTGTAGAACATTGTGTAAAGTAAACTATTACTAATATTGTGTACAACATTGTGTAAAGTAAACTATTACTAATAGTGTGTAGAACATTGTATAAAGTAAACTATTACTAATATTGTGTACAGTATTGTGTAAAGTAAACTATTACTAATATTGTTTACAACATTGTGTAAAGTAAATTATTACTAATATTTTGTACAGCATTGTGTAAAGTAAACTATTACTTATATTGTGTAGAACATTGTGTAAAGTAAACTATTACTAATATTGTGTAAAACACTGTGTAAAGTAAACTATTACAAATATTGTGTATAGCATTGTGTAAAGTAAACTATTACTAATATTGTGTAGAACATTGTGTAAAGTGAGGTATTACTAATATTGTGTAGAACATTGTGTAAAGTAAACTATTACTAATATTGTGTAGCACATTGTGTAAAGTAAACTATTACTAATATTGTGAAGAACATTGTTTAAGGTAAACTATTACTAATATTGTGTAGAACATTGTGTAAAGTAAACTATTACTAATATTGTGTAGAACATTGTGTAAAGTAAACTATTACTAATATTGTGTACAGCATTGTGTAAAGTAAACTATTACTAATATTGTGTAGAACGTTCTGTAAAGTAAACTATTAATAATATTGTATAGAACATTGTGTAAAGTAAACTATTTCTAATATTGTGTAGAACATTTTGTAAATTAAACTATTACTAATATTGTGTACAGCATTGTGTAAAGTAAACTATTACTAATATTATGTACAACATTGTGTAAAGTAAACTATTACTAATATTGTATACAACATTCTGTAAAGAAAACTGTTACTAATATTGTGTAGAACATTGTGTAAAGTAAACTATTACTAATATTGTGTACAACATTGTGTAAAGTAAACTATTACTAATATTTGTGTAGAACATTGTATAAAGTAAACTATTACTAAGATTGTGTAGAACATTGTGTAAAGTAAACTATTACTAATATTGTGTACAGCATTGTGTAAAGTAAACTATTACTAATATTGTATACAACATTGTGTAAAGTAAACTATTACTAATATTGTGTAGAACATTGTGTAAAGTAAACTATTACTAATATTGTGTAGAACATTGTGTAAAGTAAACTATTACTAATATTGTGTAGAACATTGTGTAAAGTAAACTATTACTAATATTGTGTAGAACATTGTGTAAAGTAAACGATTACTAATATTATGTACAACATTGTGTATAGTAAACTATTACTAATATTGTGTAGAACATTGTGTAAAGTAAACTATTACTAATATTGTGTAGAACATTGTGTAAAGTAAACTATTACTAATATTGTGTAGAACATTGTGTAAAGTAAACTATTACTAATATTGTGTAGAACATTGTGTAAAGTAAACTATTAATAATATTGTGTACAGCATTGTGTAAAGTAAACTATTACTAATATTGTGTAGAACATTGTGTAAAGTAAACTATTACTAATATTGTGTACATTATTGTGTAAAGTGAACTATTACTAATATTGTGTACAACATTGTGTAAAGTGAACTATTACTAATATTGTGTAGAACATTGTGTAAAGTAAACTATTACTAATATTGTGTAGAACATTGTGTAAAGTAAACTATTAATAATATTGTGTAGAACATTGTGTAAAGTAAACTATTACTAATATTGTGTAGAACATTGTGTAAAGTAAACTATTACTAATATTGTGTAGAACATTGTGTAAAGTAAACTATTACTAATATTGTGAAGAACATTGTTTAAGGTAAACTATTACTAATATTGTGTAGAACATTGTGTAAAGTAAACTATTACTAATATTGTGTAGAACATTGTGTAAAGTAAACTATTAATAATATTGTGTAGAACATTGTGTAAAATAAACTATTACTAATATTGTGTACAGCATTGTGTAAAGTAAACTATTTCTAATATTGTGTAGAACATTGTGTAAAGTAAACTATTACTAATATTGTGTACATTATTGTGTAAAGTGAACTATTACTAATATTGTGTACAACATTGTGTAAAGTAAACTATTACTAATATTGTGTACAACATTGTGTAAAGTAAACTATTACTAATATTGTGTACAGCATTGTGTAAAGTAAACTATTACTAATATTGTGTAGAACATTGTGTAAAGTAAACTATTACTAATATTGTGTACAACATTGTGTAAAGTGAACTATTACTAATATTGTGTAGAGCATTGTGTAAAGTAAACTATTACTAATATTGTGTAGAACATTGTGTAAAGTAAACTATTACTAATATTGTGTAGAACATTGTGTGAAGTAAACTATTACTAATATTGTGTACAGCATTGTGTAAAGTAAACTATTACTAATATTGTGTACAACATTGTGTAAAGTAAACTATTAATAATATTGTGTAGAACATTGTGTAAAGTAAACTATTACTAATATTGTGTAGAATATTGTGTAAAGTAAACTATTACTAATATAGTGTACAGCATTGTGTAAAGTAAACTATTTCTAATATTGTGTAGAACATTGTGTAAAGTAAACTATTACTAATATTGTGTACAGCATTGTGTAAAGTAAACTATTACTAATATTGTGTAGAACATTGTGTAAAGTAAACTATTACTAATATTGTGTACAGCATTGTGTAAAGAAAACTATTACTAATATTGTGTACAGCATTGTGTAAAGTAAACTATTACTAATATTGTGTAGAACATTGTGTAAAGTAAACTATCACTAATATTGTGTACAGCATTGTGTAAAGAAAACTATTAATAATATTGTGTGCAGCATTGTGTAAAGTCAACTATTACTAATATAGTGTACAACATTGTGTAAAGTAAACTATTACTAATATTGTGTACAACATATTGTAAAGTAAACTATTACTAATATTGTGTACAACATTGTGTAAAGTAAACTATTACTAATATTGTGTACAGCATTGTGTAAAGTAAACTATTACTAATATTGTGTAGAACATTGTGTAAAGTAAACTATTACTAATATTGTGTACAACATTGTGTAAAGTAAACTATTACTAATATTGTGTACAGCATTGTGTAAAGTAAACTATTACTAATATTGTGTAGAACATTGTGTAAAGTAAACTATTAATAATATTGTGTACAGCATTGTGTAAAGTAAACTATTACTAATATTGTGTAGAACATTGTGTAAAGTAAACTATTACTAATATTGTGTACAACATTTTGTAAAGTGAACTATTACTAATATTGTGTAGAACATTGTGTAAAGTAAACTATTACAAATATTGTGTAGAACATTGTGTAAAGTAAACTATTAATAATATTGTGTAGAACATTGTGTAAAGTAAACTATTACTAATATTGTGTACAACATTGTGTAATGTAAACTATTACTAATATTGTGTAGAAAAATGTGTAAAGTAAACTATTACTAATATTGTGTATAGCATTGTGTAAAGTAAACTATTACTAATATTGTCCAGAACATTGTGTAAAGTGAAGTGTTACTAATATTGTGTAGAACATTGTGTAAAGTAAACTATTACTAATATTGTGTAGAACATTGTGTAAAGTAAACTATTACTAATATTGTGAAGAACATTGTTTAAGGTAAACTATTACTAATATTGTGTAGAACATTGTGTAAAGTAAACTATTACTAATATTGTGTAGAACATTGTGTAAAGTAAACTATTAATAATATTGTGTAGAACATTGTGTAAAATAAACTATTACTAATATTGTGTACAGCATTGTGTAAAGTAAACTATTTCTAATATTGTGTAGAACATTGTGTAAAGTAAACTATTACTAATATTGTGTACAGCATTCTGTAAAGTAAAATATTACTAATATTGTGTACAGCATTGTGTAAAGTAAACTATTACTAATATTGTGTACAGCATTGTGTAAAGTAAACTATTAATAATATTATGTACAACATTGTGTAAAGTAAACTATTACTGATATTGTGTAGAACATTGTGTAAAGTAAACTATTACTAATATTTTGTACAGCATTGTGTAAAGTAAACTATTACTAATATTATGTAGAACATTGTGTAAAGTAAACTATTAATAATATTGTGTACAGCATTGTGTAAAGTAAACTATTACTAATATTGTGTAGAACATTGTGTAAAGTAAACTATTACTAATATTGTGTACAACATTTTGTAAAGTGAACTATTACTAATATTGTGTAGAACATTGTGTAAAGTAAACTATTACTAATATTGTGTAGAACATTGTGTAAAGTAAACTATTAATAATATTGTGTAGAACATTGTGTAAAGTAACCTATTACTAATATTGTGTACAACATTGTGTAAAGTAAACTATTACTAATATTGTGTAGAAAAATGTGTAAAGTAAACTATTACTAATATTGTGAACAACATTGTGTAAAGTAAACTATTACTAATATTGTGTACAGCATTGTGTAAAGTAAACTATTACTAATATTGTGTAGAACATTGTGTAAAGTAAACTATTACTTATATTGTGTAGAACATTGTGTAAAGTAAACTATTACTAATATTGTGTACAGCATTGTGTAAAGTAAACTATTACTAATATTGTGTAGAACATTGTGTAAAGTAAACTATTACTAATATTGTGTACATTATTGTGTAAAGTGAACTATTACTAATATTGTGTACAACATTGTGTAAAGTAAACTATTACTAATATTGTGTACAACATTGTGTAAAGTAAACTATTACTAATATTGTGTACAGCATTGTGTAAAGTAAACTATTACTAATATTGTGTAGAACATTGTGTAAAGTAAACTATTACTAATATTGTGTACAGCATTGTGTAAAGTAAACTATTACTAATATTGTGTAGAACATTGTGTAAAGTAAACTATTACTAATATTGTGTACAACATTTTGTAAAGTGAACTATTACTAATATTGTGTAGAACATTGTGTAAAGTAAACTATTACTAATATTGTGTAGAACATTGTGTAAAGTAAACTATTACTAATATTGTGTACAACATTGTGTAAAGTGAACTATTACTAATATTGTGTAGAGCATTGTGTAAAGTAAACTATTACTAATATTGTGTAGAACATTGTGTAAAGTAAACTATTACTAATATTGTGTAGAACATTGTGTAAAGTAAACTATTACTAATATTGTGTACAGCATTGTGTAAAGTAAACTATTACTAATATTGTGTACAACATTGTGTAAAGTAAACTATTAATAATATTGTGTAGAACATTGTGTAAAGTAAACTATTACTAATATTGTGTAGAATATTGTGTAAAGTAAACTATTACTAATATAGTGTACAGCATTGTGTAAAGTAAACTATTTCTAATATTGTGTAGAACATTGTGTAAAGTAAACTATTACTAATATTGTGTACAGCATTGTGTAAAGTAAACTATTACTAATATTGTGTAGAACATTGTGTAAAGTAAACTATTACTAATATTGTGTACAGCATTGTGTAAAGAAAACTATTACTAATATTGTGTACAGCATTGTGTAAAGTAAACTATTACTAATATTGTGTAGAACATTGTGTAAAGTAAACTATTACTAATATTGTGTACAGCATTGTGTAAAGAAAACTATTAATAATATTGTGTGCAGCATTGTGTAAAGTCAACTATTACTAATATAGTGTACAACATTGTGTAAAGTAAACTATTACTAATATTGTGTACAACATATTGTAAAGTAAACTATTACTAATATTGTGTACAACATTGTGTAAAGTAAACTATTACTAATATTGTGTACAGCATTGTGTAAAGTAAACTATTACTAATATTGTGTAGAACATTGTGTAAAGTAAACTATTACTAATATTGTGTACAACATTGTGTAAAGTAAACTATTACTAATATTGTGTACAGCATTGTGTAAAGTAAACTATTACTAATATTGTGTAGAACATTGTGTAAAGTAAACTATTAATAATATTGTGTACAGCATTGTGTAAAGTAAACTATTACTAATATTGTGTAGAACATTGTGTAAAGTAAACTATTACTAATATTGTGTACAACATTTTGTAAAGTGAACTATTACTAATATTGTGTAGAACATTGTGTAAAGTAAACTATTACTAATATTGTGTAGAACATTGTGTAAAGTAAACTATTAATAATATTGTGTAGAACATTGTGTAAAGTAAACTATTACTAATATTGTGTACAACATTGTGTAATGTAAACTATTACTAATATTGTGTAGAAAAATGTGTAAAGTAAACTATTACTAATATTGTGTAGAAAAATGTGTAAAGTAAACTATTACTAATATTGTGTATAGCATTGTGTAAAGTAAACTATTACTAATATTGTCCAGAACATTGTGTAAAGTAAACTATTACTAATATTGTGTAGAACATTGTGTAAAGTAAACTATTACTAATATTGTGTAGAACATTGTGTAAAGTAAACTATTACTAATATTGTGAAGAACATTGTTTAAAGTAAACTATTACTAATATTGTGTAGAACATTGTGTAAAGTAAACTATTACTAATATTGTGTAGAACATTGTGTAAAGTAAACTATTACTAATATTGTGTAGAACATTGTGTAAAGTAAACTATTAATAATATTGTGTAGAACATTGTGTAAAATAAACTATTACTAATATTGTGTACAGCATTGTGTAAAGTAAACTATTTCTAATATTGTGTAGAACATTGTGTAAAGTAAACTATTACTAATATTGTGTACAGCATTGTGTAAAGTAAAATATTACTAATATTGTGTACAGCATTGTGTAAAGTAAACTATTACTAATATTGTGTACAGCATTGTGTAAAGTAAACTATTAATAATATTATGTACAACATTGTGTAAAGTAAACTATTACTAATATTGTGTAGAACATTGTGTAAAGTAAACTATTACTAATATTTTGTACAGCATTGTGTAAAGTAAACTATTACTAATATTATGTAGAACATTGTGTAAAGTAAACTATTAATAATATTGTGTACAGCATTGTGTAAAGTAAACTATTACTAATATTGTGTAGAACATTGTGTAAAGTAAACTATTACTAATATTGTGTACAACATTTTGTAAAGTGAACTATTACTAATATTGTGTAGAACATTGTGTAAAGTAAACTATTACTAATATTGTGTAGAACATTGTGTAAAGTAAACTATTACTAATATTGTGTAGAACATTGTGTAAAGTAAACTATTACTAATATTGTGTACAACATTGTGTAAAGTAAACTATTACTAATATTGTGTAGAAAAATGTGTAAAGTAAACTATTACTAATATGGTGAACAACATTGTGTAAAGTAAACTATTACTAATATTGTGTACAGCATTGTGTAAAGTAAACTATTACTAATATTGTGTAGAACATTGTGTAAAGTAAACTATTACTAATATTGTGTAGAACATTGTGTAAAGTAAACTATTACTAATATTGTGTACAACATTGTGTAAAGAAAACTATTACTAATATTGTGTAGAACATTGTGTAAAGTAAACTATTACTAATATTGTGTAGAACATTGTGTAAAGTAAACTATTACTAATATTGTGTACAGCATTGTGTAAAGTTAACTATTACTAATATTGTGTAGGACATTGTGTAAAGTAAACTATTACTAATATTGTGTACAGCATTGTGTAAAGTAAACTATTACTAATATTGTGTAGAACATTGTTTAAAGTAAACTATTAATAATATTGTGTACAGCATTGTGTAAAGTTAACTATTACTAATATTGTGTAGAACGTTGTGTAAAGTAAACTATTACTAATATTGTGTAGAACATTGTGTAAAGTGAACTATTACTAATATTGTGTAGAACATTGTGTAAAGTAAACTATTACTAATATTGTGTAGAACATTGTGTAAAGTAAACTATTACTAATATTGTGTAGAACATTGTGTAAAGTAAACTATTACTAATATTGTGTACAGCATTGTGTAAAGTAAACTATTACTAATATTGTGTACAGCATTGTGTAAAGTAAACTATTACTAATATTATGTACAACATTGTGTAAAGTAAACTATTATTAATGTTGTATACATTATTGTGTAAAGAAAACTGTTACTAATATTGTGTAGAACATTGTGTAAAGTAAACTATTACTAATATTGTATACAACATTGTGTAAAGTAAACTATTACTAATATTGTGTAGAACATTGTGTAAAGTAAACTATTACTAATATTGTGTAGAAGGTTGTGTAAAGTAAACTATTACTAATATTGTGTACAGCATTGTGTAAAGTAAACTATTACTAATATTGTGTACAGCATTGTGTAAAGTAAACTATTACTAATATTGTGTACAGCATTGTGTAAAGTAAACTATTACTAATATTGTGTAGAACATTGTGTAAAGTAAACTATTACTAATATTGTGTAGAACATTGTGTAAAGTAAACTATTACTAATATTGTGTAGAACATTGTGTAAAGTAAACTATTACTAATATTGTGTAGAACATTGTGTAAAGTAAACTATTACTAATATTGTGTAGAACATTGTGTAAAGTAAACTATTAATAATATTGTGTACAGCATTGTGTAAAGTAAACTATTACTAATATTGTGTAGAACATTGTGTAAAGTAAACTATTACTAATATTGTGTACATTATTGTGTAAAGTGAACTATTACTAATACTGTGTAGAACATTGTGTAAAGTAAACTATTACTAATATTGTGTAGAACATTGTGTAAAGTAAACTATTACTAATATTGTGTAGAACATTGTGTAAAGTAAACTATTAATAATATTGTGTACAACATTGTGTAAAGTAAACTATTACTAATAGTGTGTAGAACATTGTATAAAGTAAACTATTACTAATATTGTGTAGAACATTGTGTAAAGTAAACTATTATTAATATTGTGTACAGCATTGTGTAAAGTAAACTATTACTAATATTGTATACAACATTGTGTAAAGTGAACTATTACTAATATTGTGTAGAACATTGTGTAAAGTAAACTATTACTAATATTGTGTAGAACATTGTGTAAAGTAAACTATTACTAATATTGTGTAGAACATTGTGTAAAGTAAACTATTACTAATATTTTGTACAGCATTGTGTAAAGAAAACTATTACTAATATTGTGTGCAGCATTGTGTAAAGTAAACTATTACTAACATTGTGTAGAAAATTGTGTAAAGTAAACTATTACTAATATTGTGTAGAACATTGTGTAAAGTAAACTATTACTAATATTGTGTAGAACATTGTGTAAAGTAAACTATTACTAATATTGTGTAGAACATTGTGTAAAGTAAACTATTACTAATATTGTGTAGAACATTGTGTAAAGTAAACTATTAATAATATTGTATAGAACATTGTGTAAAGTAAACTATTTCTAATATTGTGTAGAACATTTTGTAAATTAAACTATTACTAATATTGTATACAACATTGTGTAAAGAAAACTGTTACTAATATTGTGTAGAACATTGTGTAAAGTAAACTATTACTAATATTGTGTCGAACATTGTGTAAAGTAAACTATTACTAATATTGTGTAGAACATTGTGTAAAGTAAACTATTACTAATATTGTGTAGAACATTGTGTAAAGTAAACTATTACTAATATTGTGTAGAACATTGTGTAAAGTAAACTATTACTAATATTGTGTACAGCATTGTGTAAAATAAACTATTACTAATATTGTGTAGAACATTGTGTAAAGTAAACTATTACTAATATTGTGTACTGGATTATGTAAAGTAAACTATTACTAATATTGTGTAGAACAATGTGTAAAGTAAACTATTAATAATATTGTGTACAGCATTGTGTAAAGTAAACTATTACTAATATTGTGTAGAACATTGTTTAAAGTAAACTATTACTAATATTGTGTACAACATTGTGTAAAGTGAACTATTACTAATATTGTATACAACATTGTGTAAAGAAAACTATTACTAATATTGTGTAGAAATTGTGTAAAGTAAACTATTACTAATATTGTATACAACACATGTGTAAAGTAAACTATTACTAATATTGTGTAGAACATTGTGTAAAGTAAACTATTACTAATATTGTATACAACATTGTGTAAAGAAAACTGTTACTAATATTGTGTAGAACATTGTGTAAAGTAAACTATTACTAATATTGTGTAGAACATTGTGTAAAGTAAACTATTACTAATATTTTGTACAGCATTGTGTAAAGTAAACTATTACTAATATTGTGTAGAACATTGTGTAAAGTAAACTATTACTAATATTGTGTAGAACATTGTGTAAAGTAAACTATTACTAATATTGTGTAGAACATTGTGTAAAGTAAACTATTACTAATATTGTGTAGAACATTGTGTAAAGTAAACTATTACTAATATTGTGTAGAACATTGTGTAAAGTAAACTATTACTAATATTGTGTAGAACATTGTGTAAAGTAAACTATTACTAATATTGTGTAGAACATTGTGTAAAGTAAACTATTACTAATATTGTGAAGAACATTGTTTAAGGTAAACTATTACTAATATTGTGTAGAACATTGTGTAAAGTAAACTATTACTAATATTGTGTAGAACATTGTGTAAAGTAAACTATTAATAATATTGTGTAGAACATTGTGTAAAATAAACTATTACTAATATTGTGTACAGCATTGTGTAAAGTAAACTATTTCTAATATTGTGTAGAACATTGTGTAAAGTAAACTATTACTAATATTGTGTACATTATTGTGTAAAGTGAACTATTACTAATATTGTGTACAACATTGTGTAAAGTAAACTATTACTAATATTGTGTACAACATTGTGTAAAGTAAACTATTACTAATATTGTGTACAGCATTGTGTAAAGTAAACTATTACTAATATTGTGTAGAACATTGTGTAAAGTAAACTATTACTAATATTGTGTACAACATTGTGTAAAGTGAACTATTACTAATATTGTGTAGAGCATTGTGTAAAGTAAACTATTACTAATATTGTGTAGAACATTGTGTAAAGTAAACTATTACTAATATTGTGTAGAACATTGTGTAAAGTAAACTATTACTAATATTGTGTACAGCATTGTGTAAAGTAAACTATTACTAATATTGTGTACAACATTGTGTAAAGTAAACTATTAATAATATTGTGTAGAACATTGTGTAAAGTAAACTATTACTAATATTGTGTAGAACATTGTGTAAAGTAAACTATTACTAATATAGTGTACAGCATTGTGTAAAGTAAACTATTACTAATATTGTGTAGTAAAGTAAACTATTACATTGTGTATTGTGTAAAGTAAACTATTACTAATATTGTGTAGAACATTGTGTAAAGTAAACTATTACTAATATTGTGTACAGCATTGTGTAAAGAAAACTATTACTAATATTGTGTACAGCATTGTGTAAAGTAAACTATTACTAATATTGTGTAGAACATTGTGTAAAGTAAACTATTACTAATATTGTGTACAGCATTGTGTAAAGAAAACTATTAATAATATTGTGTGCAGCATTGTGTAAAGTCAACTATTACTAATATAGTGTACAACATTGTGTAAAGTAAACTATTACTAATATTGTGTACAACATATTGTAAAGTAAACTATTACTAATATTGTGTACAACATTGTGTAAAGTAAACTATTACTAATATTGTGTACAGCATTGTGTAAAGTAATACTATTACTAATATTGTGTAGAACATTGTGTAAAGTAAACTATTACTAATATTGTGTACAACATTGTGTAAAGTAAACTATTACTAATATTGTGTACAGCATTGTGTAAAGTAAACTATTACTAATATTGTGTAGAACATTGTGTAAAGTAAACTATTAATAATATTGTGTACAGCATTGTGTAAAGTAAACTATTACTAATATTGTGTAGAACATTGTGTAAAGTAAACTATTACTAATATTGTGTACAACATTTTGTAAAGTGAACTATTACTAATATTGTGTAGAACATTGTGTAAAGTAAACTATTACAAATATTGTGTAGAACATTGTGTAAAGTAAACTATTAATAATATTGTGTAGAACATTGTGTAAAGTAAACTATTACTAATATTGTGTACAACATTGTGTAATGTAAACTATTACTAATATTGTGTAGAAAAATGTGTAAAGTAAACTATTACTAATATTGTGTATAGCATTGTGTAAAGTAAACTATTACTAATATTGTCCAGAACATTGTGTAAAGTGAAGTGTTACTAATATTGTGTAGAACATTGTGTAAAGTAAACTATTACTAATATTGTGTAGAACATTGTGTAAAGTAAACTATTACTAATATTGTGAAGAACATTGTTTAAGGTAAACTATTACTAATATTGTGTAGAACATTGTGTAAAGTAAACTATTACTAATATTGTGTAGAACATTGTGTAAAGTAAACTATTAATAATATTGTGTAGAACATTGTGTAAAATAAACTATTACTAATATTGTGTACAGCATTGTGTAAAGTAAACTATTTCTAATATTGTGTAGAACATTGTGTAAAGTAAACTATTACTAATATTGTGTACAGCATTCTGTAAAGTAAAATATTACTAATATTGTGTACAGCATTGTGTAAAGTAAACTATTACTAATATTGTGTACAGCATTGTGTAAAGTAAACTATTAATAATATTATGTACAACATTGTGTAAAGTAAACTATTACTGATATTGTGTAGAACATTGTGTAAAGTAAACTATTACTAATATTTTGTACAGCATTGTGTAAAGTAAACTATTACTAATATTATGTAGAACATTGTGTAAAGTAAACTATTAATAATATTGTGTACAGCATTGTGTAAAGTAAACTATTACTAATATTGTGTAGAACATTGTGTAAAGTAAACTATTACTAATATTGTGTACAACATTTTGTAAAGTGAACTATTACTAATATTGTGTAGAACATTGTGTAAAGTAAACTATTACAAATATTGTGTAGAACATTGTGTAAAGTAAACTATTAATAATATTGTGTAGAACATTGTGTAAAGTAACCTATTACTAATATTGTGTACAACATTGTGTAAAGTAAACTATTACTAATATTGTGTAGAAAAATGTGTAAAGTAAACTATTACTAATATGGTGAACAACATTGTGTAAAGTAAACTATTACTAATATTGTGTACAGCATTGTGTAAAGTAAACTATTACTAATATTGTGTAGAACATTGTGTAAAGTAAACTATTACTTATATTGTGTAGAACATTGTGTAAAGTAAACTATTAGTAATATTGTGTACAGCATTGTGTAAAGTAAACTATTACTAATATTGTGTAGAACATTGTGTAAAGTAAACTATTACTAATATTGTGTACATTATTGTGTAAAGTGAACTATTACTAATATTGTGTACAACATTGTGTAAAGTAAACTATTACTAATATTGTGTACAACATTGTGTAAAGTAAACTATTACTAATATTGTGTACAGCATTGTGTAAAGTAAACTATTACTAATATTGTGTAGAACATTGTGTAAAGTAAACTATTACTAATATTGTGTACAGCATTGTGTAAAGTAAACTATTACTAATATTGTGTAGAACATTGTGTAAAGTAAACTATTACTAATATTGTGTACAACATTTTGTAAAGTGAACTATTACTAATATTGTGTAGAACATTGTGTAAAGTAAACTATTACTAATATTGTGTAGAACATTGTGTAAAGTAAACTATTACTAATATTGTGTACAACATTGTGTAAAGTGAACTATTACTAATATTGTGTAGAGCATTGTGTAAAGTAAACTATTACTAATATTGTGTAGAACATTGTGTAAAGTAAACTATTACTAATATTGTGTAGAACATTGTGTGAAGTAAACTATTACTAATATTGTGTACAGCATTGTGTAAAGTAAACTATTACTAATATTGTGTACAACATTGTGTAAAGTAAACTATTAATAATATTGTGTAGAACATTGTGTAAAGTAAACTATTACTAATATTGTGTAGAATATTGTGTAAAGTAAACTATTACTAATATAGTGTACAGCATTGTGTAAAGTAAACTATTTCTAATATTGTGTAGAACATTGTGTAAAGTAAACTATTACTAATATTGTGTACAGCATTGTGTAAAGTAAACTATTACTAATATTGTGTAGAACATTGTGTAAAGTAAACTATTACTAATATTGTGTACAGCATTGTGTAAAGAAAACTATTACTAATATTGTGTACAGCATTGTGTAAAGTAAACTATTACTAATATTGTGTAGAACATTGTGTAAAGTAAACTATCACTAATATTGTGTACAGCATTGTGTAAAGAAAACTATTAATAATATTGTGTGCAGCATTGTGTAAAGTCAACTATTACTAATATAGTGTACAACATTGTGTAAAGTAAACTATTACTAATATTGTGTACAACATATTGTAAAGTAAACTATTACTAATATTGTGTACAACATTGTGTAAAGTAAACTATTACTAATATTGTGTACAGCATTGTGTAAAGTATACTATTACTAATATTGTGTAGAACATTGTGTAAAGTAAACTATTACTAATATTGTGTACAACATTGTGTAAAGTAAACTATTACTAATATTGTGTACAGCATTGTGTAAAGTAAACTATTACTAATATTGTGTAGAACATTGTGTAAAGTAAACTATTAATAATATTGTGTACAGCATTGTGTAAAGTAAACTATTACTAATATTGTGTAGAACATTGTGTAAAGTAAACTATTACTAATATTGTGTACAACATTTTGTAAAGTGAACTATTACTAATATTGTGTAGAACATTGTGTAAAGTAAACTATTACAAATATTGTGTAGAACATTGTGTAAAGTAAACTATTAATAATATTGTGTAGAACATTGTGTAAAGTAAACTATTACTAATATTGTGTACAACATTGTGTAATGTAAACTATTACTAATATTGTGTAGAAAAATGTGTAAAGTAAACTATTACTAATATTGTGTAGAAAAATGTGTAAAGTAAACTATTACTAATATTGTGTATAGCATTGTGTAAAGTAAACTATTACTAATATTGTCCAGAACATTGTGTAAAGTGAAGTGTTACTAATATTGTGTAGAACATTGTGTAAAGTAAACTATTACTAATATTGTGTAGAACATTGTGTAAAGTAAACTATTACTAATATTGTGAAGAACATTGTTTAAGGTAAACTATTACTAATATTGTGTAGAACATTGTGTAAAGTAAACTATTACTAATATTGTGTAGAACATTGTGTAAAGTAAACTATTACTAATATTGTGTAGAACATTGTGTAAAGTAAACTATTAATAATATTGTGTAGAACATTGTGTAAAATAAACTATTACTAATATTGTGTACAGCATTGTGTAAAGTAAACTATTTCTAATATTGTGTAGAACATTGTGTAAAGTAAACTATTACTAATATTGTGTACAGCATTCTGTAAAGTAAAATATTACTAATATTGTGTACAGCATTGTGTAAAGTAAACTATTACTAATATTGTGTACAGCATTGTGTAAAGTAAACTATTAATAATATTATGTACAACATTGTGTAAAGTAAACTATTACTGATATTGTGTAGAACATTGTGTAAAGTAAACTATTACTAATATTTTGTACAGCATTGTGTAAAGTAAACTATTACTAATATTATGTAGAACATTGTGTAAAGTAAACTATTAATAATATTGTGTACAGCATTGTGTAAAGTAAACTATTACTAATATTGTGTAGAACATTGTGTAAAGTAAACTATTACTAATATTGTGTACAACATTTTGTAAAGTGAACTATTACTAATATTGTGTAGAACATTGTGTAAAGTAAACTATTACAAATATTGTGTAGAACATTGTGTAAAGTAAACTATTAATAATATTGTGTAGAACATTGTGTAAAGTAACCTATTACTAATATTGTGTACAACATTGTGTAAAGTAAACTATTACTAATATTGTGTAGAAAAATGTGTAAAGTAAACTATTACTAATATGGTGAACAACATTGTGTAAAGTAAACTATTACTAATATTGTGTACAGCATTGTGTAAAGTAAACTATTACTAATATTGTGTAGAACATTGTGTAAAGTAAACTATTACTTATATTGTGTAGAACATTGTGTAAAGTAAACTATTAGTAATATTGTGTACAACATTGTGTAAAGAAAACTGTTATTAATATTGTGTAGAACATTGTGTAAAGTAAACTATTACTAATATTGTGTAGAACATTGTGTAAAGTAAACTATTACTAATATTGTGTACAGCATTGTGTAAAGTTAACTATTACTAATATTGTGTAGGACATTGTGTAAAGTAAACTATTACTAATATTGTGTACAGCATTGTGTAAAGTAAACTATTACTAATATTGTGTAGAACATTGTTTAAAGTAAACTATTAATAATATTGTGTACAGCATTGTGTAAAGTTAACTATTACTAATATTGTGTAGAACGTTGTGTAAAGTAAACTATTACTAATATTGTGTAGAACATTGTGTAAAGTGAACTATTACTAATATTGTGTAGATCATTGTGTAAAGTAAACTATTACTAATATTGTGTAGAACATTGTGTAAAGTAAACTATTACTAATATTGTGTAGAACATTGTGTAAAGTAAACTATTACTAATATTGTGTACAGCATTGTGTAAAGTAAACTATTACTAATGTTGTGTACAACATTGTGTAAAGTAAACTATTACTAATATTATGTACAACATTGTGTAAAGTAAACTATTATTAATGTTGTATACATTATTGTGTAAAGAAAACTGTTACTAATATTGTGTAGAACATTGTGTAAAGTAAACTATTACTAATATTGTATACAACATTGTGTAAAGTAAACTATTACTAATATTGTGTAGAACATTGTGTAAAGTAATCTATTACTAATATTGTGTAGAAGGTTGTGTAAAGTAAACTATTACTAATATTGTGTACAGCATTGTGTAAAGTAAACTATTACTAATATTGTGTACAGCATTGTGTAAAGTAAACTATTACTAATATTGTGTACAGCATTGTGTAAAGTAAACTGTTACTAATATTGTGTAGAACATTGTGTAAAGTAAACTATTACTAATATTGTGTAGAACATTGTGTAAAGTAAACTATTACTAATACTGTGTAGAACATTGTGTAAAGTAAACTATTACTAATATTGTGTAGAACATTGTGTAAAGTAAACTATTACTAATATTGTGTAGAACATTGTGTAAAGTAAACTATTAATAATATTGTGTACAGCATTGTGTAAAGTAAACTATTACTAATATTGTGTAGAACATTGTGTAAAGTAAACTATTACTAATATTGTGTACATTATTGTGTAAAGTGAACTATTACTAATACTGTGTAGAACATTGTGTAAAGTAAACTATTACTAATATTGTGTAGAACATTGTGTAAAGTAAACTATTACTAATATTGTGTAGAACATTGTGTAAAGTAAACTATTAATAATATTGTGTACAACATTGTGTAAAGTAAACTATTACTAATAGTGTGTAGAACATTGTATAAAGTAAACTATTACTAAGATTGTGTAGAACATTGTGTAAAGTAAACTATTATTAATATTGTGTACAGCATTGTGTAAAGTAAACTATTACTAATATTGTATACAACATTGTGTAAAGTGAACTATTACTAATATTGTGTAGAACATTGTGTAAAGTAAACTATTACTAATATTGTGTAGAACATTGTGTAAAGTAAACTATTACTAATATTGTGTAGAACATTGTGTAAAGTAAACTATTACTAATATTTTGTACAGCATTGTGTAAAGAAAACTATTACTAATATTGTGTGCAGCATTGTGTAAAGTAAACTATTACTAACATTGTGTAGAAAATTGTGTAGAGTAAACTGTTACTAATATTGTGTAGAACATTGTGTAAAGTAAACTATTACTAATATTGTGTAGAACATTGTGTAAAGTAAACTATTAATAATATTGTGTAGAACATTGTGTAAAGTAAACTATTACTAATATTGTGTAGAACATTGTGTAAAGTAAACTATTACTAATATTGTGTAAAGTAAACTATTACTAATATTATGTACAACATTGTGTAAAGTAAACTATTACTAATATTGTATACAACATTGTGTAAAGAAAACTGTTACTAATATTGTGTAGAACATTGTGTAAAGTAAACTATTACTAATATTGTGTCGAACATTGTGTAAAGTAAACTATTACTAATATTGTGTAGAACATTGTGTAAAGTAAACTATTACTAATATTGTGTAGAACATTGTGTAAAGTAAACTATTACTAATATTGTGTAGAACATTGTGTAAAGTAAACTATCACTAATATTGTGTACAGCATTGTGTAAAATAAACTATTACTAATATTGTGTAGAACATTGTGTAAAGTAAACTATTACTAATATTGTGTACTGGATTATGTAAAGTAAACTATTACTAATATTGTGTAGAACAATGTGTAAAGTAAACTATTAATAATATTGTGTACAGCATTGTGTAAAGTAAACTATTACTAATATTGTGTAGAACATTGTTTAAAGTAAACTATTACTAATATTGTGTACAACATTGTGTAAAGTGAACTATTACTAATATTGTATACAACATTGTGTAAAGAAAACTGTTACTAATATTGTGTAGAAATTGTGTAAAGTAAACTATTACTAATATTGTATACAACAATGTGTAAAGTAAACTATTACTAATATTGTGTAGAACATTGTGTAAAGTAAACTATTACTAATATTGTATACAACATTGTGTAAAGAAAACTGTTACTAATATTGTGTAGAACATTGTGTAAAGTAAACTATTACTAATATTGTGTAGAACATTGTGTAAAGTAAACTATTACTAATATTTTGTACAGCATTGTGTAAAGTAAACTATTACTAATATTGTGTAGAACATTGTGTAAAGTAAACTATTACTAATATTGTGTAGAACATTGTGTAAAGTAAACTATTACTAATATTGTGTAGAACATTGTGTAAAGTAAACTATTACTTATATTGTGTAGAACATTGTGTAAAGTAAACTATTACTAATATTGTGTAGAACATTGTGTAAAGTAAACTATAACTTATATTGTGTAGAACATTGTGTAAAGTAAACTATTACTAATATTGTGTAGAACATTGTGTAAAGTAAACTATTACTTATATTGTGTAGAACATTATGTTCTATAATGCTATATACTAATATACAGTTCTATGATACTATATACTTACATACATTTCTATGATATTATATACTAATATACAGTTCTAATGTTCTACATACCAATATAGAGTTCTAATGTACTATATACTAATCTACAGTTCTATGATACTATATACTAATATACAGTTCTATAATGCTATATACTAATCTGCAGTTCTATGATACTATATACTCATATACAGTTCTATGATACTATATACCTACATACAGTTCTAATGTACTATATACTAATCTACAGTTCTATGATACTATATACTAATATACAGTTCTATGATACTATATACTAATATACAGTTCTATGATACCATATGCTAATATATAGTTCTATGATACTATATACTTACATACAGTTCTATGATACTATATACTAATATGCAGTTCTATATAATATATACTAATATATAGTCTTAATGTACTATGTACTAATCTACAGTTCTATGATACTATGTATTTATATAGAGTTGTACAGGTACTAGAGACTAACATATACGGTTCTATAGATGCTACAAAATGATATTCTATATATGCTCCTCACTGACATATATCTTATAACATATACTGAGTATTAACATACAAAGTTCAACAGATTATAAATATATCATATAGTTCTAGGTACTAAGAACTTTCAGGTAATATTTTGTTATCATACATACTTTGTTATCTTTCTGTTTATATTATTCTAATATCAACCCACACTCCTCTCCTTGAACGCTGAAAACTAGTGTTTGATTAAGAGAAGTTAGTGAGTTGGTTACATTTCATAGACCATATGGCTGGCTGTGCATAATAGAGCCCAGAATTCTCTTTCCATGTAACGGGCACCAGGTGGCAGACACTAGCTGGTGCAATGGTTCGTGTTCTAAAAGACGTAATCGATTATGTGAAGATACTTGGCTTTTCTGGAAACGAGAAGTGGTGTCTCTCCTGTCCATTGAGGATGCTGGGTATCAATCTCTTTTATCTTCATCAAAGTTGCATGAAAATCCTCGAAGTGTGTTTTAACTGCGAAATTTGTATTCAGAAAGAATCAAAACACAACGAGTTTTGATGGCAAAAAACAAGAGATTACTGTACCCGCCTTCTTAGAATATGAACTCCTGTTATTAGTATATTTTAATCGTGTATCCAATTAAGCAAGTGGGGAAGACAGATACAGATAATGTAAAGCCAGTGGTCTGGCCTACTTTACATGCTTTCAATGCTCGTTTTTAGCTGTCTCATCTCGCTCGGCTTCTAACAGCACTCCTGTGTTGGAAAGTTAATAAAGAAAGGAAACATTCCATAGGCCATATCTTAGATTTAATCTATATTTAAAGCCGAAAGGAAGCGCTGTCGTATAATAGGGTTTTTCTTTCGGCGTGTCTGCTTTAAAACATGAATTTCATTGGCTTGATTCACTTCAAAGCTGTTTCTCTTCACAAGTAACGATCACTTAAGAACAGATAAATAGAAAGCATTTTCATTTAAAGAAGCAAAGTTGTTGTTTTTTATTGGATGATTATGTTATGGTATCTTTGGTAACACAAGTATTCTTCGGTGTGTCACGGGGTAACAGAGTTAATTCCTATGCAGGTAATTAAACGAGGCCTAGCCCAGAACGATATTGACTTTGTAATTATTCAAAGAAGATTAATAACAAAAATAGTCTTAGCGGTCCATATGACAAAAAACAAAACCAAAGACGAAAAGGGAAGCGAGGTAATTACGGCTTCGACTAAGTGTCTAAAAGGTTAGCTGAAACTGCTCCTGTCTAGGAGAGAAAGGAAGACGATTTCAAGTAGAAGTCGATAATTTAGCTGACATGTCATCAAAACGAATGTTATTGAATAAAATATGTATTGTAATAAAAAAAGAGAAATTTGTGTTTGATAAACCAGAGTTTTCCCAGAGTTGTTTTGTTTACGACACATTATTTCGGTTTCTAAAGGTCACAGAAAGTGTGATGGACGTGAAGGTAACTTTACATTTTTTTTTTAATTTCGCGCAAAGCTACACGAGGGCTATCTGCGTTAGCCGTCCCTAATTTAGCAGTGTAAGACTAGAGGGAAGGCAGCTAGCCATCACCACCCACCGCCAACTCTTGGGTTACTCTTTTACCAACGAATAGTGGGATTGATCGAAACTTTATAACGCCCCCACGGCTGAAAGGGCGAGCATGTTTGGTGCGACCCTAAGAGTACGAGTCGAACGCCTTAACCCACCTGGCCATGTCGGGCTGTAACTTTATATTAATAGCCTTTGTCAATACACACACACACACACACAAATATAGTATTTTGACCCTATTAAACAGATCCTGTGATAAATAATAGAGTGGAGTTTTATTTGGTGGTCTAACACTAACTAAACACAAGGGGTTAAATTAAGTACAGCCCACAAAACTAAAGTCAATACAAACCTTTACTGTGTAACCATTTTGACAGATTAATCACGTATATTAATCAACTCGATGCTGTAGTTTGGACTTTCAAACTTAATATAAGTTTGTTCTTTTTTAAATATTTCCATTAACGTAAGAGAAGAGGCTACAATAGCTTCTACCCTGATTGTTTTTCGCAACGTTAGGGTTAATTATTCACCTTAAGTAATGCCCGTCGTCTCAAATGTAAATTTGAATAATGAAATTTTGAAATTAACTCCGTTAGTTTAAACTGCACATTATAAGAAAATAACGATTTGATTAAAGCTTAAGTCCAACCAGCACACCAAGTGATGTAAATAAGGGGAGAGTTTACACCTTTAATTTAAGGTATAAATGTAGAACAGATAAAATTTCACATTTCTTTCGTTTGTGTGTGTGCAAAGGTGTAAATCTATAAAAGAAATGGATATTTTAGGTGTTCTAAAAAGAAAAACAACAAACAAAAAATGTATGTAAAATCGTTTAAATTAAGTTTATTATAATTATACAGTTTCATAAACATAACTTGTACATTTACAGTTAGGCTTAGCATAATGAAGTCTAACCACTTAAATTAAGATAATTATAATTATACATTTTCATTAGCATAATTCGTGCATTTACAGTTAGGCTTAGCATAATAAAGTCTAACCACTTAAATTAAGATAATTTAGTTATAATTATACAGTTTCATAAACATAACTTGTACATTTACAAGTAGGCTAAGCAGACTGAAGTCGAACCACTTAAATTAAGATAATTTGATTATAATTATACAGTTTCATAAACATAACTTGTACATTTACAAGTAGGCTTAGCAGAATGAAGTCTAACCACTTAAATTAAGATAATTTAATTATAATTATGCAGTTTCATAAACATAACTTGTACATTTACAAGTAGGCTTAGCAGAATGAAGTCTAACCACTTAAATTAAGATAATTTAATTATAATTATACAGTTTCATAAACATAACTTGTACATTTACAAGTAGGCTTAGCAGACTGAAGTCGAACCACTTAAATTAAGATAATTTGATTATAATTATACAGTTTCATAAACATAACTTGTACATTTACAAGTAGGCTTAGCATAATAAAGTCGAACCACTTAAATTAAGATAATTTGATTATAATTATACAGTTTCATAAACATAACTTGTACATTTACAAGTAGGCTTAGCAGAATCAAGTCTAACCACTTAAATTAAGATAATTTAATTATAATTATACAGTTTCATAAACATAACTTGTACATTTACAGTTAGGCTTAGCAGAATGAAGTCTTACTACTTATAACTCTTAGAGTTAACGGTAAGAAATCACCTTTTCCTACGAAGCTTTCAGGTTGTGGCTCCTGTATCATTACCTCATACCCACCACCCCAAAAAAAAAATAAAAGAAAAAAGAATCACACCTTCTGTTGTAAAGGTGCACAAAACCGGTTTAAATGGATAAATGATAATTTGGGTTGTAAAAGTCGTTATTTCAAATTTACCTAATTAATACTCTGATGTGATCACATAACTGCAATAATCGAGTTAGTGTTTGTGTTTTCTTATTGTAAAGCCATATCGGGCTATCTGCTGAGTCCCTCGATGGGAATCGAACCCCTAATTTTAGCATTGTAAATCCATAGACTTGTCGCTGTATTAGCGGGGTACTAGAAAAATGATTTTATCTAAGAATAAAATATCGACAGTTTCTTTTTAAAGCAAATTATCTGATTGGTCAGAATTAGAAACCAGCCTAGTAGCTAATGTAGCGAACTCATTGTGTAGATTTTGATCTAATATCACAGTAATCCAGCTAACTCCTTTTACAGTCTTGGAACCAGCAGGACCAAACTTCGCAGACATGTATATATATTACTTATTTTCTGTGTCGTAACCAACAACACGGTTATCTACTCTATCGAATGCTGGTCACACTTCATTATCATAACTCGTGAACTGGGTAATAACGGAGTACAAAAACACAAACTTGCTTTTGTACTTGTGATCCGAATAACTAATTACAAAAAGTAACAATTTATAGCGAGCTTGGCAGGAAACGCGTGAATTCTAAAAGGTAAATATCCATCTTGTAAGCTTAAGCCTTTGTTACTGTTGTCACTGATGAAATAAAGATGAGGATTCTTTCTAATAAACAGTGGTTGACCCTGTAATACGATTGTTGTATCATCCACCATTATTTATCAGGCTATCATTTTGAACGCATTTTTCTGCGTGTTTAAATCTCTTTAGGTCGACAAACAGTTGTTTGCTGGGATTGGCTAAACGGCGAATTACAAACCTATTTGTGCTACAAGCGTAAAACTTAAATATACATTTAATATTGTACTGTTCGATTTTGAAAGTTCGCACGTGGCTAAAGTGTAGCAAAAGAATAATGACGTATCTCAGGACGGCTGGTATTAGTATCAAAATTTTACCAAAATAAAGTGTTTATACCAACACCAATCGTCCTGAGATACATTTGTACTTCAAGTTGGTTTCTCGTAATCACAAAGAACAAGGATGTTTTAAACCATTGTAAATTTATTTTAAGTTATGTATTTGAAAGCAAATTACCTGATTGGTCAGGATTAGAAACTAGCCAAGTAACTAGTGTAGCGAACTCACTGTACAGATTTTCGTTCAGTCGTATTTATTACTTCTCCGGCTAACTTCTCTCACAGTCCTGGAACTAGCAGGGCCAAAGTTGGCAGACATGTTTTATTAGAAATATAACAGATCGGTAGAATATAAAACAGTAAGAAAAATAAGTGAGCTCTCTGAAAGTTGAAAATATGTTAATTTAAATTAAAGTTGGGCACAATAAACACTGTACAAACCTAAGTTATTGGTTTACAGAAGTATTGTTTGTCGTGTATTTTAACTGTAAAACCAAGTTCATCATACCTTTTCAGAGAAACTCTCTCTCTATCAAAGCCCTATTGCTCTCTCAAAAACGATCCAGCGGATAAAATATTCCATTCCCAATAAAGGTTTTAGAAGGATCACGTTGCTAAGCAACGCACGTGCTATCCATCAGAACGTATTTTGCACAACGGAACGAAGAAAGTGGCGTAAGCCGGTAAACCGGCGGATTCCGGACTCAGTGGTTTCTCGGCGGTGCGTGCTCACTTCTTGAAGCGCTTGACGGGGACGGAAACTGTCCAACAGAGGAATCAAAAGGTTTTATTTTTGTTATTTCGTTACAAAGAGAGAGAAAGCTTTCGAGTCCACATAGAAATCTCACTTATTTCTTCTTGTTGCTCCGTCCAACCACTTTTGTTAACACCGAAGTCCTTCCGAATCGAAACGTTTGGAAAGGTGATCTAATGTCTTCTCTATGGAAGCTTCAGTGTCATTCTAAAGTACTATTTTTTTATTGAGTTACCCAAGTCAGTACGATAAAACACGTCAACACGGCGGATAAAAGAAACATCCTGTCTTCTTCGAAGTAAGATTTTCAAGACCATATTTGTTTGTCGTGGTGTTCTATAGTATTGTTTGACGGTCTGCTTTGAAACGTATTACTTGTACGTAATTAAGTTAGTCTCACTTAGAAGTAAAGTTTTTGTTTTGTTTCGCCTGTAAAAAAATCACTTCTTCTTTTCATTATTTTAATAACGTGGTTTAGATTTACTACTTTCTTCAGACTTCGGTTTTCCTTACAGAGATTACAATCATTTTTTTCCCATTACGTAGTGTTTGGATTGAACGAGATATCTCACATGAATCATGTTGAAAAAGCCCAACGATTCATGTTAAAGTAGTCATGAATCATGTTGAAATAGTCCTTGAACCATATTAAACTAGTCATGAATCACGTTGAGCTACTAACGAATCATGTTGAAATAGTCATGAATCACGTTCCGCTTCTTATGAATCATGTTGAAATAGTCAATGAATCATGTTGATGTAGTCATGAATCATGTTCAGGTAGTTTATAAATCATGTTGAAACAACTCGTCATTGATACATGTTAAACGTCTTTAAAAAACATTATTACTATTTTCTACCTACTACTTTGTTATAATGGTTTCTACCACATTCCGGAGATAAAAGACAACGTTCAGCAGCAAACATTCTTCAGAAAACAGACCACGTGATATTTAAGGACCAATCTGGTGCGGTTTGTAAGAAGTATTACCAAAATAGCACTCATTTGTCCATGCTTTTAAATAGAGAACCCATTATATAACATAAGGTGAATTAAACGAAATTTGTGTTACTTGTGATGGCGATAAACCCATTTGAAGTAAAAATGTGACTCAAGACGGCTGGTATGGGAACTAAAACTTTAATTAAAATAAGGTACAACGCTTTGACCTTCTGAGGTCATCTTCAGGTTAAACTGAACGCATTCCAAAGCAGATGATAATTAATAGATCTGATTCTCTCTACTGTTTGTTTTTGAAGATAATATGAATCATACAATGTTAAACTACTAATAAGTCAATAATATTTTTGTTTTCTATGTGATTGTATAATGCCACTAGTTTAAAAATTGTAGATCATTTGTTTAGGATGTCCTCCAGTTCCAATGTGATTGTATAATGTCACTAGTCCAAAAGTTATGGATCATTTGTTCAGGATGTTCTCCAGTTTCAATGTGATTGTATAATGTCACTAGTCCAAAAATTGTGGTTCATTTGTTCAGGATGTCCTCCAGTTTCTGTGTGATTGTATAATATCACTAGTCCAAAAGTTGTGGATCATTTGTTCAGGATGTCCTCCAGTTTCAATGTGATTGTATAATGTCACTAGTCCAAAAATTGTGAATCATTTTTTCAGGATGCCCTCCATTTCCAATGTGATTGTATAATGTCACTAGTCCAAAATTGTGAATCATTTGTTCAGGATGTCCTCCAGTTTCTGTGTGATTGTATAATGTCACTAGTCCAAAAGTTGTGGATCATTTGTTCAGGATGTTTTCCACTTTCTGTGTGATTGTATAATGTCACTAGTCCAAAAATTGTGGTTCATTTGTTCAGGATGCCCTCCACTTTCTGTGTGATTGTATAATATCACTAGTCCAAAAGTTGTGGATCATTTGTTTAGGATGTCCTCCAGTTTCAATGTGATTGTATAATGTCACTAGTCCAAAAATTGTGAATCATTTTTTCAGGATGCCCTCCATTTCCAATGTGATTGTATAATGTCACTAGTCCAAAATTGTGAATCATTTGTTCAGGATGTCCTCCAGTTTCTGTGTGATTGTATAATGTCACTAGTCCAAAAGTTGTGGATCATTTGTTCAGGATGTCCTCCAATTTCTGTGTGATTGTATAATGTCACTAGTCCAAAAGTTGTGGATCATTTGTTCAGGATGCCCTCCAGTTTCTGTGTGATTGTATAATATCACTAGTTCAAAAGTTGTGGATCATTTGTCCAGAATGTTCTCCAGTTTCAATGTACTTGTATAATGTCACTAGTCCAAAAGTTGTGGGTTACTTGTTCAGGATGTCCTCCAGTTTCAATGTGCCCTCCAGTTTCTGTGTGATTGTATAATACCACTAGTCCAAAAGTTGTGGATCATTTGTTCAGAATGTCCTCCAGTTTCAATGTGATTGTATAATGTCACTAGTCCAAAATTGTGGATTATTACTGCTTGTTTGTGGTCAATCCAACTTACTGCTTGTTGCGATGGTGATTCGTTTTTAGCTGAAAACTATACAATAAGCAATCCACGCTCTGTTCATCGCGAGGTACCGAACCCCGGACTTTAATGTTACTTACATAAACGTTATGTAGAACCCTGCTGAGAAAAGTCATTTTTATAACATACAAGCACCATCTTGCGTCACATATATGAGTCCCGTTGGTAATGAGCTGTAGAAAAAACAAGTCGATAACTCGAGGGCTAATAAGACGGTAACGTAACAACCAATATCTACGACCAACACAAACGCCAACAATAATAATAATAGTGAAACGTAGGATTAGGCCCTCTATTCTCGATCTCGAGTTTCTAAGGTTCATTATTAATATTATTTTTACTGTATTTTTTTTCAATGTCTTGTCAGACGCTATGTCTTACTATTTATATTCAATGCTGTTTAACCGTACATTAAAAAGTCATAAGGATGTCAGAGAATCGTTTCTCGTCTATGACGTATTTCGAAAAACTCAGTCTCTCCTTCTTATTTTGTTATGCTGTATGTCCTGTTTCATTCTAAACAGAATTTAAATTTTATTTCAGAAAATCCGTTTAGGTTTCATTAATAAATTGTATTTTTTTTTTATTTTTAATACATATTCACCTGATGTCTATTTTTAAGAAAAAACATCATTATTAATCTAAGTTTTGCCAAAAATGAAAAACGATTTTAAACTTTTAACTAGTTAAAAAAAAGAAGATATTTTCTTTCATTTGCGGATAATACAAGATATCTAAGGTATAGTTACACCGGCTGGAAAAAAACATATTCAAAATATATATTCTCCGAAGTTTTGGCAGATGGCGCTTACTTCCAAGAGTTATTTATTTTTCACATTTCAAATGTTAACGTTTTTACTTTAGAGCGCCCCCTGGTGATAACTTATTTGATCTCATCAATTTAGAGACTTATAAGATCGTAATCGGTTGCTTTAAAAAATCCACTTTTCCAGTTATGAAAAATAATTTTTATTTTCTCGTGTACATGTTTATTGTAAAGAGAAACCGTATTCAAAATTACCATTTCTTGAAAACGATCTCGCTAAACGTACTCCGAAAATCATACGTGTGTTTTCAGGAGAGTTTGGCAGAACGTTGTACAATTAACCAAAGTAACAATGATTTCTTTATCCCCTTTTCAACAACACGAGATTTTTCATTTGAATAAAATGACTGCCAGTGTGAGGAATATGGCCGTGATCAAAGGATACTGTTCAGAACAGTTTGTTTGTTTATTTCTTGTTAAGCGCCCAGTTTTCCAATGGGTTTACCTGTGCTATTCTCAATTCAGGTATCTAAATACGATTTTTAGCGTTATAAGTAGGCCATTGAAAGGGGAAGTGTCCAGAAAAGATGTTTAGGGTTACGTTTGATACGCTGATGGAAAATGGCGGACATGAACTGGACACTTTCTCTGGCAGGTTTATGAAAACATCTCTGTAGTTAAAGATAATCATTATAAGTTAAAGATTAGTTCCTATAAAGCAACTAAAGTTTAAAATATAACCATTTTTAAAAGTAGATTTTTCTGTGTAGTCATTTTAAAGACACACCAGGCTGTAACTGTTGAAGAACCACTACTGTTAGAAACCTTGTACAATCAGAGACTACGTTTAGAATCTTGGTTCTTGGACACAGTTAAAGTAGCTCCACGTCCATTTAATCCATAATAAACGTGGGTTTACAGGTTCAGATGTAAGAACATATGACACCATGTGAACGGACCCAAGGAATCTTCCCAAACTGGTAAAATACATTGCAGTCTAAGCCTAACGAGAGAGAAACAAATAGTGTAGAATTTGTCTTATTAACCAAAGTCTCAATCAGTTTCTAACAGTAACAAGACTGTGGTGAAAACACTTTAGTCTAAGCATTTCAGTTTACTGATAGGACAGTGCTAGCTATACAGACTTGCAACGCTAACATCCGACATTCGATTTTCTTCGACGGACACAGCAGGAAGTCCAATGTGGCTTTCTTATAAAAATATCCTTATCTCTTCATCTTCCAACGTTCAGTGATAAATGTAATCACACAGTTTAGTTTTTGTTTAACTATTCTAATATCTGAAGCCTTTTTAAGAAGTTGTATTTGCTTAACATGAAAACCAGAACCAATGCTCTGAATACTGGCTCAGACTAAATGATAGAAGTAGATATCTTCACCGATTACTGTTTTAGTTCATGGAATACCTATCAAGGCGACCTTAATTCAGGTGTATCTGATACGTTACTTTTCTGTAATATTTAGTTCTTATGTCATTAATGTATGTTTTATACAGAGATACAATCAACATTAGCTCAGCCCACAGTGGCACAGCGGCATGTCTGCAGACTCACACTGCTAAAATCCAGGTTTCAATGTGCAGTTTTGTGCTTAATTCCAAACAAACATAAACTCAGCCCATGTTTAAATTGTAGCTCTGTTTATAATCAACACAATATTACGCCATATTTAGAAATCTCTTTTGTTTATAATCAACACACTATCGGTGCACATGTAAAATCTCTTCTGTTTATAATCAACATAATATTACGCCATATTTAGAAATCTCTTCTGTTTATAATCAACATAATATTATGCTATATTTAGAAATCTCTTCTGTTTATAATCAACATAATATTACGCTATATTTAGAAATCTCTTCTGTTTATAATCAACACACTATCAGTGCACATGTAGAAATTTCTTCTGTTTATAATCATCGTAATATCAGCCCATATTTAAACATCTTTTCTGTTTATAATCAACATAATATCAGCACATGTTTAGACATCTGTTTATAATCAACATAGTATTAATCTATATTTTAGCCCAACCTACCTTTAACCTATTGTGTATTGTGTTTTCGTCTATGGCCCGTAACTATGAATGTACATTAACTTACGATTTGAAGATCACGTAACATCGATTATTTTAATTTATTTTTTTTCAATTTTTAACAGACAATATCTTTAAAATACAAAACAAAATAAAGGTGAAACCCAATTTATCACATGTGACTGACCGGTTTCGAATAATACCACCTCTAAAGTATTGTGAGAAACTCATTAGCAGTCACTATAGACAAGGGTAAATCTAAAAGACAGTATTGTTATTTACCTTTCACACTTTTTTACACAACACTAAAGGTAGCAACTCCTTTATATGATTCTTCTTTTGTTATTGATGAAATAAAAAAAATTCTACAAATATAAATGGAAGAAGAAACCAAACCAAACAAGGGTTACGTTATTATCTCGGGATTGAAAGGCAAGGCGTCCGTAAACCTGTTCACCCTAAACGTATTTCTATTTGTCTGTAAAATTGGTAAAATAAAGGCACGTGCTTACGGCAGGATGTCTCATAACATTGATTCTACATGTGTAAAAGTAGCTTTACACAGGCCCAGAGACCCACAAAACCGCTGGTTTCTCACATCTACATTCTTTTGTGGGAGTCGTTACTGTAGCTAGGACTATCTAAAGGTTTTGTAAACGTCTCAAATTCTTTTTAACTGCTTGTATTAAAAGGGCGAGACAAGCATACAGAGAGCAGAGAAACTATGCTGAGAAAATTAAGAAAGGAATAGAGTATTCTTCAAAAGATTCCTTCGACAAAGCCATCACTAAATGGATAAAACCAGAAAGAATAAAGCCGTATACTGTAATTTGGTCATTTCTAATAGTCTTCAGAAGAGAGGAGCTCTTAAAGTAACAACAACATCTGTGATTAGAACTGGTTCTTAGCTAATGACACTCACCTGTAACGACATGGCTTAGTTACAGGCTCGCATCCTCATGAAATCTGTTTGGTATGACTACAATTAGCTATCAGTTTACTACTAGAGTTACGTTAACGGTTCATAGTTTTTACAGGGACTGGAGCTTAGAACCTTGTTTATTTCACAGAATAAAGTTTAGAATCTGGTTTGTTCTAGAAAATAAAACATTGAATTGTTTATTTTATAGAATAAGGTTTAGAATCTGGTTTGTTCTAGAGAATAGAACATTGAATTATTTAATCTATAGAATCTGGTTTGTTCTAGAGAATAGAATATTGAATTGTTTATTTTATAGAATAAGGTTTAGAATCTGGTTTGTTCTAGAGAATAGAACATTGAATTGTTTATTTTATAGAATAAGGTTTAGAATCTGGTTTGTTCTAGAGAATAGAACATTGAATTGTTTGTTTTCTAGAATAAAGTTTAAAATCTGATTTGTTCTAGAGAATAGAGCATTGAATTGTTTATTCTGTAGAATACGGTTTAGAATTTGGTTTGTTCTGGACGTAAACCTTTTTGTTCTGCAAAATAGAGCTTGGACTTGTACTTTTTCTGAAAAATAAAGTTTAGACTTGTTTGTTTTAGAAAAGATACCATAGACATATTTGTTCTAGAGAACTTAGACTTTCGTTCATTCTGAAGAATAGAGCATAGACTAGAAAATATAGCATAGAAATCTGATATTTCTAGAAACTAGAGTCTCTTTATATTGGTTTTTCAGAGAGTAGAGCCCACCATTTTGTTTGTTATAAAGTTTAGAGCCATGTTTGCTGACTACAGCTCAGACTCTTGTTTATTATAACATTAACTTTATTCTAAATGTAACTTAGGATCCTGTGTTTACAGGAAATCAGAAATTGTTGTTACCTGTTGAAAGTAGAGCTTGAAACCTGAAATTCTAAACTTTTGTCACGTAAAGTATGTAATAATAAAGTAACCTTGAGTTCAACAAATGGCCCGCCATGGCCAAGCGTGTTAAGGCGTTCGACTTCTAATCCGAGGGTCGCGGGTTCGAATCCCAGTCACACCAAACATGCTCGCCCCTTTTAGCGGTGGGGGCGTTATAATGTTACGGTCAATATTCGTTAGTAAAGAGTAGCCCATGAGTTAGCGGTGGGTGGTGATGACTAGCTGCCTTCCCTCTAGTTTTACACTACTAAATTAGGGACGGCTAGCGCAGATAGCCCTCGAGGAGCTTTGCGCGAAATTCAAAACAAATCAAACCTTTAGTTCAACAAAAATATAGATCTGGTAGTTCCTTACTGCTGGATTTCATATAAGCACTGTTTATCTAAAAGAGAAGTAATATATAAGATTAATTAATGTAAGGTTTCTAAAACATAGGATTCACGAGTTCGCTTACTTTCTTACCCATACGTTAATCTGAACGGTTTCTTCCATTAAAACCATAAATGTTTGAACTTTATTTGGCCTCTGGTTCTTTTTATTTTAAGACACTAGTGACTTGAAAGTTTAATTTAATCTATTGAGAAAAAAAATTCAAGATATTCTGTAAGAATTCGATTTTCATAATTTTGTGATCATCTTATTAAATAACTTTACACCCCCATATCTGGTTTTGCAATATCATTTGGCAGAGACTTGGACGGAGTCATATTACCTCTTAGTTTAGGGGGGGGGGGTGAAGTGCGTTAAGGAGGTAACTAAATTTTATATTAATTATTTATATTCTGACTGTTTGAAAGGTTTGAGAAATCGCAAATACAAAGTGTAAGAGAAATATTTTGAGATAGCAGCTTGTGAATTGTGCTATAAACAAGAGGTTTCAGAAGAACGAAATATTCAGCTGAGTCAGAGTTTATTGAAAAACCTTCAGCACCGAGTAGTGCGATAGGAAAATATTATTGTATAAAAATAAGTGACTGTTAACTGCCCCGAAAAGATAAAATAAACAAAATGAAATAAAACGGGAATAAAAAAAACGGAGTTAGGAACTATTGGTAAAAATCGATTTCAAAATAGAAGGTAAAATGTGTAAGAAAGAAGTGTAGAATTACATTTCTCACTTAGATCAAAACAAAATGGAATATGTAAAGTCAGAATTTTCAATTGAAGCTCCAGATATATTTCGTGGTAAAAACTGGTGAATGTTGGAGAAGGTAGAGACAGAGGTAAATAAAGATTGGAGCTTGTTTATTTGTTTGGAAATTTCGCACAAAACTAATCGAGGGCTATCTGTGCTAGCCGTCCCTAATATAGCAGTGTAAGACGAGAGGGAAGGCAGCTAGTCATCACCACCCACCGCCAACTCTTGGGCTACTCTTTACCAACGAATAGTGGGATTGACCGTAACATTATACACCCCCACGGCTGGGAGGGCGAGCATGTTTAGCGCGACACGGGAGATTGGAGCAGGAAATAAAATATTTTAAGAACTCTTGGAGTCCACAATAAATGTTCATATATATGCCTTCCCTCCTCTCCAAACATGAACCATTAATTAGAGCTGGGACGAGTGGCATAATTGCCGCTTGCAATGGTAGATGGTAACGTGAGAACCATCATTTATTTGTATATAGACTTTTAAACGATAATAAGAAACCTTGCCATGATTCTGTGAACTCCGGTGTGATCTAAAGTGAACAATTAAATTTCACCAGGAATATAGATTTTCGATGACGTGGGAGCTCTCATTAACATAAGTTTTACAAAGACGGACTGCAGTGATTAGATATACATCCTTTCTCCACCAGCATCTCTCATCACTCCAAGTAATGAACTGCCTTCATATTTCTCTTGTGAAGGAAAATCGATAGACATTTATAAGGGGAATCGTAGCTTTTAAAATATTTTAATATTTTGTGAGAAAAATATTCACACCTTCCACAAATTCAGATCCATGAAGATCGTACTTAAGTTAGAGTTATAATTCTGGAAGTAAGGCATTATTTAGAGTTGTTAATCTAATGCAAAAAAAAACAAAAACTCCAGTAAGCAAGTGAACAGTTGAAATAATAACGATATAAGTGGATGAACAATATTTATGTGCTTTTCTATGTATTGTTAAAAGCCATACAAGATAGATTAAGGGATAATCTCCAAAGCAAAGGTCCTCAGTTCTGTCTACGTCTTACAGTATTTTAATTACTTCGTTATATTGTAATTACATAACATTCAACGTTATATGTTTCTCTCACCTAATACTTTCATTAAACTTCACAAACAGCTTGGTCCAAGATAAGGATACAGACAAATGTATAAAAACGTAAAATTTGTCTTATTAATCCATGTAGGATACACTGAACGGTGAGGGTTAACCATCCAACAGATTTAACTCCTATTAGCGATCACTCAGTGGTGAGGATTAGCCATCCACTAGATTTAACTCCTATTACCATCCATTTAGTGGTGAGGATTAGCCATCCATCAGATTTAACTTCTATTACCATCCACTCAGTGGTGAGGATAAGCCATCCATCAGATTTAACTCCTAATAGCGTTCACTCAGTTGTGAGAAATAGCCACCCACTAAACTTAATTCCTAATAGCATTCACTCAGTGATAAGGATTAGCCATCCACTAGATTTAACTCCTATTAGCGAACAATCAGTGGTGAGGATTAGCCATTCTTCAGATTTAACTGCTATTACCATCCACTCAGTGATGAGGATCAGCCATTTATCAGATTTAACTCCTATTAGCGATCACTCAGTGGTGAGGATTAGCCATCCACTAGATTTAACTCCTAATACCGTTCACTCAGTTGTGAGAATTAGCAACCCACTAAATTTAACTCCTAATAGCATTCACTCAGTTGTGAGGATTAGCCATCCACTATATGTAACTCCTATCAGCGATCACTCAGTGGTGTGGATTAGCCGTTCATCAGAGTTAACTCCTATTATCATTCACTCATTGGTGAGGATAGCCATCCACTAGATTTAACTCCTATTACCATCCACTTGGTAGTGAGGATTAGCCATCCATCAGATTTAACTGCTATTACCATCCACTCAGTGATGAGGATCAGCCATCCATCAGATTTAACTCCTAATACCGTTCACTCAGTTGTGAGAATTAGCCACCCACTAAATTTAACTCCTAGTAGCATTCACTCAGTGGTAAGGATTAGCCATCCACTAGATTTAACTCCTATTAGCGATCAGTCAGTGGTGAGGATTAGCCATCCATGAGAGTTAACTCTTATTACCGATCACTCAGTGCTAAGGATTAGCCATTCTTCAGATTTAACTCCTATTAGTGTTCACTTAGTTGTGAGGATTAGCCCTTCATCAAATTTAACTGCTATGAGCGTTCACTCAGTTGTGAGAATTAGCAATTCATCATATATAACTCCTATTAGAGATCACTCATTGTTGAGAATTAGCCATCCATGATATTTAACTCCCATTAGGGATCACTCAGTGGTGAGGATTAGCCATCCATGATATTTAACTCCTATTAGGGATCACTCAGTGGTGAGGATTAGCCCTTCATCAGATTTAACTCTTATTAGAGATTACTCAGAGGTGAGGATTAGCCATCCATCAGATTTAACTCCTATTATTGTTCACTCAGTGGGGAGGATTAGCCATCCACCAGATTTAACTCCTATTATCATTCACTCAGTGGTGACGATTAGCAATTCATCAGATTTAACTCCTATTACCATCCACTCAGTGGTGAGGATTAGCCATCCTTGAGAGTTAACACCTATTAGAGATCACTCATTGTTGTGAATTAGCCATCCATGAGATTTAACTCTTATTACAGATCACTCAGAGGTGAGGATTAGCCATCTATCAGATTTAACTCCTATTATCATTCATTCAGTGATGAGGATCAGCCATCCATCAGATTTAACTCCTATAATCATTCACTCAGTGGTGAGGATTAGCCATCCACTAGATTTAACTCTTATCAGCGATCACTCAGTGGTGTGGATTAGTCGTTCATCAGATTTAACTGCTATTACCATCCACTCAGTGGTGAGGATTAGCCATTTATCAGATTTAACTCCTATTATCATCCACTTAGTGGTGAGGATTAGCCATCCATCAGATTTAACTCCTATTATCATTCACTCAGTGGTGAGGATTAGCCATCCACTAGATTTAACTCCTATCAGCGATCACTCAGTGGTGTGGATTAGCCGTTCATCAGATTTAACTCCTATTATCATCCACTTAGTGGTGTGGATTAGCCATCCACTAAATTTAACTCCTAATACCGTTCACTCAGTTGTGAGAATTAGCCACCCACTAAATTTAACTCCCAATAGCATTCACTTAGTGGTAAGGATTAGCCATCCACTAGATTTAACTCAGATTTAACACTTATTAGAGATCATACATTGGTGAGGATTAGCTCTTCATCAACTTTAACTCCTATTAGCGTTCACTTAGTTGTGAGAATTAGCAATTCATCAGATTTAACTCCTATTAGAGATCACTCATTGTTGAGAATTAACCATCCATGATATTTAACTCCTATTAGGGATCACTCAGAGGTGAGGATTAGCCATCTATCAGATTTAGCTCCTATTATCATTCATTCAGTGATGAGGATCAGCCATCCATCAGATTTAACTGCTATTAGCGTTCACTCAGTTGTGTGGGTTAGCCATCCACTAAATTTAACTCCTAATAGCGTTCACTCAGTTGTGAGGATTAGTCATCCATGAGAGTTAACTCTTATTACCGATCACTCAGTGCTGAGGATTAGCCATTCTTCAGATTTAACTCCTATTAGTGTTCACTTAGTTGTGAGGATTAGCCCTTCATCAAATTTAACTGCTATGAGCGTTCACTCAGTTGTGAGAATTAGCAATTCATCATATTTAACTCCTATTAGAGATCACTCATTGTTGAGAATTAGCCATCCATGATATTTAACTCCCATTAGGGATCACTCAGTGGTGAGGATTAGCCATCCATGATATTTAACTCCTATTAGGGATCACTCAGTGGTGAGGATTAGCCCTTCATCAGATTTAACTCTTACTAGAGATTACTCAGAGGTGAGGATTAGCCATCCATCAGATTTAACTCCTATTATTGTTCACTCAGTGGGGAGGATTAGCCATCCACCAGATTTAACTCCTATTATCATTCACTCAGTGGTGACGATTAGCAATTCATCAGATTTAACTCCTATTACCATCCACTCATTGTTGAGAATTAGCCATCAACTAGATTTTACTCTTACCAGCCTGAGGTGACAAAGGTGGTTTTTATTTATTTTTTAATATTTCTTCAACAAGGGATCAGAAATTCCAAGGTTGGAGCCAGTAATATGTCACTGAAAATGTTCAGATCTGTTTCACGTTGATTTAGGTGTCTCGTCTGTTTGGATATATACTTGTTGTTTAACCCATGTGTTACATAATGGCTATTCACTTTGGAAATACCAGATGTCATATAATTCACAAGTGTCACACGTAAAAAGAAACGAAACCTAAACCCAAGGTTTGTAAAGTTATTTCTTGTCATACTTTTAGACGTTTTCCACCAATTAAAGTCTCTATGGTGTGAAGAGAATTAGAAACTGTTTAAGTCGGTAAAACTTTGAAATGTTGGTATTGATTTGTGTTTTCTTTATGTCTTAAATATAATGTCAGTTTCATGGCACTAGTGAAAACTAGCCAGTTAGTATCTTACCGGTCAGTAGCATTTCTTAACACAGTGTTAGCTGATACATAATCTCTAATTGTCGGTTTTTAAGTAATGCTTAATTTCAACAAAGAGAAAGTTTTTCTCGTGTTAAACGTAGTAAAATAACAATCGCCAGGTTTTTATTCCAAAATTATAGTTCTATTTAAAAGAATTATTGAACACTTTTGTAATTGTCCATTACACAAAATTAAATACTGTATACTCCTGTGTATGTAATTATATACTATTATATACTATATACTCCTGTGTATGTAATTATATACTATTATATACTATATACTCCTGCGTGTGTTATTATATACTATATACTCCTGTGTATGTAATTATATACTATTATATACTATATACTCCTGCGTGTGTTATTATATACTATATACTCCTGTGTGTGTTATTATATACTATATACTCCTGTGTGTGTTATTATATACTATATACTCGTGTGTGTGTAATTATATACTATATACTCCTGTGTGTGTTATTATATACTATATACTCTTGCATGTGTAATTATATGCTATATACTCCTGTGTGTGTTATTATATACTATATACTCCTGTGTATGTAATTATATACTATTATATACTATATGCTTCCTGTATGTGTTATATATATATATATACCCTGTGTATGTAATTATATACTATTATATACTATATACTCCTGTGTGTGTTATTATATACTATATACTCCTGTGTGTGTTATTATATATTATATACTCCTGTGTGTGTTATTATATACTATATACTCCTGCGTGTGTTATTATATACTATATACTCTTGCATGTGTAATTATATGCTATATACTCCTGTGTGTGTTATTATATACTATATACTCCTGTGTGTGTTATTATATACTATATACTCTTGTGTGTGTAATTATATACTATATACTCCTGTGTGTGTTATTATATACTATATACTCCTGTGTGTGTGTTATTATATATTATATACTCCTTGCGTGTGTAATTATATGCTATATACTCCTGTGTGTGTTATTATATACTCCTGCGTGTATTATATACTATATACCCTGATTGTGTGTTATTATATACTATATACTCTTGCATGTGTAATTATATGCTATATACTCCTGTGTGTGTTATTATATACTATATACTCCTGTGTGTGTAATTATATGCTATATACTCCTGTGTGTGTTATTATATACTATATACTCCTGTGTGTGTAATTATATGTTATATACTCCTGTGTGTGTTATTATATACTATATACTCCTGCGTGTGTTATTATATACTATATACTCTTGCATGTGTAATTATATGCTATATACTCCTGTGTGTGTTATTATATACTATATACTCCTGTGTGTAATTATATGCTATATACTCCTGCGTGTGTTATTATATACTATATACTCCTGTGTGTGTTATTATATACTATATACTCCTGTGTGTGTAATTATATACTATATACTCCTGTGTGTGTTATTATATACTATATACTCCTGCGTGTGTTATTATATACTATATATACCTTGCATGTGTAATTATATGCTATATACCCTGTGTGTGTTATTTATATACTATATATACCTGTTGTGTGTTATTATATACTATATACTCCTGCGTGTGTTATTATATACTATATACTCTTGCATGTGTAATTATATGCTATATACCCCTGTGTGTGTTATTATATACTATATACTCCTGTGTGTGTAATTATATACTATATACTCCTGTGTGTGTTATTATATACTATATACTCCTGTGTGTGTAATTATATGTTATATACTCCTGCGTGTGTTATTATATACTATATACTCCTGCGTGTGTTATTATATACTATATACTTTGCATGTGTAATTATATGCTATATACTCCTGTGTGTGTTATTATATACTATATACTCCTGTGTGTGTAATTATATGCTATATACTCCTGCGTGTGTTATTATATACTATATACTCCTGTGTGTGTTATTATATACTATATACTCCTGTGTGTGTAATTATATACTATATACTCTTGCATGTGTAATTATATACTATATACTCTTGCATGTGTAATTATATACTCTATACTCCTGTGTCTGTAATTATATACTATATACTCTTGCATGTGTAATTATATGCTATATACTCCTATGTGTGTAATTATATACTATATACTCCTGTGTGTGTTATTATATACTATATACTCTTGCATGTGTTATTATATACTATATACTCCTGTGTGTGTAATTATATACTATATACTCCTGTGTGTGTAATTATATGCTATATATGCTCTGTGTGTGTTATTATATACTATATACCCTGTGTGTGTTATTATATACTATATACTCCTGTGTGTGTTATTATATACTATATACTCCTGTGTGTGTAATTATATACTATATACTCCTGTGTGTGTTATTATATACTATATACTCCCTGCATTTATTGATATTATTATGTACTATATACTCTTGCGTGTGTGATTATATGCTATATACTCCTGTGTGTGTTATATATACTATATACTCCTGTGTGTGTAATATTATATACTATATATATATCTTGCATGTGTAATTATATAATATATACTCACTGTGTGTGTTATTATTATATACTATATACTCCTGCGTGTGTTATTATATACTATATACTCTTGCATGTGTTATTATATACTCTATACTCCTGTGTCTGTAATTATATACTATATACTCTTGCATGTGTAATTATATGCTATATACTCCTGTGTGTGTTATTATATACTATATACACTTTGTGTATAATAATTATATGTTATATGCTATATCCTGTGTGTGTTATAATATACTATATATGCTCCTGTGTGTAATTATATACTATATACTCCTGTGTGTGTTATTATATACTATATACTCCTGTGTGTGTTATTATATACTATATACTCCTGCGTGTGTTATTATATACTATATACTCTTGCATGTGTAATTATATGCTATATACTCCTGTGTGTGTTATTATATACTATATACTCCTGCGTGTGTTATTATATACTATATACTCTTGCATGTGTAATTATATACTATATACTCCTGTGTGTGTTATTATATACTCTGTACTCCTGCGTGTGTTATTATATACTATATACTCCTGTGTGTGTTATTATATACTATATACTCCTGTGTGTGTAATTATATACTATATACTCCTGTGTGATGTTATTATATATTATATACTCCCTGCGTGTGTTATTATATACTATATACTCTTGCATGTGTAATTATATGCTATATACTCCTGTGTGTGTTATTATATACTATATACTCCTGTGTGTGTTATTATATACTATATACTCCTGTGTGTGTTATTATATACTATATACTCCTGTGTGTGTTATTATATACTATATACTCCTGCGTGTGTTATTATATACTATATACTCTTGCATGTGTTATTATATACTCTATACTCCTGTGTCTGTAATTATATACTATATACTCTTGCATGTGTAATTATATGCTATATACTCCTGTGTGTGTTATTATATACTATATACACTTGCATGTGTAATTATATGCTATATACTCCTGTGTGTGTAATTATATTCTATATACTCTTGCATGTGTAATTATATGCTATATACTCCTGTGTGTGTTATAATATACTATATACTCCTGTGTGTGTAATTATATACTATATACTCCTGTGTGTGTTATTATATACTATATACTCCTGTGTGTGTTATTATATACTATATACTCCTGCGTGTGTTATTATATACTATATACTCTTGCATGTGTAATTATATGCTATATACTCCTGTGTGTGTTATTATATACTATATACTCCTGCGTGTGTTATTATATACTATATACTCTTGCATGTGTAATTATATACTATATACTCCTGTGTGTGTTATTATATACTCTGTACTCCTGTGTGTGTTATTATATACTATTTACTGTTGCATGTGTAATTATATGCTATATACTCGTGTGTTTGTTATTATATACTATATACTCCTGCGTGTGTTATTATATACTATATACTCCTGTGTGTGTAATTATATACTATTATATACTCTATACTCCTGTGTTTGTAATTATATACTCTATACTTCTGTGTGTGAAATTATATACTATATACTCCTGTGTGTGAAATTATATACTATATGCTCCTGTGTGTGTAATTATATACTATATACTCCTGTCTGTGTAATTATATACTGTTATATAGTATATACTCCTGTGTGTGTAATTATATATTATATACACCTGTGTGTGTGTAATTATATACTATTATATACTATATACTCCTGTGTGTGTAATTATATAATATTATATACTATATACTCCTGTGTCTGTAATTATATACTATATACTCCTGTGTGTGTAATTATATACTATATACTCCTGTGTGTGTAATTATATACTATTATATACTATATACTCCTGTGTGTGTAATTATATACTATTATATACTATAAACTCCTGTGTGTGTAATTATATACTATATACTCCTGTGTGTTTAATTATATACTATATACTCCTGCGTGTGTTATTATATACTATATACTCCTGAATGTGTAATTATATACTATCCTATACTATATACTCATGCGTGTGTTATTATATACTATATACTCCTGTGTGTGTAATTATATACTGTTATATAGTATATACTCCTGTGTGTGTATTTATATACTATTATATACTATATACTCCTGCGTGTGTTATTATATACTATATACTCCTGTGTGTGTAATTATATAATATTATATACTATATACTCCTGTGTGTGTAATTATATACTATTATATACTATAAACTCCTGTGTGTGTAATTATATACTATTATATACTCTATACTCCTGTGTCTGTAATTATATACTATTATATACTCTATACTCCTGTGTCTGTAATTATATACTATATACTCCTGTGTGTGTAATTATATACTATTATATACTATATACTCCTGTGTGTGTAATTGTATAATATTATATACTATATACTCCTGTGTGTGTAATTATATACTATTATATAGTATATACTCCTGTGTGTGTAATTATATACTATTATATACTATATACTCCTGTGTGTGTAATTGTATAATATTATATACTATATACTCCTGTGTGTGTAATTATATACTATTATATACTATATACTCCTGTGTGTGTAATTATACACTATATACTCCTGTGTGTGTAATTATATACTATTATATACTATATACTCCTGTGTGTGTAATTGTATAATATTATATACTATATACTCCTGTGTGTGTAATTATATACTATTATATACTATATACTCCTGTGTCTGTAATTATATACTATATACTCCTGCGTGTGTTATTATATACTATATACTCCTGTGTGTGTAATTGTATACTATCCTATACCATATACTACTGTGTGTGTAATTGTATACTATTATATACTATATACTCCTGCGTGTGTTATTATATACTATATACTCCTGTGTGTGTAATTATATACTGTATACTCCTGTGTGTGTAATTATATACTATTATATACAAATTACTCCTGCGTATGTAAATATATATTATTATATACTGTATACTGTATTCTCCTGCGTTTGTTATTATGTACTATCTTTTATCATACGACAGTGTTTTGCATTAAAAATAGTTTTGGACACTATAACAAACTTGGGATATTTTGGGTGAAAGTCACGAAGGGCTATTCTTTATTTCTATATCTAGGATGACCTGAACAGACATAATCTAGGTTCTTGTGTTTCGGTTTCATTTCTTTTAGACGGACTATAAGGCTAGCTTTTTTCTATTCGTCGTTTGAAATGTTAGGACACACCCTAAAATTTGTGTTTTTATTTTGTCTTTTGATTCGTCTGAAGATATCGTCAAACTGGATATTTCACTTTGTGCTTTAGATCGTATGTGTATTCTCTAAAGGTGGACATTTTTTGTCTTTCACACCATGATGACATACTATCCTAAGTCCAGTTCCTTCTCCCTTTGTTTCTCGATTCATCTCGACATACCCTAACGATAAGTCTTTTTGTTTTATCTTTTGCATCTTCTAAACGTACCCTAACGATACATCTGTTTGTTTTGTCTTTTAAACATATTCTAAGATTTATTTTTGTCCCTCGATTCATCTGGACATACCCTGAGTCTAATTCTTTTGTTTCGTCTCTCGGATCATTTTGTAAACTGAAGGTCATTTAGAGACACTCTGGTTCAGTCGTTGAATGGATGAATTCCTCTGCAGTTTGAGTTAATGTCAGTCCATATCTTTAGTGAAGTAACAAACAGCTGTAGAGGAACAGACAATAAACACACATCATGTTTTCCAATGTGACACACTTACATCTACTTAACCAAAGTACAAATAACGCCATTTTTATTATACAAGATATCCGGAAGACATGAGCTTACAACCCTAAAATTTGGGTTTCTGTGCTTGTAATGAGAAAATCGCCTATAAACCAAAGAAGCAAACAAATCGAAGATATTTGTCTGACAGAAATGTAAACATTTCTAACATACAAATACAAGGTAAACGAGCTAAACCTCATTGCGCACTTTAATATTGGGAGCTGGGATATATTTCCGTTACCAAACACTGGTTATGATAGTTATAGTGAAAATTACCTAATTTATAAATTACGAACTTGAAAAGAGGATTTCGATTTAACTGTGTATATGCAATTTCATTTGGTAAATGAACTAATATATTTACACTTTATCCATAACATGTTGACGTATTGTTCCATATTCAGATTAGTTTATCGTATTGATTTATCTCGAGTATTCATGGAAAATTAATTGTCTTCACGATTTTGTGTTCTTGCTTGTAATATAAGTGAAAAAAATATTAAGTGCATTATTTTACACAGATTAAGAAACTAAACACAAACAAAAATAAAAAAAAAACTGTAGTTGTCTATTTATATTTATGTATAATGAAAAGTAATTTATTATTTAGGGGCATTCAGATTAATCTATTTGATTTCCATTGCTGGCAGTGCCATCTAGGGAGTGTAAAATCCATATAATTATTTAGAAGTTAAATTAAGACATTTTTTTTCCAAACAGAAACAGGTTTGAATGCGTTTTACTGTTTAATAACTTTTATTATCTTTTTATATTTTAAAGATTTGTTATTTCTATAGACATTAACTTCCCAGTTACTCAAAACGGTAGTTAAAATGTTACTAACTGTTTTCTAATATTGTACAAGGCTGTAGTAATTATAAGTTCCCTTACGTATACGTAATTTTCACTTTGAGTTGTAAAAATCACAAAGATAGTGTGTTAACAATTAACTCATGTTTTATTAAATCAACTTCGATGTTTCTAGGGACGATTCAACATCGTTTAGTGTTATTCGCTCTATTTCAACAAGGTCTATGTAACATTTCGTTCTAATTCATAAGACGAACCAAGGCCCTCGAGCCAGTTTGTGAGACATGTGGTAATGGACTTCATTAAAATTAAAACTGAAGTTTTAATAGAGAAACTATTTCTATATTTTCCAAAACTCTTGTTGTAAACAGGTACCTCGTGCATTCAATCTAACAACACCTTACGTCATGTAGCCTAAGATATCTCTAGGATTTAGGCTTAGCCTTCCTTTATTTAACACAGGAAGTTAACCAGTTATTAGCATTCTCCGCTTTCACAACTCTCTTAACCTATTAACAGAATGGACAGTTACAAGTTATGGTTCTAAGGTTTTCATAGCTGTAAATTTAGAAAGTGTTAGCGGAATAATGAGGGCTCGAGCTTTGGACCTACGGAATACACGGCCCTGCACGATAAGTCCTAGCCACAACCTGGCTTTCATTGAAGATGAAGTTAATTTTAGACGCTGAGTAACTTATAATATCACCAGCTGGTTATAAATATATGTATATGTGTGTGTCTTTCTACAACTTTGTACTCTGAGAATTCTTTGTTTGAGTCAATGAACCAAATCTTCCAGAAATATAGTTGTTTAAGTTATGAAACACAACTACCGAAGGCGGGTGGTGGGACAGAAACTTTCTGTTCGGCGTTCATATAACTAGGAGCTATAAAGAGGCCGGGTATTAATTAAGTAACGACCACGACTCGTAATTAGCTCTACTCAGGTTTCTGAGAACTGTCATCTGTTTCAAGTCGTTGGTAGTTTACAGTCCACAACTGAGTGTAATTATCATCCGTCACAGGCGATGGTTAAGAAATGATTTTCTAACATATCGAGTTTCTTTTGTAAGACCCCCCAGTGGGTCAGCGGTAAGTTTACGAGCTTACAGGCCATAAGATCTAGGACTCGATTCCTCGCGGTGGACAGAGCGCGGGTCGTTCATTGTGCAACCTTCTTTAAACCTAAATGCTGTCTCGACTGATTCTGATAATGTATGTTTTAGCTCGTGTTTGTTTGAGGACGAGTGCATTATAAATTTGTTTCGGTCACGATTTATCTTTATTAATAATTTGGTTGCTGTTAAGTACAAAGCTACACCCTGGGCTATTTATTTTCTGTCCAATCGGGTATCGAAATCCAGTTTTTAACGTCGTAAATCCATTGAATTACCGCTGAGTGTAGTGTAAAAAATGTAATTTCTATCGTCTGCTCACAAGTTCTGAGCAGTTGGCGCCATCTAACAAAATGTATTATTGCAATAATATTATATTAATATAAATAAAAAATAATTTAAATATAGTAATTATTTATTTTTCTATTTAAGTTTAATCACATATTTATCAAAATTATCGGCATGATTTTTAGTTACCTCTGGTACTTTATTTTATTAATAAGTTTAAATGGAAAATTAAAAATCTTTATATTTCTAGTAATATTCTTCAGTAATTTTCATAATTCTTCGCAAATGTATAAAATATTTTCAGGTGTTTTGGGGTAGAGACGTACACTGATAAACCCATTATTATTAATTTATTAATAAATATTATAATTGTTAAGTAATTATCTACAAACGATGTACTATGCAAAATTAAATGTATAGTTACGTACAATATAATTTTTAACAACTTTAGTTTCCTACAAATTTCTGAGAAGCTAAACAATAGAATACATGCGCTCTACTCACCAGTTGCATTCGAAACCAGAAAATTAGAGTTGTAAGTTCGTAAACTGCTAGTGCAGATAGCCCTCGTGTAGCTTTGCGCGAAAATGAAAATAAACAGACAAACAAATTCGTGAACTTACTGTTTAACCCCTGGGGGTAAGAAGAAAAATAAAAATATATATATATATATCAAGTGATAATCTGAAAAAGTAAATTTCAGACTTCAAATCGCCCAGTATGTACTCAAAACAGTTATGAATTCGACAGTTGTAATATTGTGACTTGATACTAAAGACGCGTTTCTTAAAGTTAAGATAACGTTTTAATCGGACAAGCAAGTCAAAGCATTGTCCTTGTATTGTAATGTTTTTGTGAACCACGCTACGTAAATACAACCTGTTGAAATCGAAATGTGTGAAAGTACTTGTGTATTGTTTAAAAGTGGTCATTATGTGACGTAACAATGTGAGATTTATCAAATACGAGAATTATTTATTGGTGTAGTTCGCTAATTAAAAACACACCTCACTAAGCAACAGAAAATACGAAATGTTAGTAAAACATTACGTTTGAAATTCTTTCAGTTCTTGCAAAAGTTACGGATAATAAACAAGGGGTGGTAATTTGGTTACATATTTCAAAAGTACAAAGTGCAAAAAAAAAATCCTTGTCTTTGGAATACCATTTTTTTTTATTTGAAGCTATCTATCGTAATAATAAAATGAAAAATCAGAACGATGCGATTTTATGATTGAGAAATTATTATTAAAAATTAAATATGAAAACGTTTCGTCCTCGTCCACTAGATGGCACTAGTTTAACTGAAATATGTGATTACCTGCTGTGATTCAGCAGGTAAATGTAATCATCTGGCTAACGAACATAAATATCGGATTTCGATACCTGTGGCAGGAAAATCACAGACACTCCACTGTGTGGCTTAATGACCAGGCCAACTTTAAATATATACTTTGATAATATTTTTATAGAGACTAGGAAAGTTGCTTTTAATAAAGCACTGGTATAATTTTCATCAAAATTATATATAAGCTTAATTAAGTTAATTTAGTATATATCCAGGTTAAAAGAACTCTATAAAATACTTCGTTAGTAAGCCTTCTTATAGAAATAAATTACAGTACTGGTTGCTCAATACTGAAAGTGGCATTTTAACTATGAAACTTCAATAAAAGGTTTTATCAGCCGCCCATAGATGGCAAAACAACCGTATTTCAAACCTCCTAAAATATCCCCTGTAAAAGTGTTTATTTTACCATACCTATGTTAAAAACAATGTTTAGTGGGTTTAGAAAACATTTACTGTGAAATTATATCCATTTGTTCTTCAATGTAGCTTATATTAAATCTTGATTAAGTGTTAAAAATATTTAGACATTGTCGGGTTTATGTTCGAAAATGTTACTAACAATTAGGCTTACCAACTTAAGAATCAATGTAATCTAATATACATATATAAGATATTAACACTGTTCACCCTTTGTTATAATGTATGTGAAATTAATTGCTTTAAATACTAATATCTATAGATAATGTGCGTTTCGCGGTCATTAATAATTAATAATATTAATTAAAATTTGTAATTGCAAATTAATAATTTGCAACGTTATTTATATTTTATAAATATAAAATCAACCAGCATAAACCGATACGCCCCCCGCTAGTACAGCGGTGAGCCGACGGATTTACAACACTAAATCAAGGGTTCGATTCCCTTCGGTGGGCTCAGAAGATAGCTCGATGTGGATATGCTATGAGAAAACACACATAAACTCAAACTGCAAGAAAGCTGAGTTTCACAGTTGTGGCGCTCCTTTGTTAATTGTTGTTGTTTTGAATTAAGCACAAAGCTACATAAAGGGCTATCTGTGCTCTACTCACCACGGGTATCGAAACCCGGTTTTTAGCGTTGTAAGTCCGCAGACATACCGCTGAGCCACTAGGGGACGCTTTGTTAATTATAATGTAATATTCTCTCAGTTGACAACACGGCCGTGTTAGTAAACTTATATATATATATATATATATATACACACACTGATTTAGTAAACTTATCCATATATATACACACTGATTTAGTAAACTTATATATATACACACTGATTTAGTAAACTTATATATATATATATACACACTGATTTAGTAAACTTATATATATATATATACACACTGATTTAGTAAACTTATATATATACACACTGATTTAGTAAACTTATATATATACACACTGATTTAGTAAACTTATATACACACTGATTTAGTAAAGTTTACATTGTTTTTATAACCTTAATATTAAAAATGTTAGTAATAAAACACAAAATGTTCTTCTTCATCGAAAGTAAAAAACGTCTGCATAACTTTAAAAAAAAATCGTTTATTTAACAGTGTGAAGATATATTGGAAAAACTGTCTTTCTTTCTTTGTTGAATTTTACCCAAAGCTATCTGCACTACTCATACTTAATTAAGAAATGATACACTAAAGATAGGGGGCATCTAGCCAACAACCCAATCGCCAACTATTTGGTTGTTCTTTTACCAACGAAATGTGGAATTTGTCGTAACATTATAGCTACACCTGAACATATTCTAATTGGATTCTAGCCTGTAACCCGGACATTGGTAGTTGAATGTCTTAACCACTAGGCTAACAACAAACTGTGTGAAATGAATCAAAGCTAGCAGTCCCTAATTTAGCAGCGTAAGACTAGAGAGAAGGCAGTTAGTCATCACCGCCAACCGCCAACGAATAGTGGGATTGACCTTCACATTATAACGCCCCCATGCCTGAAAGGTCGAGAATGTTTGGTATGACGGGGATTCGAACACGCGACCCTCAGATTACGAGTCGTGTGCCTTAACCCAGCTGCCCCTAACATACATTTTCACTCGAACCTAAAAAGGAAATGATTGCCGAGTGATAACGATGACGTGCCGGATGCGAGCGACATCTGCACCCGAGAAAAATTTTCTGAAAAAAAAAAAAAAGGCCTGTCAAGAGGTTAATCTTTAATCGACACTGTGAAGGCGCGATCGTGATTTTATTAAATAAGTCGGGAGAACTGGAGTGTAATTTGATACCGTGATTTTTTAATACTTACATAACTTTCTGGAGCAGCAATCATGTTGAGAGACTGACACTTGATATGCCTGCTCGGTTCCAACAATTGATTTTAATATTGTTATCTTGTGACGTCGAACTCATAGGATGTGACAGAAAAACCAAGCCTTGCTTTTGTCTTCATTTGACGCAGTGGCAGAACATCATGTCTTCAAAATGAATAGTAAAAGCTCTGATGCTCGATTTTGTTCAGTTTTCAAGAAATGAAAACCTTAATTGTTGAGTTTCTAATCAAAACAAAAACGGAATGCGAGATGCACTGCTTGTGAAACCTGGTTGCGTTTGAAGAGAAAATTGTCACTGATAGCGAAACCTAATAGATGAAACCATTAATAAGTGTTCACTCAGTACGCGCTGTGATGGTTGATAAAACTTGACACTTCTGGGGTTGCTCTTGAATCTGGATGGTTGATGAAACATTGTTTCTGGATTCGTAAAGCACTGTGGTGGTCCGACTGTTTATTTTTATATAACTTATTGATGGTTGATTAAAGATGTTCTTTCTGATGTGACTTTCTCATGCAACACTGATGTTTCCAGAAGAAAATTATATCTTTTTATTGGATGTATCTAATTGATACTTCAAACTGTCGGTAGTTTTTGTAACTTGAAACTCTATACAGGAAAATAAAATCTACGGTTAACAAACATTTCATTTACTACTGCCATGGTTTCGATAATAAAAGTAGGTGTATCTGTTAGTTCTGTAACATTGGTTTTAGTCTGTGTATCTGTCAGTTCTGTAACATTGGTTTGAGGCTGTGTATCTGTCAGTTCTGTAACATTGGTTTGAGTCTGTGTATCTGTCAGTTCTGTAACATTGGTTTTAGTCTGTGTATCTGTCAGTTCTGTAACATTGGTTTGAGTCTGTGTATCTGTCAGTTCTGTAACATTTGTTTTAGTCTGTGTTTTTGCCAGTTCTGTAACATTGGTTTTAGTCTGTGTTTTTGCCAGTTCTGTAACATTGGTTTTAGTCTGTGTTTTTGCCAATTCTGTAACATTTGTTTTAGTCTGTGTTTTTGCCAGTTCTGTAACACTGGTTTTAGTCTGTGTTTTTGCCAGTTCTGTAACATTTGTTTTAGTCTGTTTTTGCCAGTTCTGTAACACTGGTTTTAGTCTGTGTTTTTGCCAGTTCTGTAACATTGGTTTTAGGGACATTCTACATCTTACTGATTTTTTGTCACGTTGTTGTTCTAGACGTTTGTAGGTATTTGAAAAATGGCCTCCACTAGACGTAAGAAAACAATTGTATTTGTTTGTTTTTGAAATTCGCGAAAAGCTACGCTAGAGCTATCTACGGTAGTCATTCCTAATTTAGCAGTGTAAGACTAGAGGGAACCGACCGCCAACTCTTGGCCGACTCTTTTACCTAGAAATAGTGGGATTGATCATCACTTTATAACGCCCCCACGGTTGAAAGGGCAAGGATGTTTAGTGTGACGGGGATTCGAATCCGCGTTCCTCAGATTAGGAGTCGAGTGCCTTAACCACCTGGACATGCTAGGCCTACAAGAAATTTAAAAAAATCTCGAAGGTCCTGCTTGTATTTGAAACTACCTAGAAGGAAGGTGAGGTCACCCATAGTTTGACATCTCTTAAGAGATGACATTTTTCATATCAAGTCTGAATACTAAGTACTTGTAAAATGACATTCCTTTAAAGGAAAGTAATTAGAACAGAACTACAGGAACTAATCTTAAGTTTAATAATGATAAAACTAATGTTACTACTTTATGTTAAAAAGTAGTCCGGTGTGTAGGAATATCTTGATTTGATCATTAAAAATAAACATGATTTAATAATTGTCCAGAAAGTTTTGTATCCGTCAGATAAATAGATACTTTTATTATACATCAGTTACCTTTAACGGAACAGGACAGCAGATGAATAGGTACTTTAATTATACATCAGTTACCTTTAACGGGACAGGACAGTCAGGTAAATAGGTACTTTAATTATACATCAGTTACCTTTAACGGAACAGGACAGTCAGATAAATAGGCGCATTAATTATACATCAGTTATCTTTAACGGAACAGGACAGTCAGATAAATAGGTACATTAATTTAACATCAGTTATCTTTAACGGAACATGACAGTCAGATAAATAGGTACATTAATTATACATCAGTTATCTTTAATAGAACAGGACAGTCAGATAAATAGGTACATTAATTATACATCAGTTATCTTTAACGGAACATGACAGTCAGATAAATAGGTACATTAATTATACATCAGTTATCTTTAACGGAACAGGACAGTCAGATAAATAGGCACATTAATTATACATCAGTTATCTTTAACGGAACAGGAAAAATGACTTCGTTATCAGTGTATCTATAAAAACAACAGTATTGTTGTGTCAAGATATCTTTTCAAATTTATATCTGTAATTCAAGATAGGTTTGAAAAATATATTTTCTTATAAAGCTTTCATAATGTCAGAAAAACCTGTAGGATCAAGAAACCCTTTAAAAATATCTTATAACCAGAGCACTTGATTCTTCAAAGACAAACTAGGAATGGTTATGTAATGGCTATGTAGTGCTATACAAAGGGAGCTGAGTGAGGTCATATAGGTCATCCGGTTTTCCAATACGTGTTCAGTATGTTTCTCCATAGTCGGGTCTCCGGTTTTCCAATACGTGTTCAGTATGTTTCTCCATAGTCGGGTCTCATTTAAAGTAATAATCTTACCTGTACATTTCTTTCAACAAAACAATCAGTTTTACCTACGATTATTCGCTTACGAAAATTAACTTTTTTGACGTCACAGGTTTTTAAAAAAAACGGAATTTAACACACTGACTTGTAAAAAAAAACAAACTATAGAGAGACCACAATACCTTCAGCTTAAAAACTGTTACACTTCTCACACTAAACAGAACATTACCTACAGTTAAGATCTTAGAATAAAGAAAATACGGTCAAATGAAACAGATTACATAAAATAAACATAAGGTTCTGTAACAAATCATTTTACAAAGAGGTTATAAACATACCGAAGTTGTTAGATAAACTGAAAGGGTTAACAAAACTCAGCGGAAAAGCATTGTAAGTCAGAGTAATATTACACTTTCAAATAAAATTACTGTTTATTATTACCAATCAGTTTAAACTCAGAAACGATTCACGGATTCTGAAAAAAAAAAACACTTTCGTCTCCTACAACTTGAGGATCGTCTTAAATATGTATTTTCTTCTTAAGAAACAGAACTCTTGAAAATTGTCCCTGATCACCCAAAAGTGAATTACACCCCACCTAAAAATGGGTGTCGTCCATGCAGTAAGGCCTGCTGTCAACCTGCACGTTCATAAGAAAAACAACTGACTCATTTTCTGACAAGCACAACCAAAGAAACTTTAAAATATCTAAGGAAATCAACTGCGAAAGAAAAAAACACCATTTTTCTTATACAGTGTAAAAAAATGGAATCACTTACACGTAGGACCTACACAAATAACTCTTAAAGAACGTTTCAACAACCATAACTCTTCTTTTAACACCGAACAATAATCTGAGAGTCGAGGGTTCGAATCCCCGTCACACCAAACATGCTCGTCCTTTAAGGCGTGAGGACGTTATAATGTATCAATCAATCACACTATTCGTCAGTAAAAGAGTAGCCCAAGAGTTGGCGGTGGGTAGTGATGACTAGCTGCCTTCCTTCTAGTCTTACACTACTAAATTATGGACGACTACCGAAGATAGCCCTCGTGTAGCTTTGCCGAATACGATCTCCCTGTTGGTCAACTCTTTAATCAACCCAGTCATTTCATTAACTATGTTAGTTTCATTAGAATTGAAACAGAATTCTAAACTAAACCGGATAGCGATATAGAAGAACCTTATTGGATCGCTAATCTAAATGCTGTTCAACCCTGTGGAATCAGTCTAGATTCTGGAATCAGTGATCTCTGGTCATTGGTTTCATCTCTATCTGTAAAATAATTTTTATTCTTGGCATATTTCTTTCATGTAGTGTGAATCCCAACTTTCATGAAACGTACAATTTATTTAAGATAATTTTTCGTACATGTTTGTATAAACTAATTAGCTTAACATTATTTTTTTAATCAGTCACCAGGTGTCACCTTTTTCTATAGAACTTTTCGTTATTTTTACAAAGAAATTTAAATATGGGTAAACATTGTTTCCATTTCTTATCTGTTGACTTTATTTTGAAACGTTTTTAATGCAGCGTAACACCCCTCGTAAAGTAAGTTTGACATTCCAAAACTGCCATTCTACGTCAGTAAAAACCAAGCTACGCATAAGTTTAAATTGTTATAATTTTTGAATATCTTATAAATTAAGAACATTCTTCAAGGTAAGGACAGAAGTAATCAACTTTTAAAGATCCCATGTTGTTTGTCGTCATGGTGGTTCTCTCTCTATGTGGTTTGTTTGTTTGTTTCTTTAATTCCGCAGGGCTATCTGTGCTAGCCGTCCCTAATTTAGCATAGCAGTGTAAGACTAGACTAGAGGGAAGGCAGCTAGTCATTACCACCCACCGCGAACTCTTGGGCTACTCTTTTACAAACGAATAGTGGGATTCACCGTCACATTATAACGGCCCCACGGCTGAAAGGGCGAGCATGTTTGGCGCGACGGGGATGCGAACCCGCGACCCTCAGATTTCGAGTCTCTGGGCCTTCTCTATGTGGACGAGAGTATGTGGTAAGATCCAGTTTGGGTTAGAGCATCTTATTAAAGGTGATACCAAGGTACCTGGTGGTGATCTTTTAATTGTTTTAGTTCAGTAATGTAACAAAACTACTGACAAAAAGAACTTTGAACAACCAATAACATACAATGATCAAACTGAACGTTTTTAACTTTGATTTTGTGGTATCGCTTTCTTTTACAACGTTTTGACAGCTGAGTTTCTGGTATCAGTTCTCATTCAACATTTTGACGGTTTATTAGAGGTTAACTTTCTGGTATCGGTTTCACATACAACGTTTTGATGATTGATTTAAACGTTGACTTTCTATACGTAAGGATGGTCGAGGTACACAATAAGCGTAATACAAATATACACGCTAACAGTAAACAGTGATGGAAAAGTTTATTCTAACACGTAACTGCTGTTTACTTTCATTCGTTTCTATACCCAACAAACTCGCAAACATTACAAGAAACCACCGTTAGGATATCAAACAAGAAAGTGACCGACCAACCAAAGTGTTCAACTTTCTTCTTGTTAGAGTCGAGATAACTCTATAACTAATTAAGCACTGACGTCAGTTTACAAACATAAATGATTTCATGTGTTTTTTGACAGTGTGTACTGCGTTATCGCTCAGTCGTAGTAACGAGTAATAACCTTTCAAAAAATCCCTTTGAGTGTAAGCCAACTTTTTGGCTGAAATCTGATGTTCCTTTGAAACAGGGGTTCCCAACTTTAGAGTGCCCGAGAGTTGCAACTAGTGGCGGGCGGCATTCATCAGCATGGCGAAATGAGTTACGATTGGAGAAGGAGGTAATCTGAATGTGACTTACTTTACGTCACATGATATGTGGATGGGCATATTTGTAAAAAAAAAAATAGATGTCTTTCATTGTGAAAATAAAAGAAAAATATAATAAATAGATTTACTGAAAAAATGCTACATATAAAATAAACTAGAATAGCAAACAGGTCTGTGATATTTAACGTAGTTAGGACATAAAATTTTCAATGTGAACTTTGAGGTCGCTCAGCAGCACTGACCAAAGCGGACATGGGGTTCTGTCGTTGCTTGTCTCAGGAGGGGGTGATGGTGTGATACGCCGAGGTGTATGTGATATAATTTACAAACTATAACTATTAAGTTATTACTGTAAAATTATTACTGTAAAATTATAGAGGCATAAATAATAAACATATAGGTGTACACAAAATAAATTGTAAAATTTCATTAGTGAATGTCAGTTGGAGCTTTCATGCCTTTTTACCTCGTCAGTCAAGAATTTTTCATTTCTTCAATATAGAAAAAAAAAAGAAAAACGTAGGATATTTTTCAACAGACCTTCGCGGGCCACACAAAACCATGCCGCGAGCCGCACGCGGTCCGCGCGCCGCCTGTTGGAAATCCTTGGTTTAAAAAGTTTAAAATACAGAGCAAAATAAGAATCACCAGCTTATAATAAATAAACATTTTGATGACTGTAACATTTAGAATACACAATGCTTTGTACACTATACAATCAGTGTCTTTAGGTAACCAACAGATATATTATATATGAAAAACGGTGCACATAATATAAAGTTTTATATTAACACATTAACAGGATATGTTAACTTTAGTCCTTAATATAAGGATGGCAGAGCCTAAAATAAAGCAGATAATATTTAATAATATAGTTATTGATAGATCACCCAGCATGACTCTGAGTATTAATATTTTATGTTATACTGCAAAGTTATGTATATGAAACCAAATAAACATTAAATATATTTAAAAAAACAAATAAACACAACCACACAACTTTGTTCACCCGATAAAATTAACGATAAAATAAATAAAACAACACTTCATCAACATGAACAAATTTCCTCAAAAAACCGTGGAAAAATTATACACACAAACAACAAACAAACAACAGTAAATCCCAAGATACAACAAACAACAAAACCTTATACTGCTGCATACCATATGTTCCTGACATCAGCGAAAAAATAACCAACTTGTGGAAAAAACTTATAACAAAACACAACATTCCAGTAAACACCAAATTTATTTAAAAACCAGGTATAAAACTAAAGTCCATACTATGTGAAAACTAGACTGACAAACACAACACCAACATAATATATAAAATACAATGCAACAATTTCCACGATTTCTGTATTGGAAAAACAAGTAGAAAAATGGAAACAAGATTCAAAGAACAAAAAAAAGTGACCTTCACACGTTTTTGAACACTGCAAATCAAATAAACAAAACACAATCATAGAAAACAACCAGATATTAAGTATGGAAACAAATATAAAGAAACACAAAATCAAAGAAGCCCAACTTATACAGCAATTAAAACCAAAATTAAACCAATTTCAAGGAACACCTTTATAGCTATACTAATTAATAACCTAACATCTAACTGCAACGCCCCCTACAAGCCGGAACCCGTTTATACTCTCGTCCCTAAGATATGTGTCCGTCAGCGATCAGTTGTAAACTCACTCTTTGTTAACCTGAAGATGACCTACGAAGTATTAATACCCATACTAGCCGTTCTGAGACGGATATTCTTGACTGTTGGTATGCGTTCTGTTTATCATAATATTAGGGCTATGTCAGGTTAGGCATTGATGTAGTGCAACTAAGATCCCGGGAAATAAGTACAAATAAAGTTGAGTCAAAATACAGGTTCTCGAATTGACCGACCTTGTAACCATTTTTGACTCGTGCATTTTACAGTGCAACATTAGCTTTTAATATCGAAAGTCATGCATGGATGATCTATACAGAGCTGTATCATCTCTATATTCTTTTATTTTTGTATTTTTTGGCACTGCCAACCCTTATAATTTCATATAGACTCTGATTTTTATACATTTCTACGAGGCATGGCATGGCCAGGCGGTTAAGGTGTGTGACTCGTAATCTGAGGGTTGAAGGTTTGCATTTCCGTCGCACCAAACATGCTCGCCTTTTCAGCCATGGGGGCGTTATAATGTGACGATCCATTTCACTATTCGTTGGTAAAAGAGTAGCCCAAGAGTTGGCGGTGGGCAGTGTAGACTAGCTGCCTTCCCTGTAGTCTCACACTGCTAGCGCAGATAGCCCTCTGGTAGCTTTGTGCGAAATTCAAAAAACAAACAAATAATACATTTTTACAATAAAAATGATCGTGCGTTTGTGTTAGCATCCATCGCTCGAAGCTAGCTGACTCAACCAGGGTAACAGTTTTTCATGTCAAGTGAAAACTGTCCAAAAGTTCACATTTTGGTTTCAAATCTGTTTTCTCCGGGGCCAGCGGACAAATTAAGAACTTTTGTTTTTATTCTTTTAGCATTAAATCTGAAGATAATAGTACTCATGGTAGTCAAATATTGACTAACCCATATAAATTAGCATCTAATGAAGTCAACATGAATTTAATAAGAAAATAAATAGAAACAATATTCAATACTGTACTTCATTCAGTTTGTACTTCCTTAACGTGTGCGATCGGACAGTAGTTGATCAAACGTTATGTCATTTTTTGGAAGATCAGTGACGCGAAAATTTTGTAATTGGTTCCTCAACACAACATCAATTTTCCTACACCTAACGTTTCTGTGAGTTTCACTAAAGTTATTTTTACCTTCTATTGGATAATAACTTGCACTTGTTTGTAACATTGTTAAGCCTAACCGCCCACTTCTTCAGTGAACATTACACATACCTTGACCATTTTAAGCCTGATCGCCATATTCTCTTAGTTGTTATTATTTTGATCAGCTTGCAAGTGAAAACAATAACCTTAGAAAGCTTGTTTGTTTATGAATTTTGCGCAATGCTACACGAGGGCTATCTGCGCTAGCCGTCCCAAATTTAGCAGTGTAAGACTAGAGGGAAGGCAGCTAGTCATCACCAACCACCGCCAACTTTTGGGCTATTCTTTACCAACAAATAAATAAGGGGATTAACCGTCACATTATAATGCCCCTGCGGCTGAAAGGGCGAGCATGTTTCTTGCGAGGAGGATTCGAACCCGCGACCCTCAGATTACAAATCAAGCGCCTTCACCACCTAGCCAGAAAGTTCGAACACATTTTTACTATTTTACTTGGTAAATTATTGCTCAAACTGTCTGGAATAGAAAGGGTTACGTTTCGTAAGCTTTTAGTCACGAGGAACGTGAATAACTAAAAAACAAGTAAGGTCCGGCATGGCCAAGCGTGTTAAGGCGTTCGACTCGTAATCTGAGGGCCGCGGGTTCGAATCCCCGTCGCACCAAACACGCTCGCCCTTTCAGCCGTGGGGACGTTACAAAGTTACGGTCAATCCCACTATTCGTTGGTAAAAGAGTAGCCCAAGCGTTGGCGGTGGGTGGTGATGACTAGCTGCCTTCCCTCTAGTCTTACACTGCTAAATTAGGGACGGCTAGCACAGATAGCCCATTGTGTAGCTTTGTGCTTAATTCAAAACAACAACAACAACTGGTCTGAAACCTATCGCCCCCTAGTGGCATAGCGGTACATATATACATGTAGTTATATAATTATCAACTACAGATATTCGCCATGTAAGACTAGATAATTACCAGCTACAGATAATCTTCTATTGTGGTGAAGTAAACTATCAGTTAGAAGTCGTGTCGCGGGTTCGAATCCCCGTCACATCAAACAAGTAAAGGTGTGGCACAATATTACTCACACGAGGAATTATTCTATCTTACTGAAAAAAAATCATTTGCCGACGTAATTGTGTCCTTATTTTTACAAATGTTGTTTACAACTAAGCAATGAGCTATCTGTGCTCTGCTCACCACGGGTATCGAAACCCGGATTCTAACGTTGTAAGTCAACAGACATACTGCCGTGTCACTGGAAGACTTTATACAAATGGAGCATCAGATTAATAGCTTGGCGATTTTTGTTTTATCCTCTAGACAACGGACAGTTTAGTCCTTTAGCTCAGCATGTTTTATTATCTCAAACTTGAAGCTGTACTGAATTAGCTAGAGTTCTGTTCTTTTTATATCTTGCTGACCTAAAACGGGTCGAAGATATTGACTTATTTCCGCTAAGACTTTCCACGAAACTTTCCATACAGCCTAGGGCAGAAGGAAAATTAAACAAAAACAAACGTGCTTTAATCAAGAGAAATGGGTGTTCTCAGATCCGCTAGCTGCCTTGACTCGAATGAAAGTAAACTTTAACCATTCTTTAAACGAAGGCTAGTCCTTACGTCTCAACAACACGTTCTTCATCATGGCATTCCACACCAAAGCTACGTTTTATTCCTTCTGATTGTTGTGTAATTAAGCAATGTGGAACAATTCTGGGAACGAGGTTGCCAGCGTCGAGCTAGCTCGTACGAGAGAAATCGTGTGTGGCCAATGAGCATTGGAAAGTAAAGCCACTCTAATTCTCAGATTTATTCTTAAAGAAAGAGAAACGATCACGGATAATAATTTTAGTATTTTGAAGAGTCCGAACAGGAGCCGATAATAATTTTAGTATCTTTGAAGAGTCCGAACATGAGCCGATAATAATTTTAGTATCTTTGAAGAGTCCGAACAGGAGCCGATAATAATTTTAGTATCTTTGAAGAGTCCGAACAGGAGCCGATAATAATTTTAGTATCTTTGAAGAGTCCGAACAGGAGCCGATAACAATTTTAGTATTTTCGAAGAGTCCGAACAGGAGCCGATAATAATTTTAGTATCTTTGAAGAGTCCGAACAGGAGCCGATAATAATTTTAGTATCTTTGAAGAGTCCGAACAGGAGCCGATAATAATTTTAGTATCTTTGAAGAGTCCGAACAGGAGCCGATAATAATTTTAGTATCTTTGAAGAGTCCGAACAGGAGCCGATTCTGGAGGTTCTAACGTTTTCGTCTCAGTTTATTGACTTTAGGAAAATGTTTACAACTCAGTACCTAATTTATTGTCAGCAGTTGAAAAGAAAATGACGGGTCAGCGCAATACTGCGTTAAAGCTCACACTCACTGAAGCTTTTATTTAAAATACGACGCACTTGTGTCCTCAGGACTTCTAACGAGCATTCTGGCTATTCTATTAAGAGCCACAGCTTTTTGTGTGTCAAAAGCCACTAAACTACTGCCGATATACACTCTTTTCTTCAGATAAAAGCCATTCACTAAACCACTTAAGGCAAAGAAACTGATTTGAACGAAGGTTCTTGAAATTATAAGTGTAAGCGTGTGACTGAAACATAAACGAGTTTGGGTTAACTGTGACAAACACAAGATATATCTGATAAATACGAACTGGTGTTATGTTAAAAAAAAAAAGGCCTTGCATTTGGCTATCGTTCTAAATTCTATGTAGACAGTTTTGAACGTTCATACGTTTTTCAGATTATGAGGACCACAGAAACGTGAGGCCTGTCAGTAAAGCAGTTAACCCATACTCCTTGTTCTCTTACACGTGTGTGCTCTTGTTAGTACATAGAACAAATCATTGGTCATCAGCGACAAAATTCTTAATCTCAACAGCTCCAATAAAGTTCATATACAGTCCTTAATAATTTCGGATTAACTGACCACAAGAAATATTGCGTCTTGCCCTCTGCTACTTCCTGCATAATTGCTTTGTCCGTCTCTTTGCAAAGAATACCTGAACACTATCACTTTTATATATCCCTACATTTAAAATTATGGACTGCGTCCTTTGGTATCAGGTTTCGAACCTCGGACTTTACGATCCACGGATGAGAGTAGTAATCATGAAGACAGATCTTGCTCTATACGGGCGTTGAGTAAATATTGATTTTTGTGTTCAAATAAATAGATCACTTGGGGCACCATCAGTTTGATGAAACATTGTAGACGATTTGTATTAAAGCTACAAACCTATATGTATTAGAGTTACAAACCTATTTGTATTAGAGCTACAAACCTATATGTATTAAAGCTACAAACCTATATGTATTAGAGTTACAAACCTATATGTATTAGAGCTACAAATCTATATGTATTAAAGCTACAAACCTATATGTATTAGAGTTACAAACCTATATGTATTAGAGTTACAAACCTATATGTATTAGAGTTACAAACCTATATGTATTAGAGCTACAAACCTATTTGTATTAGAGCTACAAACCTATATGTATTAAAGCTACAAACCTATATGTATTAGAGTTACAAACCTATATGTATTAAAGCTACAAACCTACATGTATTAGAGCTACAAACCTATATGTATTAGAGCTACAAACCTATATGTATTAAAGCTACAAACCTATATGTATTAGAGTTACAAACCTATATGTATTAGAGCTACAAACCTATATGTATTAAAGCTACAAACCTATATGTATTAGAGTTACAAATCTATATGTATTAGAGTTACAAACCTATATGTATTAAAGCTACAAACCTATATGTATTAGAGTTACAAACCTATATGTATTAGAGCTACAAACCTATATGTATTAAAGCTACAAACCTATATGTATTAGAGTTACAAACCTATATGTATTAGAGTTACAAACCTATATGTATTAGAGCTACAAATCTATATGTATTAAAGCTACAAACCTATATGTATTAGAGCTACAAACCTATATGTATTAAAGCTACAAACCTATATGTATTAGAGCTACAAACCTATATGTATTAAAGCTACAAACCTATATGTATTAGAGTTACAAACCTATATGTATTAGAGCTACAAACCTATATGTATTAGAGTTACAAACCTATATGTATTAAAGCTACAAACCTATATGTATTAGAGTTACAAACCTATATGTATTAGAGCTACAAACCTATATGTATTAAAACTACAAACCTATATGTATTAGAGTTACAAACCTATATGTATTAGAGTTACAAACCTATATGTATTAGAGCTACAAATCTATATGTATTAAAGCTACAAACCTATATGTATTAGAGTTACAAACCTATATGTATTAGAGTTACAAACCTATATGTATTAGAGTTACAAACCTATATGTATTAAAGCTACAAACCTATATGTATTAGAGTTACAAACCTATATGTATTAGAGTTACAAACCTATATGTATTAAAGCTACAAACCTATATGTATTAGAGTTACAAACCTATATGTATTAGAGCTACAAACCTATATGTATTAGAGTTACAAACCTATATGTATTAGAGCTACAAACCTATATGTATTAAAGCTACAAACCTATATGAACAAGCTTAAACATTCACACAGAATTGTTAGTATGACAAGCGGATTTGAATCCAGACAGAGAAAATCCAGTTCTCTTTAATTCACAGTGAAGCTAAAACATTTTGAGCATGTCCCACCAATTAGCCGCTCATATTGCGAATTTAAAGGTTTGTTGTTCGCGTCCCGTTGTGACAACACACTCGTTCCGTTTCTTGACTAATATATCGAGTAATAAACAGGGTCTGTTGATGAACGATTTAGCTCTATATGAGGAAGGATATGTGAAACCACTTTAATTGTTACTTGAGGAAAACAAGGTGAAACCAGTTCAATTGTTATTTGAAGAATTGTTTGTTTGTTGGTTTGTTTATAATTTCGCGCAAAGCTACTCGAGGGACATCTGCACTGGCTGTCCCTAATATAGCAGTGTAAGACCACACTAGTCATTACCACTCACCATCAATTCCTGGGCTACTCTTTTACCAACGAATAGTGGGATTGATCGTCACATTATAACGTCTCCACGGCAAAAGGGTGAGCATCTTTGGTACGACGGGAGTTCGAACCCGTGACTTAGATTGTAACTGGAGTGCCTTAACCACCTGGCCATGCCGGGCTTGCTTGAAGAAAACAAAGTGAAGCCATTTCTGACGGTGTGAGTGCTCAGACATACCGCTCTGCCTCTGGGGGGCGACATAATATAATCAAAGATCTGTCTTTAAACTGGTTGTTCGTCAATGTTTCCCTACGGAAGTTAGAGCGAAGAGCTTACGTTTATTTTTGTGCATTAAGTAAATATATTTTAAGGAAACAGAAATTCGTTGAAGGACAAAGTTTTTACACAAGCACTGCCACGAGACACTCTTGAAACCAGAGTTCTTAGATCAATGTTATTTTATTTCTTATTCCATGGCTCTTGCTTCTGTTTGTTTGTGTTTTGAATTTCGCCTAAAGCTACGCGAGGTTTATATGGTTTAGCCGGCCCTAATTTACCAGTGTTACGCTAGATGGAAAGCAGATAGTTATCACCACCCACCGCTATATCTAGGACTACTCTTTTACCAACGAATGGTGGGATTGAACTACCACTGTAAGCCCCCTACGCTGAAAGGGAGAATATGTTTGGTGTGACGAGATCGAACCCGCGACCCTCAGATTGGGATTAGAGAGCCCTCTACTCTGGGCCGTGGCACATGCATCATGTTAGGAAGAAACAGAAACTTTAAAAGTTGAAGCCAATCTGTGATTTTATTAAGAGTTGGAAGTAACATTATTCATGTCACTGAGCGACAGTGAAGTCGTTATTACCGACAAATACACAGGTAGTAAAGGCTTAGGTTTCAACAAGCTAATCATATATGGAAGTAGAAGCCACGTGATCACGTTTTTTCTCTCACTATTTACAGGTAAAATAATGAAGCCGAATTCAATTAGAAACGGTTCACTTGTTTCTCTCGCAGCCTATTACCACGGCCACTGGTCAGTAGTAGCCAATAGTTGCTCATCATTCTACCGAATGGTCATTTCCCAAGGGAAAAGCTATCGATAACAGAGTATCAAAGTTCATCGTGGTTTATTCTCGAAGGCAGGGATTTCGGTCGAGAGTTTTATAGATGATTCAGCTCGAGTTAGTTCTGATAAGGAAACAAACGTAGCGGTTACACATATATTACTCTCTTGGAAAACTAGAGAGAATTCATAGAGGAATTCGAAGCCTGGAACTAGACAAGAAAGTAAATAATTAAAAACAAAATACCGAAATTAGTGACGTAAGTGAAGAAATGAAAAATACACCAATGAAGTAAAACAAAAAGTTGTAAGATACATGAAGGAAAGGAAAGGAAAGTTTTGTGGTAAACGTAAGATGAGTAAGATAAGTCATGATAATTCATGAAGTGTGTTTAAAAATACAAGAAAAATACAGCGTGAAGCGAAACATGAGAAATATAAACTGTAACATGAAACACGAGAAATACAGATTGTAACATGAAACATGAGAAATATAAACTGTAACATGAAACACAAGAAATATAGATTGTGAAGTGAAACACAGGAAATATAAACTGTAACATGAAACACGAGAAATACAGATTGTAACATGAAACATGAGAAATATAGACTGTAACATGAAACACAAGAAATATAGATTGTGAAGTGAAACACAGGAAATATAAACTGTAACATGAAACACGAGAAATACAGATTGTAACATGAAACATGAGAAATATAGACTGTAACATGAAACACAAGAAATATAGATTGTGAAGTGAAACACAGGAAATATAAACTGTAACATGAAACACGAGAAATATAGATTGTAACATGAAACACGAGAAATATAGACTGTAACATGAAACACGGGAAATATAGACTGTAACATGAAACACGATAAATATAGATTGTGAAGTGAAACACAGGAAATATAAACTGTAACATGAAACACGAGAAATATAGATTGTAACATGAAACACGAGAAATATAGACTGTAACATGAAACACGGGAAATATAGACTGTAACATGAAACACGAGAAATATAGATTGTGATGTGAAACATGAGAAATATAGACTCTAACATGAAACACGAGAAATACAGATTGTAACATGAAACACGAGAAATACAGATTGTAACATGAAACATGAGAAATATAGACTGTAACATGAAACACGAGAAATACAGATTGTAACATGAAACACGAGAAATACAGATTGTAACATGAAACACGAGAAATATAGATTGTGAAGTGAAACACGAGAAATATAGATTGTGAAGTGAAACACGGGAAATATAAACTGTAACATGAAACACGAGAAATATAGATTGTAACATGAAACACGAGAAATATAGATTGTGAAGTGAAACACAGGAAATATAAACTGTAACATGAAACACGAGAAATATAGACTGTAACATGAAACACAGGAAATATAGATTGTAAAATGAAACACGGGAAATATAAACTGTAACATGAAACACGAGAAATACAGATTGTAACATAAAACACGAGAAATATAGATTGTGAAGTGAAACACGGGAAATATAAACTGTAACATGAAACACGAGAAATATAGATTGTGAAATGAAACATGAGAAATATAGACTGTAACATGAAACACGAGAAATACAGATTGTAACATGAAACACGAGAAATATAGATTGTGAAGTGAAACATGAGAAATATAGACTGTAACATGAAACACGAGAAATACAGATTGTAACATGAAACACGAGAAATATAGATTGTAACATGAAACACGAGAAATATAGATTGTGAAGTGAAACACAGGAAATATAGATTGTGAATTGAAACATGAGAAATATAAACTGTAACATGAAACACGAGAAATACAGACTGTAACATGAAACACGAGAAATACAGATTGTAACATGAAACACGGGAAATATAAACTGTAACATGAAACACGAGAAATACAGATTGTAACATGAAACACGAGAAATATAGATTGTGAAGTGAAACACGGGAAATATAAACTGTAACATGAAACACGAGAAATACAGACTGTAATATGAAACACGAGAAATATAGATTGTGAAATGAAACATGAGAAATATAGACTGTAACATGAAACACGAGAAATACAGATTGTAACATGAAACACGAGAAATATAGAATGTGAAGTGAAACATGAGAAATATAGACTGTAACATGAAACACTAGAAATACAGATTGTAACATGAAACACGAGAAATATAGATTGTGAAGTGAAACATGAGAAATATAGACTGTAACATGAAACACGAGAAATACAGATTGTAACATGAAACACGAGAAATATAGATTGTGAAGTGAAACATGAGAAATATAGACTGTAACATGAAACACGAGAAATAGAGATTGTAACATGAAACACGAGAAATATAGATTGTGAAGTGAAACACGGGAAATATAAACTGTAACATGAAACACGAGAAATACAGACTGTAATATGAAACACGAGAAATATAGATTGTGAAATGAAACATGAGAAATATAGACTGTAACATGAAACACGAGAAATACAGATTGTGAAATGAAACATGAGAAATATAGATTGTGAAATGAAACATGAGAAATATAGATTGTAACATGAAACACGAAAAATATAGACTGTAAAATGAAACACGGGAAATATAGATTGTGAAGTGAAACATGAGAAATATAGACTGTAACATGAAACACGAGAAATACAGATTGTAACATGAAACACGAGAAATATAGATTGTAACATGAAACACGAGAAATATAGATTGTGAAGTGAAACACAGGAAATATAAACTGTAACATGAAACACGAGAAATACAGACTGTAACATGAAACACGAGAAATACAGATTGTAACATGAAACACGGGAAATATAAACTGTAACATGAAACACGAGAAATACAGATTGTAACATGAAACACGAGAAATATAGATTGTGAAGTGAAACACGGGAAATATAAACTGTAACATGAAACACGAGAAATACAGACTGTAATATGAAACACGAGAAATATAGATTGTGAAATGAAACATGAGAAATATAGACTGTAACATGAAACACGAGAAATACAGATTGTAACATGAAACACGAGAAATATAGAATGTGAAGTGAAACATGAGAAATATAGACTGTAACATGAAACACTAGAAATACAGATTGTAACATGAAACACGAGAAATATAGATTGTGAAGTGAAACATGAGAAATATAGACTGTAACATGAAACACGAGAAATACAGATTGTAACATGAAACACGAGAAATATAGATTGTGAAGTGAAACATGAGAAATATAGACTGTAACATGAAACACGAGAAATACAGATTGTAACATGAAACACGAGAAATATAGATTGTGAAGTGAAACATGAGAAATATAGATTGTGAAATGAAACATGAGAAATATAGATTGTAACATGAAACACGAAAAATATAGACTGTAAAATGAAACACGGGAAATATAGATTGTGAAGTGAAACATGAGAAATATAGGCTGTAACATGAAACACGAGAAATTCAGATTGTAACATGAAACACGAGAAATATAGATTGTAACATGAAACACGAGAAATATAGATTGTGAAGTGAAACACAGGAAATATAGATTGTAAAATGAAACACGGGAAATATAGATTGTGAAATGAAACATGAGAAATATAAACTGTAACATGAAACACGAGAAATACAGATTGTAAAATGAAACACGGGAAATATAGATTGTGAAGCGAAACGTGAGAAATATAGAATGTAACATGAAACACGAGAAATACACATTGTGAAGTGAAATTCGAAAGAGACAGACTGTAAAATATAAAACCCGAAACAATGCGTGTGTAGTAACACCTGAGTAAAGTAACACCTGAGTAAAGTACATTATATTTTAAAGTAAAAGAAAGAAGTTTGAGAAAAACTGTGTAATAAAAGAAACAATCATTCCTTTTACATTTTGTTTACTTCTGACATGTATGATCGTATTCTATTTGTTATTTGATTAATAAACAACAACGAAATACACATGTATTCGTAGAGTCTTAACAACAACGAAATACAAATGTTTTCGTAGAGTCTCAACAACAACGAAATACAAGTGTATTCGTAGAGTCTCAACAACAACGAAATACAAGTGTATTCGTAGAGTCTTTCACAAAAAAATTATTGAGACAAATTGAGGGCGCTTAAAATGGAAGATATATTTGCATGTGCTTTTCAGAAAGCTAAGAAATTTTAAAAATAGTGTTTTCCTAACCGATAGCGCCATTGACAGAGTATCAAATAATAAGTGAATTATTTCTTCAGAAGAGTGCATTTTATTGGTTCGTTGTTTCAGTAATTATTATACACTAACCGAATGTAATTTTAAACCGATAGACTAAAGGGATATAGCTAGTTTGCAGCACTTTCCGCCAATTCTTTGTTATTTTTTAACCAACTGGTTTGCTATGCCTGTTTATTGCGAAGGCGTGGCCCAGAGCTTAGCCTTCTGAACTGATAATTTAAAATACAATGACCGACTTGTATTTTGAACTCAGCGTTTACATTTTTGTGGATATAAGATATTTCTTTTCTACTGTCTTATTTTTATCTTCAAATTACGATTTGGCCGTCATATATAGAAGTATTCAACTTGAACGTAAGCGGCAGCCTTCACAAAATCGTACAATGTTACCAGTGTTTCTTCTGCCTTCGAGGGTCGAGCTCCGAACGTGGAGACTTTATAGTTTTGGCAGTCATTCCTGCTGTTCGGTTAAGGCTATCAGCACAGTAGGCGAATGGTGCTGCTGAATAGTTGTCCACTCTCAGTGTCGTTCGAACTGTCAATACAAAAGTTTATTAAGACCGTTGCGGAGTTTCTACTATGTTTATGTTTATTGTGATAATAAACCTGCACAGTATTCTTTCTTTCATTATTCTCTCTATCGTGATTTTATCACATTGCCTTCTTCTTTCACTCTTATCATTTACAGTAACATATTAACTAAGATATCATGAGTTTCTGTGTCACAAGGTAACCAATGTATAACAGAACAACTTACGCTTGTCTATAAAGATTGTTTGTTTTGAATTTCGGGCAAAGCTACACGAGGGCTATCTGCGCTAGCCGTCCCTAATTTAGCAGTGTAAGACTAGAGGGAAGACAGCTAGTCCTCACCACCCACCGCCAACTGTTGAGCTACTCTTTTACCAACGAATAGTAGGAGTTACCGTCACATTATAACACCCCCACGGCTGAATGGTGGAGGGGGATTCGAACCTGTAATCCTCGGATTACGAGTCGTGTGCCTTAATCACCTGGCCATGTCGAGCCAGAGGAACTAGGACGTGTTTCTTTTCTTCAAATGTCTACAGCTGGTATCAAGAAATGCATTTAATTTCTTTAAATGGACGACATTACGAAATGTAACGACTTCTCGACATATATCTTAAAGCAGAATTAACTTTGGTTGTTTTTCAGTCAGAAAACTTTAAAAATAAAACTACATCCGTAAATTCAATATCGTATTTATGACGTCATTATAGCATACCCTCCTCTAATCACTTTCCGTTGTATAAGATTTTGTCTTCTTCACGTGTTGTTATCATTCTATGTCAGTTTCAAAAAATTACGAGACTTCATGGTTTGATGAGTCACCGTTTAAAAAATGTTCTTTTCTATAATTAAATTATTAATATTCATGAATATGTATTTGAACCTACAGAACTCAGTATTTACATTTTGTGGATAAACTATATTTCGTTTCCACTGTCTTATTTTCATTTTACGATTACGATTTTACCATCATACGTAGAATTATTCAAATTGGACGTCAACAACAGCCTACATAAAATCGTGCAATATCTCTGGCTTTCTGTCTTCTCTGTCTTTGAAGTTAGTCATTGAATGTCAACAAAACGTTTGTGATTATAGAAAACCTTGAGATATAATTTGTTTTTTCTTTCTTTCGTGGTGATTGTGTGTGGGGGATATTTTGAGTGTGGGGGGGATATTTTGAAATATCAAAGTTTAAGAACTCGCTTTTCACCATCTGAAAATGAGAATCCATGATTTATTAAACCAACGAAGAAATTTGTTCCTCTTCTTCTAAGTTACATTTTTTATCACAAAGTTTTCTTTTGATGGTTGTACTGAGTGTCTATATTACTGGGTGTGTTGTTTTTTTTTTTTGGGGGGGGGGTTCAACTGAGTGTTTATACCACAGGGTTTTTTGGTGGTTGTACTGAGTGTTTATACCACAGGGTTTTTTGGTGGTTGTACTGAGTGTTGTGTAAATAACTTTTCTAGTGTTATATGTTTACTTCTGGTGACGACATAATAAGTTTTCTAGTGTTATATGTTTATTTCCGGTGACTACATAATAATTTTTCTAGTGTTATATGTTCATTTCTGGTGACGACATAATAAGTTTTCTAGTGTTATATGTTTATTTCTAGTGACGACATAATAAGTTTTCTGGTGTTATATGTTTATTTCTGTTGAACACATAATAAGTTTTCTGGTGTTATATGTTTATTTCTGGTGACGACATAATAAGTTTTCTGGTGTTATATGTTTATTTCTGTTGAAGACATAATAAATTTTCTAGTGTTATATGTTTATTTCTGGTGACGACATAATATTTTTTCTAGTGTTATATGTTTATTTCTGGTGACGACATAATAAGTTTTTTAGTGTTATATGTTTACTTCTGGTGACGACATAATAAGTTTTCTATTGCTATATGTTTACTTCTGGTGACGACATAATAAGTTTTCTAATGTTATATGTTTATTTCTGTTGAAGACATAATAAATTTTCTAGTGTTATATGTTCATTTCTGGTGACGACATAATATTTTTTCTAGTGTTATATGTTTATTTCTGGTGACGACATAATAAGTTTCTTAGTGTTATATGTTTACTTCTGGTGACGACATAATAAGTTTTCTATTGTTATATGTTTATTTCTGGTGACGACATAATAAGTTTTTTAGTGTTATGTGTTTATTTCTGGTGACGACATAATAAGTTTTTTAGTGTTATATGTTTATTTCTGGTGACGACATAATAAGTTTTTTAGTGTTATATGTTTATTTCTGGTGACGACATAATAAGTTTGCTAGTGTTATATGTTTATTTCTGGTGACGACATAATATTTTTTCTAGTGTTATATGTTTATTTCTGGTGACGACATAATAAGTTTTTTAGTGTTATATGTTTACTTCTGGTGACGACATAATAAGTTTTTTAGTGTTATATGTTTATTTCTGGTGACGACATAATAAGTTTTTTAGTGTTATATGTTTATTTCTGGTGACGACATAATAAGTTTTTTAGTGTTATATGTTTATTTCTGGTGACGACATAATAAGTTTGCTAGTGTTATATGTTTATTTCCAGTGACGACATAATAATTTTTTTAGTGTTATTTGTTTACTTCTGGTGACGACATAATAAGATTTTTAGTGTTATATGTTTATTTTTGTTGAAGACATAATAAATTTTCTAGTGTTATATGTTTATTTCTGGTGACGACATAATAAGATTTTTAGTGTTATATGTTTATTTTTGTTGAAGACATAATAAATTTTCTAGTGTTATATGTTTATTTCTGGTGACGACATAATATTTTTTCTAGTATTATATGTTTATTTCTGGTGACGACATAATAAGTTTTTTAGTGTTATATGTTTATTTCTGGTGACGACATAATAAGTTTTCTGGTGTTATATGTTTATTTCTGTTGAAGACATAATATTTTTTCTAGTGTCATATGTTTATTTCTGGTGACGACATAATAAGTTTTTAGTGTTATATGTTTACTCTGGTGACGACATAATAAGTTTTCTATTGTTATATGTTTACTTCTGGTGACGACATAATAAGTTTTATAGTGTTATATGTTTATTTCTAGTGACGACATAATAAGTTTGCTAGTGTTATATGTTTATTTCTGTTGAAGACATAATAAATTTTCTAGTGTTATATGTATATTTCTGGTGACGACATAATATTTTTTCTAGTGTTATATGTTTATTTCTGGTGACGACATAATAAGTTTTTTAGTGTTATATGTTTACTTCTGGTGACGACATAATAAGTTTTCTATTGTTATATGTTTATCTTCTGGTGACGACATAATAAGTTTTCTATTGTTATATGTTTACTTCTGGTGACGACATAATAAGTTTTCTAGTGTTATATGTTTATTTCTAGTGACGACATAATAAGTTTGCTAGTGTTATATGTTTATTTCTGGTGACGACATAATAATTTTTCTAGTGTTATATGTTTATTTCTGGTAACGACATAATAAGTTTTCTAGTGTTATATGTTTATTTCTGGTGACGACATAATAAGTTTTCTAGTGTTATATGTTTATTTCCAGTGACGACATAATAATTTTTTAGTGTTATATGTTTACATCTGGTGACGACATAATAATTTTTCTAGTGTTATATGTTTATTTCTAGTGACGACATAATAAGTTTGCTAGTGTTATATGTTTATTTCTGGTGACGACATAATAAGTTTTCTATTGTTATATGTTTACTTCTGGTGACGACATAATAAGTTTTATAGTGTTATATGTTTATTTCTAGTGACGACATAATAAGTTTTCTAGTGTTATATGTTTATTTCTGTTGAAGACATAATAAATTTTCTAGTGTTATATGTTTATTTCTGGTGACGACATAATATTTTTCTAGTGTTATATGTTTATTTCTGGTGACGACATAATAAGTTTTTAGTGTTATATGTTTACTTCTGGTGACGACATAATAAGTTTTCTATCGTTATATGTTTATTTCTGGTGACGACATAATACGTTTTTTAGTGTTATATGTTTATTTCCAGTGACGACATAATAATTTTTCTAGTGTTATATGTTTACTTCTGGTGACGACATAATAATTTTTCTAGTGTTATATGTTTATTTCTAGTGACGACATAATAAGTTTGCTAGTGTTATATGTTTATTTCTGGTGACGACATAATAAGTTTTCTATTGTTATATGTTTATTTCTGGTGACGACATAATAAGTTTTCTAGTGTTATATGTTTATTTCTAGTGACGACATAATAAGTTTGCTAGTGTTATATGTTTATTTCTGTTGAAGACATAATAAATTTTCTAGTGTTATATGTTTATTTCTGGTGACGACATAATAAGTTTTCTATTGTTATATGTTTATTTCTGGTGACGACATAATAAGTTTTTTAGTGTTATATGTTTATTTCTAGTGACGACATAATAAGTTTTCTATTGTTATATGTTTACTTCTGGTGAAGACATAATAAGTTTTCTATTGTTATATGTTTACTTCTGGTGACGACATAATAAGTTTTCTAGTGTTATATGTTTATTTCTAGTGACGACATAATAAGTTTGCTAGTGTTATATGTTTATTTCTGGTGACGACATAATAATTTTTCTAGTGTTATATGTTTATTTCTGGTAACGACATAATAAGTTTTCTAGTGTTATATGTTTATTTCTGGTGACGACATAATAAGTTTTCTAGTGTTATATGTTTATTTCCAGTGACGACATAATAATTTTTCTAGTGTTATATGTTTACTTCTGGTGACGACATAATAAGTTTTTTAGTGTTATATGTTTATTTCTGGTGACGACATAATAAGTTTCTAGTGTTATATGTTTACTTCTGGTTACGACATAATATTTTTTCTAGTGTTATATGTTTACTCTGGTGACGACATAATAAGTTTTCTATTGTTATATGTTTATTTCTGGTGACGACATAATAAGTTTTTAGTGTTATATGTTTACTCTGGTGACGACATAATAAGTTTTCTATTGTTATATGTTTATTTCTGGTAACGACATAATAAGTTTTCTAGTGTTATATGTTTATTTCTAGTGACGACATAATAAGTTTGCTAGTGTTATATGTTTATTTCTGGTGACGACATAATAAGTTTTCTATTGTTATATGTTTATTTCTGGTGACGACATAATAAGTTTTCTAGTGTTATATGTTTATTTCTGGTGACGACATAATAAGTTTTCTAGTGTTATATGTTTATTTCCAGTGACGACATAATAATTTTTCTAGTGTTATATGTTTACTTCTGGTGACGACATAATAAGTTTTTAGTGTTATATGTTTATTTCTGGTGACGACATAATAAGTTTCTAGTGTTATATGTTTACTTTTGGTTACGACATAATATTTTTTCTAGTGTTATATGTTTACTTCTGGTGACGACATAATAAGTTTTCTATTGTTATATGTTTATTTCTAGTGTCGACATAATAAGTTTTCTATTGTTATATGTTTATTTCTAGTGACGACATAATAAGTTTTCTAGTGTTATATGTTTATTTCTAGTGACGACATAATAAGTTTGCTAGTGTTATATGTTTACTTCCGGTGACAACATAATAAGTTTTTTAGTGTTATATGTTTATTTCTGGTAACGACATAATAAGTTTTCTAGTGTTATATGTTTATTTCCAGTGACGACATAATAATTTTTCTAGTGTTATTTGTTTACTTCTGGTGACGAAATAATAAGATTTTTAGTGTTATATATTCATTTCTGGTGACGACATAATAAGTTTTTTAGTGTTATATGTTTATTTCTGGTGACGACATAATAAGTTTTTTAGTGTTATATGTTTACTTCTGGTGACGACATAATAAGTTTTCTAATATTTTATGTTTATTTCTGGTAACGACATAATAAGTTTTTTGGTGTTATATATATTTATTTCTGGTGACGACATAATAAGTTTTCTAGTGTTATATGTTTATTTCGGGTGACGACATAATAAGTTTTCTAGTGTTATATGTTTATTTCTGGTAACGACATAATAAGTTTTCTAGTGTTATATGTTTATTTCGGGTGACGACATAATAAGTTTTCTAATGTTATATGTTTATTTCTGGTAACGACATAATAAGTTTTTTAGTGTTATATATTTATTTCTGGTGACGACATAATAAGTTTTCTAGTGTTATATGTTTATTTCGGGTGACTACATAATAAGTTTTCTAATGTTATATGTTTATTTAGGGTGACGACATAATAAGTTTTCTAGTGTTATATGTTTATTTCTGGTGACGACATAATAAGTTTTTTGGTGTTATATATATTTATTTCTGGTGACGACATAATAAGTTTTCTAGTGTTATATGTTTATTTCGGGTGACGACATAATAAGTTTTCTAATGTTATATGTTTATTTCTGGTAACGACATAATAAGTTTTTTAGTGTTATATGTTTATTTCGGGTGACGACATAATAAGTTTTCTAATGTTATATGTTTATTTCTGGTGACGACATAATAAGTTTTCTAGTGTTATATGTTTATTTCGGGTGACGACATAATAAGTTTTCTAGTGTTATATGTTTATTTCTGGTAACGACATAATAAGTTTTCTAGTGTTATATGTTTGCTTCCGGTGACGACATAATAAGTTTTCTAGTGTTATATGTTTATTTCTGGTAACGACATAATAAGTTTTCTAGTGTTATATGTTTGCTTCCGGTGACGACATAATAAGTTTTCTAGTGTTATATGTTTATTTCTGGTGACGACATAATAAGTTTTTGAGTGTTATATGTTTATTTTTGGTGACGACATAATAAGTTTTCTAGTGTTATATGTTTACTTCCGGTTACAACATAATAAGTTTTTTAGTGTTATATGTTTATTTCTGGTAACGACATAATAAGTTTTCTAGTGTTATATGTTTGCTTCCGGTGACGACATAATAAGTTTTCTAGTGTTATATGTTTATTTCCGGTGACGACATAATAAGTTTTCTAATGTTATATGTTTATTTCTGGTAACGACATAATAAGTTTTTTAGTGTTATATGTTTATTTCTGGTGACGACATAATAAGTTTTTTAGTGTTATATGTTTATTTCTGGTGACGACATAATAAGTTTTCTAGTGTTATATGTTTATTTCGGGTGACGACATAATAAGTTTTCTAGTGTTATATATTTATTTCTTGTGACGACATAATAAGTTTTTTAGTGTTATATATTTATTTCTTGTGACGACATAATAAGTTTTCTAGTGTTATATGTTTATTTCTGGTGACGATATAATAAGTTTTCTAGTGTTATATGTTTATTTTTGGTGACGACATAATAAGTTTTCTAGTGTTATATGTTTATTTTTGGTGACGACATAATAAGTTTTCTAGTGTTATATGTTTACTTCCGGTGACAACGTAATAAGTTTTTTAGTGTTATATGTTTATTTCTGGTAACGACATAATAAGTTTTCTAGTGTTATATGTTTGCTTCCGGTGACGACATAATAAGTTTTCTAGTGTTATATGTTTATTTCCGGTGACGACATAATAAGTTTTCTAATGTTATATGTTTATTTCTGGTAACGACATAATAAGTTTTTAGTGTTATATGTTTATTCTGGTGACGACATAATAAGTTTTTAGTGTTATATGTTTATTCGGTGACGACATAAGAAGTTTTCTAATGTTATATGTTTATTTCTGGTAACGACATAATAAGTTTTTTAGTGTTATATGTTTATTTCTGGTGACGACATAATAAGTTTTCTAATGTTATATGTTTATTTCTGGTGACGACATAATAAGTTTTCTAGTGTTATATGTTTATTTCTGGTGACGACATAATAGTTTACGCTTATTTCTCTTATTCTTACGGAGATTTTTTTTGTTTGTATGTGTTTTAACACACAGCTACAAAATGAGTCATCTGTTTCATACTGTGCGAACCACGGATATTGAAATCCCATATCTAGTAGTATAATCGCACAGATATACCGTTTTGCTACTGGATTTTTTAAAATTTTAAACTGCACGAGTTTAATATTCATTATGACATCATTGTTTTGTTAGTTCTTATTTGTCGTTGAGCGCAAAGCAACACAATGAGCTCTCTGCGCTGCGACCACCACAAATACCAAAACTTGGTGTTTAGTAGTTTGAGTTGTATTACATACGCTTTGAGCCATTTGAAAGATGGGGCGCAATTTTGTTGGTTTTGCTCTAAGCCACACAAAGGGCTTCTGTGAGTATCCCTTACTTATCTTGAAGCGATTTTATAGAGGAAGGCAGCTAACCCTAATCTGGTCGCTTACGGATTTAGCTGGAGTTCATGTTACGGACTCATAATTTTAAGGTTAATGCTTGTTTTTATCTTTTGAAGCAACGAGTTTCGAACCATATGTTTTTGGATTCCCATTTCGGACTCTATCTAATAGTCCAGGTTTGGCCATTTTATTTAAGTGACAACTTGTTCATTCTATTTTAAGCTCTATTTACTCAAGTTTATAAAACTATTAATTTAAAAAGGGGACATTGAAATCGTTGAAACGAGTACAACAACAAGTTGGAGATAATTCAGTTGTTGTTTCCTTTTTTAAGTCCCTAACTGTAGGCCTTAAAATATAATTCCACTCTTTTATATTAATAATTTCTACTAATCTTGTGGTTTAGGTTTTATTTCCATATGCGACAAATACATAATTTTAAGCTGCATACGCGTATGTGTTCAGCTGAATTTCACGTGCTTTTCAACAGTTTACTGCTATATTGATTTTTTTCCCCACCAAACCATCACACTGAACTTATTCAAAATAAATTCTTTCTTTCTATTATTATTTCTTATAGAATTAATAAACACGTGTTCTAGTATGCAAGTACAACAAACAAAATTTAAAGTTGTTCTCAAACAAAGAACCAGCTTGAAGGCAAAGATTCTATCATTACAGTTTTAATCTCCAGCTTCTGTCAGTTTCACAATGTAATGTAACAAAAGATGAGCAGCAACAAAATAATCTTATCAGAACGGGTTTATGTTTCTTCCAAGATAACTGACCCAGCATGGCCGGGTGGTAAGGGTACACAAATCGCAATCTGTGAGTCACGTGTTCCACCAAACATTCCTCGCCCATTCAGTCGTGGAAGCGTTATAATGTGACGATCAATCCCATTATTTGTGTTAAATGAGTTGACGGTGAGTGGTGGTGACTAGCTGTTTTCTCTCTAGTATTACTTTGCTAAATTATGGACGGTTAGCGCAGATAAGCTTTGTATAGTATTGCGCGAAATTCAATAAACAATTGAACCAATGTTTAAGAAATCACATCCTGAGAGTTTTTGACAAAATTTGTGTGCGAGTCCACATTAAAGTAGATACTACTTGCACGATACATAATACAGGACTGATCTTTCTTTCAATTCAGGATGTTTAATACGACATATATATCATGATAACAAGGTTTCTTGGGCAAAGTTCTTCTAACTCTAGTGTTAGATATTAATTTTAATTATGTAATCTTTAACCCTAACTATATAGATTTATGACGATCATGTAATATTTAACCCTAACTATATAGATTTATGACGATCATGTAATATTTAACCCTAACTATATAGATTTATGACGATCATGTAATATTTAACCCTAACTATATATATTTATGACGATCATGTAATCTTTAACCCTAACTATATAGATTCATGACGATCATGTGATCTTTAACCCTAACTATATAGATTCATGACGATCATGTGATCTTTAACCCTAACTATATAGATTCATGACGATCATGTGATCTTTAAGCCTAACTATATGGATTCATGACGATCATGTGATCTTTAAGCCTAACTATATAGATTCATGACGATCATGTGATCTTTAAGCCTAACTATATAGATTCATGACGAGACCTACTAATCTTCTACCTTTATTATTTGTTCACAATAGTATCAGCGTAGGTCATATTCTGATATAACTTCAAACCTATACACAACGCTTACTTCATTCTTACATGTCCAGTTTGTAAGATGTTTTGTAAATGTTCTTTCAAACATTATCTGACGAAAATAAATTTATTTTTACATACTCATCAGTCATTTATATTACTTTCAATTTTTACGATAAAGATTTTGCTAACAAATGAAGTAAAATCAATAAGGTTATAACTGATTATTGCTTCAAGAGAAAATTATTGTAACTTTACGGTCAACGACCTAACACGATTACTACTCACTCAGCGAATAATACCAAGTGAACAAATCATGAAATAATGGAGTATGGTTTATCGTATCTTATGTATTTAATAATCATATCGACTTAAGTCTTGCCTGGCGTGCAAAGAAGTTTACGTTGTGTTTAATGTCTCAATATAAACACAATAACGATTGTTTTAATGATGTTTGTTTTATTCAACCGACAATCTTATCAAAACAGAGGTGCAAGTGAGCACGTGGGATGATATTCTGCTTGATTTCCTCTCTCTACGTTTTAAACTTTTATTTATTTAATTATTATAGCAGCGCCACCTATATCTTATATCCATTTCTAAACAGAGGTTTGGTATAAACAATTACCACTTATTTTAAGTTTCCTTATCGTTACTATAAACAGAGGTTTCATATAAACAATTACCACTTATTTTAAGTTTCCCTATCGTTACTATCAACAGAGATTTCATATAAACAATTACCACTTGTTTTAAGTTTCCCTATCGTTACTATAAACAGAGATGTCATATAAAAAATTACCACTTATTTTAAGTTTCCCTATCGTTACTATAAACAGAGGTTTCATATAAACAATTACCACTTATTTTAAGTTTCCCTATCGTTACTATAAACAGAGATTTCATATAAACAATTACCACTTGTTTTAAGTTTCCCTATCGTTACTATAAACAGAGATTTCATATAAACAATTACCACTTGTTTTAAGTTTCCCTATCGTTACTATAAACAGAGATGTCATATAAAAAATTACCACTTATTTTAAGTTTCCCTATCGTTACTATAAACAGAGGTTTCATATAAACAATTACCACTTATTTTAAGTTTCCCTATCGTTACTATAAACAGAGGTTTCATATAAACAATTACCACTTATTTTAAGTTTCCCTATCGTTACTATAAACAGAGGTTTCATATAAACAATTTCCACTTATTTTAAGTTTCCCTATCGTTACTATAAACAGAGATGTCATATAAAAAATTACCACTTATTTTAAGTTTCCCTATCGTTACTATAAACAGAGGTTTCATATAAACAATTACCACTTATTTTAAGTTTCCCTATCGTTACTATAAACAGAGGTTTCATATAAACAATTACCACTTATTTTAAGTTTCCCTATCGTTACTATAAACAGAGGTTTCATATAAACAATTACCACTTATTTTAAGTTTCCCTATCGTTACTATAAACAGAGGTTTCATATAAACAATTTCCACTTATTTTAAGTTTCCCTATCGTTACTATAAACAGAGGTTTCATATAAAAAATTACCACTTATTTTAAGTTTCCCTATCGTTCCCTATCGTTTATATGAAACAGAGGTTTCATATAAAAGATTTTGACCTTTCTTAGACTTTAATTTGTTTAGGTATTGAAATGATAAACAAAATTATGGTAAAAAACATATGTGTGAAAACAAGTATGATTATTAAATTGATTTGTTTGTATGTTGTTGAATATAAAGCTCTCAGTGGGCTATTAGTGTACACTCACTACAGGTATCGAAACTCGGTTGTTAGTGTTATAAGTTTTCAGACCTACTGCTACGTCACTGGGAAGAGAGGGGTGTAATCGGCCGGACGAGTGGTTGGTTACTATAAGAACGTTTACTAATTACTCGTAATTGGTGTTATAAACTTGCTTTTGAGCGCAGTGGACTTCCGTGAGGATATTGACACAGTTGTTGCTGTAACTTATATTTCTCACCCACCACCCAGCAGTTTTTGGTGGAAGGTAATGTTATGTAAAAACATCAATCTTTGTTGAAAGAATCTTCAAAACATGACTTTCTCAAACGAATGACTCGATTTCGGAGTTTTGGAAACACAAGACGTGAAGCCAGAAGAGATGGATCGCGTTTGAGAAACAAATCATGAAATTAGATCACTAAAACTTGAAAAAAAATATTCGCTAAGCTCGTGGAGAACGTGCAGTGGAGTGAAAAAAAAAACTGTGGTAATATAAAGGAAAGGAAATCTTCAGAAGGTTCACTGGTTCGAAAGAAAAATGAGAACATATAAAAAAGAAAGATTCAGAAAGAGAGACATTTTGTAAGAGAAAGAACAATGGTTGTAGATAAACTACAAAACAGGGTAACCTATTGAGACCTTGGTTACTTTAGCCTGATGACCGGTGTTGTTACAAGATTTGATAAAGGGAACCCGCTCTATTCTGTTGACCAGTCTAGAAACCCAATAGATTATCTAGCACGAGCTTGATTACACTGGTATTGTTCCAATGTAATGATTGGCTGAGCTGTTTCTAACGGTAATAAATAGCGGCGAGCAGTCCCGTCTTAATCGACTGCATCTGAGATAGTGCGTCTTTCGATATAAAGGAATTGATACTCGTATCTTAACAAATAGACAGCTGAGTGTGTATTAAAATATTATTATAAATAAATAAAACCGTTTGTGGACAGCTGAGTATGTATTAAAATATTATTATAAATAAATAAAACCGTTCGTGGACAGCTGAGTGTGTATTAAAATATTATTATAAATAAATAAAACCGTTCGTGGACAGCTGAGTATGTATTAAAATATTATTATAAATAAATAAAACCGTTCGTGGACAGCTGAGTGTGTATTAAAATATTATTATAAATAAATAAAACCGTTCGTGATGTTCGAACGTTTCAGGAAACAGAAATTAAAGTGATTTTTGAAACTAAGTTACTTCATGATGGTAGAAATAAAGGTTAACTCAGATACATTGTTGTATTAATCCTTTGTCACTGGGTTATACTGTGTTGGGGATTGATTAACCATTAGATACTGGGGTTATACCGTTTTAGGGGTTGATTAACCATTAGACACTGGGTTATACTGTGTCAGTTTACTGTCCTCACCATGGTAGGTCAGTTTATTGTCCTCACCACAATAGGTCAGTTTACTGTCTCCACCACAGCACAGCAAGTCAGTTTACTGTCCCCACCACAAGAGGTCAGTTTATTGTCCTCACCACAACAGTTCAGTTTACTGTACCCATCACAATAGGTCAGTTTATTGTCCTCACCACAACAGTTCAGTTTACTGTCCCCACCACAACAGTTCAATTTACTGTACCCATCACAATAGGTCAGTTTATTGTCCTCACCACAACAGTTCAGTTTACTGTACCCATCACAATAGGTCAGTTTATTGTCCTCACCGCAATAGGTCAGTTTACTGACCCCACCACAGCACAGCTAGTCAGTTTACTGTCCCCACCACAATAGGTCAGTTTACTGTACCCACCACAACTATTCAGTTTACTGTACCCACCACAACAGTTCAGTTTACTGTACCCACCACAACAGTTCAGTTTACTGTACCCATCACAACAGTTCAGTTTATTGTCCCCACCACAACAGTTCAGTTTACTGTACCCATCACAACAGTTCAGTTTATTGTCCCCACCACAACAGTTCAGTTTATTGTCCCCACCACAACAGTTCAGTTTACTGTCCCCACCACAACAGTTCAGTTTATTGTCCCCACCACAACAGTTCAGTTTACTGTCCCCACCACAACAGTTCAGTTTACTGCCCCCACCAGTCTGGGTATAAGTTTGCATCGTTTTTAAGGACCGATAACAAGAGGATCAAGATGTGAGTCTGTTCGATAAAAACCTATTTTAGTACGTTCGGTTTACAAATAAATAAACATTTCAGACACCAAACATTTATATCCTCATGGTGATGTTGAAAATTAATCAAGCATCCATTCAAAATCGGTTTCTACATTTAAAATATATAAAATTTAAATAGGACTAGAAAACTGTCTTTACGGTATATGACACAGTATACTTTCTTTCTATTAATTCAAAGCACACGTGTTTCAAATTCCCGGATGTAAGATTCCTCCTTCCTTTAAAGATTACGAGAGGATCCCTTAAGCCATCTGAGTTTATGTTTTGATTGTTACTGGTGGTCCAAAAATTATAAAACATTTTTTTTTACTTTTATTCGAAACTTTTTTTTCCTCACGAACTTAGCGTCAAAACCAAATTATCTTCTGATTCTTACCAGAATCCTCTTTATGAAGTAATGTTATACCAGCTGAGGAAAAGTGGGGTCAATAGATTTCAATGTGAACTTGCAGCAGCCAGAAAACAAAAACTAGAACAGGTACACGTTCAGCACATTATAAATATTTATTGTTTGTCGACGTCTCTTTAACAACAGTTGATACAATTACATTACTCACGAAGCAAAACCTTGGAGTCTGTATTTATAAACAGATGAATTCGTCTGCATACTGGTTTTTTGTAGTTTAGTCATAAAGCTACACGATGGGCTACCTGTGCTCTGCCCTCCCAGGGTATTGAAACGCAGTTTCTAGTGTTGTAAAGTCTGCAGACATCCTGTTGTGGAACTTTTGAGCTTACTTCGTGGAGCACAGTGCATCTTTGGTATTCTGTGTTATAGAGTGAGCAAGTTTATTGGACGAAGGCTCTGAGACTGGTGTACTATTTATTTGTTTGTTTTTTGAATTTCGCGCATTTTAAAGAGCTGCGAAAATGGAGAGGTTAAGCTTGTTTGTTTTTGGATTTCGCGCAAAGCTACTCGAGGGCTATCTGTGCTAGTCGTCCCTAATTTAGCAGTGTAAGACTAGAGTAAAGACAGCGAGTCATCACCACCCACCGCCAACTGTTGAGCTACTCTTTTACCAACGAATAGTAGGATTGACTGATTCACATTATAACGTTCCCACGGCTGAAAGGGTGAGCATATTTGGCGTGACAGGGATTCGAACCAGGGACCTTCGGATTACGAGTCCAGTGCCTTAACCATCTGGCCATGCCAGGGCCCAATACCAATAATAAACGACCTTATAACACGGAGTTTGTTACCTTTCTTTGATTGGATACTCTCACTCAACGTTTCGTTTTACATCATCATCAGAAGCGTTCATTTCAAGCTTTGAACTGTCAGTTACAGCTTAAGTTTTAGAAGAATCTGTAAAGCGAAACGTTGAAACTCCAGTCAAAGAAAATAACAAATTTGATGTCATATGGTCGTTTATTAAAATGTGCTTTATACACCCAAACGTATTACAAAAATAAAACGTTGAATATTGGTGAACGGATTATTTATCAGATACAAATTTGCAAATAAGACAACAAACTTCTGTTGAATAACTATATTAGTTAAAAAAACCGTTACGACTTCCGTTTTCGCAGAGGTGAAACGTCTCTTAATACTCTGAAGAACATTCATCTGATACACTATTAATAATATATACATGAACATGTCCCAAAAACTTTCTAATGCAAAAAATTTCTATACCGATTTAAATAAAGATAAGTTAGGACTAACCCCTCCAAATGGCTAAGCAGTAAGCAAATAACACCGAAATTTAGGGTTCGATCTCCCTAGTTGGTACAACATAGATAAGCTCCTTGCTTACTTTTGTGCTTATTAAAAAAACAACAACAAAGTCCTAAACGAAAATTAGTTTTATAGTTTTTATAAATATGTATTATCTATTTTTAAGGGAGGCTAGTTAGTTTGTTTATTAGGAAAAAATAGTGTAGTTCTAAACTCTTAGATAAACTAATTATATTTCGTCATTAGGTTCCGAGATATCCTTTTTCGTCACTGGGTGACACCAAAGTCTGCACGTGCATCTTGCATAAACGTTCGCACAGATATTATAATAATTATTTCTGTCAGATACATTTTATATTTTATTCATTTAAATTCGCATTTTCCAGAAATATAAGTTTGAAAATAAAAATAAATCTCTTTTGAAGCCCCTAAAATTTTCTTTTTATCTCCGTTCAGTCATAATATTTAACTCTTTATGCCGTAAGGAGGCCAAATCTCTAAATTAGAGGAAAATGTACCATAAATTTGAAATATTATTTTTTATCACTCTCGAGATCATAAGCAATTCTAGGGACTAAAAAAAAAATTCTGTTGATGAAGTTTACGATAGATAAACAGAGACTCGTAAAGTAATCGTTAAATAGGAGTTGCACACATATAAAAAGTAAGAGCTTCACCGCCACTAATCAGTTAAGTGCAAATAGTGTTATCCTGATGCACGAGGGAGGGTAACCAGCGAAAACGACTTCAACTCCGTATAAAAATGATAAATGTCTCCAATCAGAGAACCTGAAAGGGAAACAATCCTAACGTGTATTTGAAATGAACGATATAAAGCCGGTTATAGGAGTAACCGTTCCGGAACACATTCGTTCATCATTGCTCTTATAAGATTTCGATTTAGTAAGAGCATCACTCGCTTGTCAGGGTCGAACTTGATGTAAAAACAAAATTGCATTAGAAAACTTCACTCATATCCTCGGCATTCTAAATCTTCACTGTCAGCTTCAGAGGATTTAGAATTCACAAAAAAAGAAAGAAATATGGAACAGTTTGCTGTAAACTTATCTGTATATCATCCACCCCACTTTCTGTTAAGATGTGACATAGAAACGGTGTGATGTTATTCATGCCCGTCCTTAAGTTACTTAACAGCGGAGATTGAAAAAATTTAACTACAGAAATGAATCTAAGTCGTTTTGGTTAGAACAAGAAAAGCTGATTTCATTCTTTTTGATGTATTGGGGACTTTCTGTTATCACAGAATTCATCTTATGAATAAACATTGTAATCTATCTTGTAGAGAAGTGGTTTATATGAAGGTTAGATATTCTCTATCAAACCAACTTATGAATAAACATTGTAATCTATCTTGTAGAGAAGTGGTTCATATGAAGGTTAGATATTCTCTATCAAACCAACTTATGAATAAACATTGTAATCTATCTTGTAGAGAAGTGGTTTATATCAATATTAAATACTCTCTAACAAACCATCTTATGAATAAACATTGTAATCTATCTTGTAGAGAAGTGGTTTATATGAAGGTTAGATACTCTCTAACAAACCATCTTATGAATAAACATTGTAATCTATCTTGTAGAGAAGTGGTTTATATCAATATTAAATACTCTCTATCAAACCATCTTATGAATAAACATTGTAATCTATCTTGTAGAGAAGTGGTTTATATGAAGGTTAGATACTCTCTAACAAACCATCTTATGAATAAACATTGTAATCTATCTTGTAGAGAAGTGGTTTATATGAAGGTTAGATACTCTCTAACAAACCATCTTATGAATAAACATTGTAATCTATCTTGTAGAGAAGTGGTTTATATGAAGGTTAGATACTCTCTAACAAACCATCTTATGAATAAACATTGTAATCTATCTTGTAGAGAAGTGGTTTATATCAATATTAAGTACTCTCTAACAAACCATCTTATGAATAAACATTGTAATCTATCTTGTAGAGAAGTGGTTTATATGAAGGTTAGATACTCTCTAACAAACCATCTTATGAATAAACATTGTAATCTATCTTGTAGAGAAGTGGTTTATATGAAGGTTAGATACTCTCTAACAAACCATCTTATGAATAAACATTGTAATCTATCTTGTAGAGAAGTGGTTTATATCAATATTAAATACTCTCTAACAAACCATCTTATGAATAAACATTGTAATCTATCTTGTAGAGAAGTGGTTTATATGAAGGTTAGATACTCTCTAACAAACCATCTTATGAATAAACATTGTAATCTATCTTGTAGAGAAGTGGTTTATATCAATATTAAATACTCTCTAACAAACCATCTTATGAATAAACATTGTAATCTATCTTGTAGAGAAGTGGTTCATATGAAGGTTAGATATTCTCTATCAAACCAACTTATGAATAAACATTGTAATCTATCTTGTAGAGAAGTGGTTTATATTAATATTAAATACTCTCTAACAAACCATCTTATGAATAAACATTGTAATCTATCTTGTAGAGAAGTGGTTTATATGAAGGTAAGATACTCTCTATCAAACCAACTTATGAATAAACATTGTAATCTATCTTGTAAAGAAGTGGTTTATATCAAGGTTAGATACTCTCTAACAAACCACCTTGTCAATAAACATTGTAATCTATCTTGTAGAGAAGTGGTTTATATGAAGGTTAGATACTCTCTATCAAACCAACTTATGAATAAACATTGTAATCTATCTTGTAGAGAAGTGGTTTATATGAAGATTAGATACTCTCTATCAAACCAACTTATGAATAAACATTGTAATCTATCTTGTAGAGAAGTGGTTTATATCATGGTTAGATACTCTCTAACAAACCACCTTGTCAATAAACATTGTAATCTATCTTGTAAAGAAGTGGTTTATATCAAGGTTAGATACTCTCTAACAAACCACCTTGTCAATAAACATTGTAATCTATCTTGTAGAGAAGTGGTTTATATGAAGGTTAGATACTCTCTATCAAACCAACTTATGAATAAACATTGTAATCTATCTTGTAGAGAAGTGGTTTATATCAATATTAAATACTCTCTAACAAACCACCTTGTCAATAAACATTGTAATCTATCTTGTAGAGAAGTGGTTTATATCAAGGTTAGATACTCTCTATCAAACCAACTTATGAATAAACATTGTAATCTATCTTGTAGAGAAGTGGTTTATATCAATATTAAATACTCTCTAACAAACCATCTTATGAATAAACATTGTAATCTATCTTGTAGAGAAGTGGTTTATATGAAGGTTAGATACTCTCTAACAAACCATCTCATGAATAAACATTGTAATCTATCTTGTAGAGAAGTGGTTTATATGAAGGTTAGATACTCTCTAACAAACCATCTTATGAATAAACATTGTAATCTATCTTGTAGAGAAGTGGTTTATATGAAGGTTAGATACTCTCTAACAAACCATCTTATGAATAAACATTGTAATGTATCTTGTAGAGAAGTGGTTTATATGAAGGTTAGATACTCTCTAACAAACCATCTTATGAATAAACATTGTAATCTATCTTGTAGAGAAGTGGTTTATATCAATATTAAATACTCTCTAACAAACCATCTTATGAATAAACATTGTAATCTATCTTGTAGAGAAGTGGTTTATATGAAGGTTAGATACTCTCTAACAAACCATCTTATGAATAAACATTGTAATCTATCTTGTAGAGAAGTGGTTTATATGAAGGTTAGATACTCTCTAACAAACCATCTTATGAATAAACATTGTAATCTATCTTGTAGAGAAGTGGTTTATATCAATATTAAATACTCTCTAACAAACCATCTTATGAATAAACATTGTAATCTATCTTGTAGAGAAGTGGTTTATATGAAGGTTAGATACTCTCTAACAAACCATCTTATGAATAAACATTGTAATCTATCTTGTAGAGAAGTGGTTTATATCAATATTAAATACTCTCTAACAAACCATCTTATGAATAAACATTGTAATCTATCTTGTAGAGAAGTGGTTTATATGAAGGTTAGATACTCTCTATCAAACCAACTTATGAATAAACATTGTAATCTATCTTGTAGAGAAGTGGTTTATATTAATATTAAATACTCTCTAACAAACCATCTTATGAATAAACATTGTAATCTATCTTGTAGAGAAGTGGTTTATATGAAGGTTAGATACTCTCTATCAAACCAACTTATGAATAAACATTGTAATCTATCTTGTAGAGAAGTGGTTTATATCAAGGTTAGATACTCTCTAACAAACCACCTTGTCAATAAACATTGTAATCTATCTTGTAGAGAAGTGGTTTATATGAAGGTTAGATACTCTCTATCAAACCAACTTATGAATAAACATTGTAATCTATCTTGTAGAGAAGTGGTTTATATCAAGGTTAGATACTCTCTAACAAACCATCTTGTCAATAAACATTGTAATCTATCTTGTAGAGAAGTGGTTTATATGAAGGTTAGATACTCTCTAACAAACCATCTTATGAATAAACATTGTAATCTATCTTGTAGAGAAGTGGTTTATATGAAGGTTAGATACTCTCTATCAAACCAACTTATGAATAAACATTGTAATCTATCTTGTAGAGAAGTGGTTTATATCAATATTAAATACTCTCTAACAAACCACCTTGTCAATAAACATTGTAATCTATCTTGTAGAGAAGTGGTTTATATCAAGGTTAGATACTCTCTATCAAACCAACTTATGAATAAACATTGTAATCTATCTTGTAGAGAAGTGGTTTATATGAAGATTAGATACTCTCTATCAAACCAACTTATGAATAAACATTGTAATCTATCTTGTAGAGAAGTGGTTTATATCATGGTTAGATACTCTCTAACAAACCATCTTGTCAATAAACATTGTAATCTATCTTGTAAAGAAGTGGTTTATATCAAGGTTAGATACTCTCTAACAAACCACCTTGTCAATAAACATTGTAATCTATCTTGTAGAGAAGTGGTTTATATGAAGGTTAGATACTCTCTATCAAACCAACTTATGAATAAACATTGTAATCTATCTTGTAGAGAAGTGGTTTATATCAATATTAAATACTCTCTAACAAACCACCTTATCAATAAACATTGTAATCTATCTTGTAGAGAAGTGGTTTATATCAAGGTTAGATACTCTCTATCAAACCAACTTATGAATAAACATTGTAATCTATCTTGTAGAGAAGTGGTTTATATCAATATTAAATACTCTCTAACAAACCATCTTATGAATAAACATTGTAATCTATCTTGTAGAGAAGTGGTTTATATGAAGGTTAGATACTCTCTAACAAACCATCTTATGAATAAACATTGTAATCTATCTTGTAGAGAAGTGGTTTATATGAAGGTTAGATACTCTCTAACAAACCATCTTATGAATAAACATTGTAATCTATCTTGTAGAGAAGTGGTTTATATGAAGGTTAGATACTCTCTAACAAACCATCTTATGAATAAACATTGTAATCTATCTTGTAGAGAAGTGGTTTATATGAAGGTTAGATACTCTCTAACAAACCATCTTATGAATAAACATTGTAATCTATCTTGTAGAGAAGTGGTTTATATCAATATTAAATACTCTCTAACAAACCATCTTATGAATAAACATTGTAATCTATCTTGTAGAGAAGTGGTTTATATGAAGGTTAGATACTCTCTAACAAACCATCTTATGAATAAACATTGTAATCTATCTTGTAGAGAAGTGGTTTATATCAATATTAAATACTCTCTAACAAACCATCTTATGAATAAACATTGTAATCTATCTTGTAGAGAAGTGGTTTATATGAAGGTTAGATATTCTCTATCAAACCAACTTATGAATAAACATTGTAATCTATCTTGTAGAGAAGTGGTTTATATCAATATTAAATACTCTCTAACAAACCATCTTATGAATAAACATTGTAATCTATCTTGTAGAGAAGTGGTTTATATGAAGGTTAGATACTCTCTATCAAACCAACTTATGAATAAACATTGTAATCTATCTTGTAGAGAAGTGGTTTATATCAAGGTTAGATACTCTCTAACAAACCATCTTATCAATAAACATTGTAATCTATCTTGTAGAGAAGTGGTTTATATGAAGGTTAGATACTCTCTATCAAACCAACTTATGAATAAACATTGTAATCTATCTTGTAGAGAAGTGGTTTATATGAAGGTTAGATACTCTCTAACAAACCAACTTATGAATAAACATTGTAATCTATCTTGTAGAGAAGTGGTTTATATCAATATTAAATACTCTCTAACAAACCATCTTATGAATAAACATTGTAATCTATCTTGTAGAGAAGTGGTTTATATGAAGGTTAGATATTCTCTATCAAACCAACTTATGAATAAACATTGTAATCTATCTTGTAGAGAAGTGGTTTATATTAATATTAAATACTCTCTAACAAACCATCTTATGAATAAACATTGTAATCTATCTTGTAGAGAAGTGGTTTATATGAAGGTTAGATACTCTCTATCAAACCAACTTATGAATAAACATTGTAATCTATCTTGTAGAGAAGTGGTTTATATCAAGGTTAGATACTCTCTAACAAACCACCTTGTCAATAAACATTGTAATCTATCTTGTAGAGAAGTGGTTTATATGAAGGTTAGATACTCTCTATCAAACCAACTTATGAATAAACATTGTAATCTATCTTGTAGAGAAGTGGTTTATATGAAGGTTAGATACTCTCTATCAAACCAACTTATGAATAAACATTGTAATCTATCTTGTAGAGAAGTGGTTTATATCAAGGTTAGATACTCTCTAACAAACCACCTTGTGAATAAACATTGTAATCTATCTTGTAGAGAAGTGGTTTATATCAAGGTTAGATACTCTCTAACAAACCACCTTGTCAATAAACATTGTAATCTATCTTGTAGAGAAGTGGTTTATATGAAGGTTAGATACTCTCTATCAAACCAACTTATGAATAAACATTGTAATCTATCTTGTAGAGAAGTGGTTTATATCAATATTAAATACTCTCTAACAAACCATCTTGTCAATAAACATTGTAATCTATCTTGTAGAGAAGTGGTTTATATCAAGGTTAGATACTCTCTATCAAACCAACTTATGAATAAACATTGTAATCTATCTTGTAGAGAAGTGGTTTATATCAATATTAAATACTCTCTAACAAACCATCTTATGAATAAACATTGTAATCTATCTTGTAGAGAAGTGGTTTATATGAAGGTTAGATACTCTCTAACAAACCATCTTATGAATAAACATTGTAATCTATCTTGTAGAGAAGTGGTTTATATGAAGGTTAGATACTCTCTAACAAACCATCTTATGAATAAACATTGTAATCTATCTTGTAGAGAAGTGGTTTATATGAAGGTTAGATACTCTCTAACAAACCATCTTATGAATAAACATTGTAATCTATCTTGTAGAGAAGTGGTTTATATGAAGGTTAGATACTCTCTAACAAACCATCTTATGAATAAACATTGTAATCTATCTTGTAGAGAAGTGGTTTATATCAATATTAAATACTCTCTAACAAACCATCTTATGAATAAACATTGTAATCTATCTTGTAGAGAAGTGGTTTATATGAAGGTTAGATACTCTCTAACAAACCATCTTATGAATAAACATTGTAATCTATCTTGTAGAGAAGTGGTTTATATGAAGGTTAGATACTCTCTAACAAACCATCTTATGAATAAACATTGTAATCTATCTTGTAGAGAAGTGGTTTATATCAATATTAAATACTCTCTAACAAACCATCTTATGAATAAACATTGTAATCTATCTTGTAGAGAAGTGGTTTATATGAAGGTTAGATACTCTCTAACAAACCATCTTATGAATAAACATTGTAATCTATCTTGTAGAGAAGTGGTTTATATCAATATTAAATACTCTCTAACAAACCATCTTATGAATAAACATTGTAATCTATCTTGTAGAGAAGTGGTTTATATGAAGGTTAGATACTCTCTATCAAACCAACTTATGAATAAACATTGTAATCTATCTTGTAGAGAAGTGGTTTATATGAATATTAAATACTCTCTAACAAACCATCTTATGAATAAACATTGTAATCTATCTTGTAGAGAAGTGGTTTATATGAAGGTTAGATACTCTCTATCAAACCAACTTATGAATAAACATTGTAATCTATCTTGTAGAGAAGTGGTTTATATGAAGGTTAGATACTCTCTAACAAACCATCTTATGAATAAACATTGTAATCTATCTTGTAGAGAAGTGGTTTATATGAAGGTTAGATACTCTCTATCAAACCAACTTATGAATAAACATTGTAATCTATCTTGTAGAGAAGTGGTTTATATCAAGGTTAGATACTCTCTAACAAACCATCTTATGAATAAACATTGTAATCTATCTTGTAGAGAAGTGGTTTATATCAAGGTTAGATACTCTCTAACAAACCATCTTATGAATAAACATTGTAATCTATCTTGTAGAGAAGTGGTTTATATGAAGGTTAGATACTCTCTATCAAACCAACTTATGAATAAACATTGTAATCTATCTTGTAGAGAAGTGGTTTATATCAATATTAAATACTCTCTAACAAACCATCTTATGAATAAACATTGTAATCTATCTTGTAGAGAAGTGGTTTATATCAAGGTTAGATACTCTCTAACAAACCATCTTATGAATAAACATTGTAATCTATCTTGTAGAGAAGTGGTTTATATGAAGGTTAGATACTCTCTAACAAACCAACTTATGAATAAACATTGTAATCTATCTTGTAGAGAAGTGGTTTATATGAAGGTTAGATACTCTCTAACAAACCATCTTATGAATAAACATTGTAATCTATCTTGTAGAGAAGTGGTTTATATCAAGGTTAGATACTCTCTAACAAACCATCTTATGAATAAACATTGTAATCTATCTTGTAGAGAAGTGGTTTATATGAAGGTTAGATACTCTCTAACAAACCAACTTATGAATAAACATTGTAATCTATCTTGTAGAGAAGTGGTTTATATCAAGGTTAGATACTCTCTAACAAACCATCTTATGAATAAACATTGTAATCTATCTTGTAGAGAAGTGGTTTATATGAAGGTTAGATACTCTCTATCAAACCAACTTATGAATAAACATTGTAATCTATCTTGTAGAGAAGTGGTTTATATCAATATTAAATACTCTCTAACAAACCATCTTATGAATAAACATTGTAATCTATCTTGTAGAGAAGTGGTTTATATGAAGGTTAGATACTCTCTAACAAACCATCTTATGAATAAACATTGTAATCTATCTTGTAGAGAAGTGGTTTATATGAAGGTTAGATACTCTCTAACAAACCATCTTATGAATAAACATTGTAATCTATCTTGTAGAGAAGTGGTTTATATGAAGGTTAGATACTCTCTAACAAACCATCTTATGAATAAACATTGTAATCTATCTTGTAGAGAAGTGGTTTATATGAAGGTTAGATACTCTCTAACAAACCATCTTATGAATAAACATTGTAATCTATCTTGTAGAGAAGTGGTTTATATCAAGGTTAAATACTCTCTAACAAACCATCTTATGAATAAACATTGTAATCTATCTTGTAGAGAAGTGGTTTATATGAAGGTTAGATACTCTCTAACAAACCATCTTATGAATAAACATTGTAATCTATCTTGTAGAGAAGTGGTTTATATGAAGGTTAGATACTCTCTAACAAACCATCTTATGAATAAACATTGTAATCTATCTTGTAGAGAAGTGGTTTATATCAATATTAAATACTCTCTAACAAACCATCTTATGAATAAACATTGTAATCTATCTTGTAGAGAAGTGGTTTATATGAAGGTTAGATACTCTCTAACAAACCATCTTATGAATAAACATTGTAATCTATCTTGTAGAGAAGTGGTTTATATCAATATTAAATACTCTCTAACAAACCATCTTATGAATAAACATTGTAATCTATCTTGTAGAGAAGTGGTTTATATGAAGGTTAGATACTCTCTATCAAACCAACTTATGAATAAACATTGTAATCTATCTTGTAGAGAAGTGGTTTATATCAATATTAAATACTCTCTAACAAACCATCTTATGAATAAACATTGTAATCTATCTTGTAGAGAAGTGGTTTATATGAAGGTTAGATACTCTCTATCAAACCAACTTATGAATAAACATTGTAATCTATCTTGTAAAGAAGTGGTTTATATCAAGGTTAGATACTCTCTAACAAACCATCTTATGAATAAACATTGTAATCTATCTTGTAGAGAAGTGGTTTATATGAAGGTTAGATACTCTCTAACAAACCAACTTATGAATAAACATTGTAATCTATCTTGTAGAGAAGTGGTTTATATGAAGGTTAGATACTCTCTAACAAACCATCTTATGAATAAACATTGTAATCTATCTTGTAGAGAAGTGGTTTATATGAAGGTTAGATACTCTCTAACAAACCATCTTATGAATAAACATTGTAATCTATCTTGTAGAGAAGTGGTTTATATGAAGGTTAGATACTCTCTAACAAACCATCTTATGAATAAACATTGTAATCTATCTTGTAGAGAAGTGGTTTATATGAAGGTTAGATACTCTCTATCAAACCAACTTATGAATAAACATTGTAATCTATCTTGTAGAGAAGTGGTTTATATCAATATTAAATACTCTCTAACAAACCATCTTATGAATAAACATTGTAATCTATCTTGTAGAGAAGTGGTTTATATCAAGGTTAGATACTCTCTAACAAACCATCTTATGAATAAACATTGTAATCTATCTTGTAGAGAAGTGGTTTATATGAAGGTTAGATACTCTCTAACAAACCATCTTATGAATAAACATTGTAATCTATCTTGTAGAGAAGTGGTTTATATCAATATTAAATACTCTCTAACAAACCATCTTATGAATAAACATTGTAATCTATCTTGTAGAGAAGTGGTTTATATGAAGGTTAGATACTCTCTAACAAACCATCTTATGAATAAACATTGTAATCTATCTTGTAGAGAAGTGGTTTATATGAAGGTTAGATACTCTCTAACAAACCATCTTATGAATAAACATTGTAATCTATCTTGTAGAGAAGTGGTTTATATGAAGGTTAGATACTCTCTAACAAACCATCTTATGAATAAACATTGTAATCTATCTTGTAGAGAAGTGGTTTATATGAAGGTTAGATACTCTCTAACAAACCATCTTATGAATAAACATTGTAATCTATCTTGTAGAGAAGTGGTTTATATGAAGGTTAGATACTCTCTAACAAACCATCTTATGAATAAACATTGTAATCTATCTTGTAGAGAAGTGGTTTATATGAAGGTTAGATACTCTCTAACAAACCATCTTATGAATAAACATTGTAATCTATCTTGTAGAGAAGTGGTTTATATGAAGGTTAGATACTCTCTAACAAACCATCTTATGAATAAACATTGTAATCTATCTTGTAGAGAAGTGGTTTATATGAAGGTTAGATACTCTCTAACAAACCATCTTATGAATAAACATTGTAATCTATCTTGTAGAGAAGTGGTTTATATCAAGGTTAGATACTCTCTAACAAACCATCTTATGAATAAACATTGTAATCTATCTTGTAGAGAAGTGGTTTATATGAAGGTTAGATACTCTCTAACAAACCATCTTATGAATAAACATTGTAATCTATCTTGTAGAGAAGTGGTTTATATGAAGGTTAGATACTCTCTAACAAACCATCTTATGAATAAACATTGTAATCTATCTTGTAGAGAAGTGGTTTATATGAAGGTTAGATACTCTCTAACAAACCATCTTATGAATAAACATTGTAATCTATCTTGTAGAGAAGTGGTTTATATGAAGGTTAGATACTCTCTAACAAACCATCTTATGAATAAACATTGTAATCTATCTTGTAGAGAAGTGGTTTATATGAAGGTTAGATACTCTCTAACAAACCATCTTATGAATAAACATTGTAATCTATCTTGTAGAGAAGTGGTTTATATGAAGGTTAGATACTCTCTAACAAACCATCTTATGAATAAACATTGTAATCTATCTTGTAGAGAAGTGGTTTATATGAAGGTTAGATACTCTCTAACAAACCATCTTATGAATAAACATTGTAATCTATCTTGTAGAGAAGTGGTTTATATGAAGGTTAGATACTCTCTAACAAACCATCTTATGAATAAACATTGTAATCTATCTTGTAGAGAAGTGGTTTATATGAAGGTTAGATACTCTCTAACAAACCATCTTATGAATAAACATTGTAATCTATCTTGTAGAGAAGTGGTTTATATGAAGGTTAGATACTCTCTAACAAACCATCTTATGAATAAACATTGTAATCTATCTTGTAGAGAAGTGGTTTATATGAAGGTTAGATACTCTCTATCAAACCAACTTATGAATAAACATTGTAATCTATCTTGTAGAGAAGTGGTTTATATGAAGGTTAGATACTCTCTAACAAACCATCTTATGAATAAACATTGTAATCTATCTTGTAGAGAAGTGGTTTATATGAAGGTTAGATACTCTCTAACAAACCATCTTATGAATAAACATTGTAATCTATCTTGTAGAGAAGTGGTTTATATGAAGGTTAGATACTCTCTAACAAACCATCTTATGAATAAACATTGTAATCTATCTTGTAGAGAAGTGGTTTATATGAAGGTTAGATACTCTCTAACAAACCAACTTATGAATAAACATTGTAATCTATCTTGTAGAGAAGTGGTTTATATGAAGGTTAGATACTCTCTAACAAACCATCTTATGAATAAACATTGTAATCTATCTTGTAGAGAAGTGGTTTATATGAAGGTTAGATACTCTCTAACAAACCATCTTATGAATAAACATTGTAATCTATCTTGTAGAGAAGTGGTTTATATGAAGGTTAGATACTCTCTAACAAACCATCTTATGAATAAACATTGTAATCTATCTTGTAGAGAAGTGGTTTATATGAAGGTTAGATACTCTCTAACAAACCATCTTATGAATAAACATTGTAATCTATCTTGTAGAGAAGTGGTTTATATGAAGGTTAGATACTCTCTAACAAACCATCTTATGAATAAACATTGTAATCTATCTTGTAGAGAAGTGGTTTATATGAAGGTTAGATACTCTCTAACAAACCATCTTATGAATAAACATTGTAATCTATCTTGTAGAGAAGTGGTTTATATGAAGGTTAGATACTCTCTAACAAACCATCTTATGAATAAACATTGTAATCTATCTTGTAGAGAAGTGGTTTATATGAAGGTTAGATACTCTCTAACAAACCATCTTATGAATAAACATTGTAATCTATCTTGTAGAGAAGTGGTTTATATGAAGGTTAGATACTCTCTAACAAACCATCTTATGAATAAACATTGTAATCTATCTTGTAGAGAAGTGGTTTATATGAAGGTTAGATACTCTCTAACAAACCATCTTATGAATAAACATTGTAATCTATCTTGTAGAGAAGTGGTTTATATGAAGGTTAGATACTCTCTAACAAACCATCTTATGAATAAACATTGTAATCTATCTTGTAGAGAAGTGGTTTATATGAAGGTTAGATACTCTCTAACAAACCATCTTATGAATAAACATTGTAATCTATCTTGTAGAGAAGTGGTTTATATGAAGGTTAGATACTCTCTAACAAACCATCTTATGAATAAACATTGTAATCTATCTTGTAGAGAAGTGGTTTATATGAAGGTTAGATACTCTCTAACAAACCATCTTATGAATAAACATTGTAATCTATCTTGTAGAGAAGTGGTTTATATGAAGGTTAGATACTCTCTAACAAACCATCTTATGAATAAACATTGTAATCTATCTTGTAGAGAAGTGGTTTATATGAAGGTTAGATACTCTCTAACAAACCATCTTATGAATAAACATTGTAATCTATCTTGTAGAGAAGTGGTTTATATGAAGGTTAGATACTCTCTAACAAACCATCTTATGAATAAACATTGTAATCTATCTTGTAGAGAAGTGGTTTATATGAAGGTTAGATACTCTCTAACAAACCATCTTATGAATAAACATTGTAATCTATCTTGTAGAGAAGTGGTTTATATGAAGGTTAGATACTCTCTAACAAACCATCTTATGAATAAACATTGTAATCTATCTTGTAGAGAAGTGGTTTATATGAAGGTTAGATACTCTCTAACAAACCATCTTATGAATAAACATTGTAATCTATCTTGTAGAGAAGTGGTTTATATGAAGGTTAGATACTCTCTAACAAACCATCTTATGAATAAACATTGTAATCTATCTTGTAGAGAAGTGGTTTATATGAAGGTTAGATACTCTCTAACAAACCATCTTATGAATAAACATTGTAATCTATCTTGTAGAGAAGTGGTTTATATGAAGGTTAGATACTCTCTAACAAACCATCTTATGAATAAACATTGTAATCTATCTTGTAGAGAAGTGGTTTATATGAAGGTTAGATACTCTCTAACAAACCATCTTATGAATAAACATTGTAATCTATCTTGTAGAGAAGTGGTTTATATCAATGAAGGTTAGATACTCTCTAACAAACCATCTTATGAATAAACATTGTAATCTATCTTGTAGAGAAGTGGTTTATATGAAGGTTAGATACTCTCTAACAAACCATCTTATGAATAAACATTGTAATCTATCTTGTAGAGAAGTGGTTTATATGAAGGTTAGATACTCTCTAACAAACCATCTTATGAATAAACATTGTAATCTATCTTGTAGAGAAGTGGTTTATATGAAGGTTAGATACTCTCTAACAAACCATCTTATGAATAAACATTGTAATCTATCTTGTAGAGAAGTGGTTTATATGAAGGTTAGATACTCTCTAACAAACCATCTTATGAATAAACATTGTAATCTATCTTGTAGAGAAGTGGTTTATATGAAGGTTAGATACTCTCTAACAAACCATCTTATGAATAAACATTGTAATCTATCTTGTAGAGAAGTGGTTTATATGAAGGTTAGATACTCTCTAACAAACCATCTTATGAATAAACATTGTAATCTATCTTGTAGAGAAGTGGTTTATATGAAGGTTAGATACTCTCTAACAAACCATCTTATGAATAAACATTGTAATCTATCTTGTAGAGAAGTGGTTTATATGAAGGTTAGATACTCTCTAACAAACCATCTTATGAATAAACATTGTAATCTATCTTGTAGAGAAGTGGTTTATATGAAGGTTAGATACTCTCTAACAAACCATCTTATGAATAAACATTGTAATCTATCTTGTAGAGAAGTGGTTTATATGAAGGTTAGATACTCTCTAACAAACCATCTTATGAATAAACATTGTAATCTATCTTGTAGAGAAGTGGTTTATATGAAGGTTAGATACTCTCTAACAAACCATCTTATGAATAAACATTGTAATCTATCTTGTAGAGAAGTGGTTTATATCAAGGTTAGATACTCTCTAACAAACCATCTTATGAATAAACATTGTAATCTATCTTGTAGAGAAGTGGTTTATATGAAGGTTAGATACTCTCTAACAAACCATCTTATGAATAAACATTGTAATCTATCTTGTAGAGAAGTGGTTTATATGAAGGTTAGATACTCTCTAACAAACCATCTTATGAATAAACATTGTAATCTATCTTGTAGAGAAGTGGTTTATATGAAGGTTAGATACTCTCTAACAAACCATCTTATGAATAAACATTGTAATCTATCTTGTAGAGAAGTGGTTTATATGAAGGTTAGATACTCTCTAACAAACCATCTTATGAATAAACATTGTAATCTATCTTGTAGAGAAGTGGTTTATATGTTAGATACTCTCTAACAAACCATCTTATGAATAAACATTGTAATCTATCTTGTAGAGAAGTGGTTTATATGAAGGTTAGATACTCTCTAACAAACCATCTTATGAATAAACATTGTAATCTATCTTGTAGAGAAGTGGTTTATATGAAGGTTAGATACTCTCTAACAAACCATCTTATGAATAAACATTGTAATCTATCTTGTAGAGAAGTGGTTTATATGAAGGTTAGATACTCTCTAACAAACCATCTTATGAATAAACATTGTAATCTATCTTGTAGAGAAGTGGTTTATATGAAGGTTAGATACTCTCTAACAAACCATCTTATGAATAAACATTGTAATCTATCTTGTAGAGAAGTGGTTTATATCAAGGTTAGATACTCTCTAACAAACCATCTTATGAATAAACATTGTAATCTATCTTGTAGAGAAGTGGTTTATATGAAGGTTAGATACTCTCTAACAAACCATCTTATGAATAAACATTGTAATCTATCTTGTAGAGAAGTGGTTTATATGAAGGTTAGATACTCTCTAACAAACCATCTTATGAATAAACATTGTAATCTATCTTGTAGAGAAGTGGTTTATATGAAGGTTAGATACTCTCTAACAAACCATCTTATGAATAAACATTGTAATCTATCTTGTAGAGAAGTGGTTTATATGAAGGTTAGATACTCTCTAACAAACCATCTTATGAATAAACATTGTAATCTATCTTGTAGAGAAGTGGTTTATATGAAGGTTAGATACTCTCTAACAAACCATCTTATGAATAAACATTGTAATCTATCTTGTAGAGAAGTGGTTTATATGAAGGTTAGATACTCTCTAACAAACCATCTTATGAATAAACATTGTAATCTATCTTGTAGAGAAGTGGTTTATATGAAGGTTAGATACTCTCTAACAAACCATCTTATGAATAAACATTGTAATCTATCTTGTAGAGAAGTGGTTTATATGAAGGTTAGATACTCTCTAACAAACCATCTTATGAATAAACATTGTAATCTATCTTGTAGAGAAGTGGTTTATATGAAGGTTAGATACTCTCTAACAAACCATCTTATGAATAAACATTGTAATCTATCTTGTAGAGAAGTGGTTTATATGAAGGTTAGATACTCTCTAACAAACCATCTTATGAATAAACATTGTAATCTATCTTGTAGAGAAGTGGTTTATATGAAGGTTAGATACTCTCTAACAAACCATCTTATGAATAAACATTGTAATCTATCTTGTAGAGAAGTGGTTTATATGAAGGTTAGATACTCTCTAACAAACCATCTTATGAATAAACATTGTAATCTATCTTGTAGAGAAGTGGTTTATATGAAGGTTAGATACTCTCTAACAAACCATCTTATGAATAAACATTGTAATCTATCTTGTAGAGAAGTGGTTTATATGAAGGTTAGATACTCTCTAACAAACCATCTTATGAATAAACATTGTAATCTATCTTGTAGAGAAGTGGTTTATATGAAGGTTAGATACTCTCTAACAAACCATCTTATGAATAAACATTGTAATCTATCTTGTAGAGAAGTGGTTTATATGAAGGTTAGATACTCTCTAACAAACCATCTTATGAATAAACATTGTAATCTATCTTGTAGAGAAGTGGTTTATATGAAGGTTAGATACTCTCTAACAAACCATCTTATGAATAAACATTGTAATCTATCTTGTAGAGAAGTGGTTTATATGAAGGTTAGATACTCTCTAACAAACCATCTTATGAATAAACATTGTAATCTATCTTGTAGAGAAGTGGTTTATATGAAGGTTAGATACTCTCTAACAAACCATCTTATGAATAAACATTGTAATCTATCTTGTAGAGAAGTGGTTTATATGAAGGTTAGATACTCTCTAACAAACCATCTTATGAATAAACATTGTAATCTATCTTGTAGAGAAGTGGTTTATATGAAGGTTAGATACTCTCTAACAAACCATCTTATGAATAAACATTGTAATCTATCTTGTAGAGAAGTGGTTTATATGAAGGTTAGATACTCTCTAACAAACCATCTTATGAATAAACATTGTAATCTATCTTGTAGAGAAGTGGTTTATATGAAGGTTAGATACTCTCTAACAAACCATCTTATGAATAAACATTGTAATCTATCTTGTAGAGAAGTGGTTTATATGAAGGTTAGATACTCTCTAACAAACCATCTTATGAATAAACATTGTAATCTATCTTGTAGAGAAGTGGTTTATATGAAGGTTAGATACTCTCTAACAAACCATCTTATGAATAAACATTGTAATCTATCTTGTAGAGAAGTGGTTTATATGAAGGTTAGATACTCTCTAACAAACCATCTTATGAATAAACATTGTAATCTATCTTGTAGAGAAGTGGTTTATATGAAGGTTAGATACTCTCTAACAAACCATCTTATGAATAAACATTGTAATCTATCTTGTAGAGAAGTGGTTTATATGAAGGTTAGATACTCTCTAACAAACCATCTTATGAATAAACATTGTAATCTATCTTGTAGAGAAGTGGTTTATATGAAGGTTAGATACTCTCTAACAAACCATCTTATGAATAAACATTGTAATCTATCTTGTAGAGAAGTGGTTTATATGAAGGTTAGATACTCTCTAACAAACCATCTTATGAATAAACATTGTAATCTATCTTGTAGAGAAGTGGTTTATATGAAGGTTAGATACTCTCTAACAAACCATCTTATGAATAAACATTGTAATCTATCTTGTAGAGAAGTGGTTTATATGAAGGTTAGATACTCTCTAACAAACCATCTTATGAATAAACATTGTAATCTATCTTGTAGAGAAGTGGTTTATATGAAGGTTAGATACTCTCTAACAAACCATCTTATGAATAAACATTGTAATCTATCTTGTAGAGAAGTGGTTTATATGAAGGTTAGATACTCTCTAACAAACCATCTTATGAATAAACATTGTAATCTATCTTGTAGAGAAGTGGTTTATATGAAGGTTAGATACTCTCTAACAAACCATCTTATGAATAAACATTGTAATCTATCTTGTAGAGAAGTGGTTTATATGAAGGTTAGATACTCTCTAACAAACCATCTTATGAATAAACATTGTAATCTATCTTGTAGAGAAGTGGTTTATATGAAGGTTAGATACTCTCTAACAAACCATCTTATGAATAAACATTGTAATCTATCTTGTAGAGAAGTGGTTTATATGAAGGTTAGATACTCTCTAACAAACCATCTTATGAATAAACATTGTAATCTATCTTGTAGAGAAGTGGTTTATATGAAGGTTAGATACTCTCTAACAAACCATCTTATGAATAAACATTGTAATCTATCTTGTAGAGAAGTGGTTTATATGAAGGTTAGATACTCTCTAACAAACCATCTTATGAATAAACATTGTAATCTATCTTGTAGAGAAGTGGTTTATATGAAGGTTAGATACTCTCTAACAAACCATCTTATGAATAAACATTGTAATCTATCTTGTAGAGAAGTGGTTTATATGAAGGTTAGATACTCTCTAACAAACCATCTTATGAATAAACATTGTAATCTATCTTGTAGAGAAGTGGTTTATATGAAGGTTAGATACTCTCTAACAAACCATCTTATGAATAAACATTGTAATCTATCTTGTAGAGAAGTGGTTTATATGAAGGTTAGATACTCTCTAACAAACCATCTTATGAATAAACATTGTAATCTATCTTGTAGAGAAGTGGTTTATATGAAGGTTAGATACTCTCTAACAAACCATCTTATGAATAAACATTGTAATCTATCTTGTAGAGAAGTGGTTTATATGAAGGTTAGATACTCTCTAACAAACCATCTTATGAATAAACATTGTAATCTATCTTGTAGAGAAGTGGTTTATATGAAGGTTAGATACTCTCTAACAAACCATCTTATGAATAAACATTGTAATCTATCTTGTAGAGAAGTGGTTTATATGAAGGTTAGATACTCTCTAACAAACCATCTTATGAATAAACATTGTAATCTATCTTGTAGAGAAGTGGTTTATATGAAGGTTAGATACTCTCTAACAAACCATCTTATGAATAAACATTGTAATCTATCTTGTAGAGAAGTGGTTTATATGAAGGTTAGATACTCTCTAACAAACCATCTTATGAATAAACATTGTAATCTATCTTGTAGAGAAGTGGTTTATATGAAGGTTAGATACTCTCTAACAAACCATCTTATGAATAAACATTGTAATCTATCTTGTAGAGAAGTGGTTTATATGAAGGTTAGATACTCTCTAACAAACCATCTTATGAATAAACATTGTAATCTATCTTGTAGAGAAGTGGTTTATATGAAGGTTAGATACTCTCTAACAAACCATCTTATGAATAAACATTGTAATCTATCTTGTAGAGAAGTGGTTTATATGAAGGTTAGATACTCTCTAACAAACCATCTTATGAATAAACATTGTAATCTATCTTGTAGAGAAGTGGTTTATATGAAGGTTAGATACTCTCTAACAAACCATCTTATGAATAAACATTGTAATCTATCTTGTAGAGAAGTGGTTTATATGAAGGTTAGATACTCTCTAACAAACCATCTTATGAATAAACATTGTAATCTATCTTGTAGAGAAGTGGTTTATATGAAGGTTAGATACTCTCTAACAAACCATCTTATGAATAAACATTGTAATCTATCTTGTAGAGAAGTGGTTTATATGAAGGTTAGATACTCTCTAACAAACCATCTTATGAATAAACATTGTAATCTATCTTGTAGAGAAGTGGTTTATATGAAGGTTAGATACTCTCTAACAAACCATCTTATGAATAAACATTGTAATCTATCTTGTAGAGAAGTGGTTTATATGAAGGTTAGATACTCTCTAACAAACCATCTTATGAATAAACATTGTAATCTATCTTGTAGAGAAGTGGTTTATATGAAGGTTAGATACTCTCTAACAAACCATCTTATGAATAAACATTGTAATCTATCTTGTAGAGAAGTGGTTTATATCAAGGTTAGATACTCTCTAACAAACCATCTTATGAATAAACATTGTAATCTATCTTGTAGAGAAGTGGTTTATATGAAGGTTAGATACTCTCTAACAAACCATCTTATGAATAAACATTGTAATCTATCTTGTAGAGAAGTGGTTTATATGAAGGTTAGATACTCTCTAACAAACCATCTTATGAATAAACATTGTAATCTATCTTGTAGAGAAGTGGTTTATATGAAGGTTAGATACTCTCTAACAAACCATCTTATGAATAAACATTGTAATCTATCTTGTAGAGAAGTGGTTTATATGAAGGTTAGATACTCTCTAACAAACCATCTTATGAATAAACATTGTAATCTATCTTGTAGAGAAGTGGTTTATATGAAGGTTAGATACTCTCTAACAAACCATCTTATGAATAAACATTGTAATCTATCTTGTAGAGAAGTGGTTTATATGAAGGTTAGATACTCTCTAACAAACCATCTTATGAATAAACATTGTAATCTATCTTGTAGAGAAGTGGTTTATATGAAGGTTAGATACTCTCTAACAAACCATCTTATGAATAAACATTGTAATCTATCTTGTAGAGAAGTGGTTTATATGAAGGTTAGATACTCTCTAACAAACCATCTTATGAATAAACATTGTAATCTATCTTGTAGAGAAGTGGTTTATATGAAGGTTAGATACTCTCTAACAAACCATCTTATGAATAAACATTGTAATCTATCTTGTAGAGAAGTGGTTTATATGAAGGTTAGATACTCTCTAACAAACCATCTTATGAATAAACATTGTAATCTATCTTGTAGAGAAGTGGTTTATATGAAGGTTAGATACTCTCTAACAAACCATCTTATGAATAAACATTGTAATCTATCTTGTAGAGAAGTGGTTTATATGAAGGTTAGATACTCTCTAACAAACCATCTTATGAATAAACATTGTAATCTATCTTGTAGAGAAGTGGTTTATATGAAGGTTAGATACTCTCTAACAAACCAACTTATGAATAAACATTGTAATCTATCTTGTAGAGAAGTGGTTTATATAAAGGTTAAATACTCTCTAACAAACCATCTTATGAATAAACATTGTAATCTATCTTGTAGAGAAGTGGTTTATATGAAGGTTAGATACTCTCTAACAAACCATCTTATGAATAAACATTGTAATCTATCTTGTAGAGAAGTGGTTTATATGAAGGTTAGATACTCTCTAACAAACCATCTTATGAATAAACATTGTAATCTATCTTGTAGAGAAGTGGTTTATATGAAGGTTAGATACTCTCTAACAAACCATCTTATGAATAAACATTGTAATCTATCTTGTAGAGAAGTGGTTTATATGAAGGTTAGATACTCTCTAACAAACCATCTTATGAATAAACATTGTAATCTATCTTGTAGAGAAGTGGTTTATATGAAGGTTAGATACTCTCTAACAAACCATCTTATGAATAAACATTGTAATCTATCTTGTAGAGAAGTGGTTTATATGAAGGTTAGATACTCTCTAACAAACCATCTTATGAATAAACATTGTAATCTATCTTGTAGAGAAGTGGTTTATATGAAGGTTAGATACTCTCTAACAAACCATCTTATGAATAAACATTGTAATCTATCTTGTAGAGAAGTGGTTTATATGAAGGTTAGATACTCTCTAACAAACCATCTTATGAATAAACATTGTAATCTATCTTGTAGAGAAGTGGTTTATATGAAGGTTAGATACTCTCTAACAAACCATCTTATGAATAAACATTGTAATCTATCTTGTAGAGAAGTGGTTTATATGAAGGTTAGATACTCTCTAACAAACCATCTTATGAATAAACATTGTAATCTATCTTGTAGAGAAGTGGTTTATATGAAGGTTAGATACTCTCTAACAAACCATCTTATGAATAAACATTGTAATCTATCTTGTAGAGAAGTGGTTTATATGAAGGTTAGATACTCTCTAACAAACCATCTTATGAATAAACATTGTAATCTATCTTGTAGAGAAGTGGTTTATATCAATATTAAATACTCTCTAACAAACCATCTTATGAATAAACATTGTAATCTATCTTGTAGAGAAGTGGTTTATATGAAGGTTAGATACTCTCTAACAAACCATCTTATGAATAAACATTGTAATCTATCTTGTAGAGAAGTGGTTTATATGAAGGTTAGATACTCTCTAACAAACCATCTTATGAATAAACATTGTAATCTATCTTGTAGAGAAGTGGTTTATATGAAGGTTAGATACTCTCTAACAAACCATCTTATGAATAAACATTGTAATCTATCTTGTAGAGAAGTGGTTTATATGAAGGTTAGATACTCTCTAACAAACCATCTTATGAATAAACATTGTAATCTATCTTGTAGAGAAGTGGTTTATATGAAGGTTAGATACTCTCTAACAAACCATCTTATGAATAAACATTGTAATCTATCTTGTAGAGAAGTGGTTTATATGAAGGTTAGATACTCTCTAACAAACCATCTTATGAATAAACATTGTAATCTATCTTGTAGAGAAGTGGTTTATATGAAGGTTAGATACTCTCTAACAAACCATCTTATGAATAAACATTGTAATCTATCTTGTAGAGAAGTGGTTTATATCAAGGTTAGATACTCTCTAACAAACCATCTTATGAATAAACATTGTAATCTATCTTGTAGAGAAGTGGTTTATATGAAGGTTAGATACTCTCTAACAAACCATCTTATGAATAAACATTGTAATCTATCTTGTAGAGAAGTGGTTTATATGAAGGTTAGATACTCTCTAACAAACCATCTTATGAATAAACATTGTAATCTATCTTGTAGAGAAGTGGTTTATATGAAGGTTAGATACTCTCTAACAAACCATCTTATGAATAAACATTGTAATCTATCTTGTAGAGAAGTGGTTTATATGAAGGTTAGATACTCTCTAACAAACCATCTTATGAATAAACATTGTAATCTATCTTGTAGAGAAGTGGTTTATATCAATATTAAATACTCTCTAACAAACCATCTTATGAATAAACATTGTAATCTATCTTGTAGAGAAGTGGTTTATATGAAGGTTAGATACTCTCTAACAAACCATCTTATGAATAAACATTGTAATCTATCTTGTAGAGAAGTGGTTTATATGAAGGTTAGATACTCTCTAACAAACCATCTTATGAATAAACATTGTAATCTATCTTGTAGAGAAGTGGTTTATATGAAGGTTAGATACTCTCTAACAAACCATCTTATGAATAAACATTGTAATCTATCTTGTAGAGAAGTGGTTTATATGAAGGTTAGATACTCTCTAACAAACCATCTTATGAATAAACATTGTAATCTATCTTGTAGAGAAGTGGTTTATATGAAGGTTAGATACTCTCTAACAAACCATCTTATGAATAAACATTGTAATCTATCTTGTAGAGAAGTGGTTTATATGAAGGTTAGATACTCTCTAACAAACCATCTTATGAATAAACATTGTAATCTATCTTGTAGAGAAGTGGTTTATATGAAGGTTAGATACTCTCTAACAAACCATCTTATGAATAAACATTGTAATCTATCTTGTAGAGAAGTGGTTTATATGAAGGTTAGATACTCTCTAACAAACCATCTTATGAATAAACATTGTAATCTATCTTGTAGAGAAGTGGTTTATATGAAGGTTAGATACTCTCTAACAAACCATCTTATGAATAAACATTGTAATCTATCTTGTAGAGAAGTGGTTTATATGAAGGTTAGATACTCTCTAACAAACCATCTTATGAATAAACATTGTAATCTATCTTGTAGAGAAGTGGTTTATATGAAGGTTAGATACTCTCTAACAAACCATCTTATGAATAAACATTGTAATCTATCTTGTAGAGAAGTGGTTTATATGAAGGTTAGATACTCTCTAACAAACCATCTTATGAATAAACATTGTAATCTATCTTGTAGAGAAGTGGTTTATATGAAGGTTAGATACTCTCTAACAAACCATCTTATGAATAAACATTGTAATCTATCTTGTAGAGAAGTGGTTTATATGAAGGTTAGATACTCTCTAACAAACCATCTTATGAATAAACATTGTAATCTATCTTGTAGAGAAGTGGTTTATATGAAGGTTAGATACTCTCTAACAAACCATCTTATGAATAAACATTGTAATCTATCTTGTAGAGAAGTGGTTTATATGAAGGTTAGATACTCTCTAACAAACCATCTTATGAATAAACATTGTAATCTATCTTGTAGAGAAGTGGTTTATATGAAGGTTAGATACTCTCTAACAAACCATCTTATGAATAAACATTGTAATCTATCTTGTAGAGAAGTGGTTTATATGAAGGTTAGATACTCTCTAACAAACCATCTTATGAATAAACATTGTAATCTATCTTGTAGAGAAGTGGTTTATATGAAGGTTAGATACTCTCTAACAAACCATCTTATGAATAAACATTGTAATCTATCTTGTAGAGAAGTGGTTTATATGAAGGTTAGATACTCTCTAACAAACCAACTTATGAATAAACATTGTAATCTATCTTGTAGAGAAGTGGTATTATATGAAGGTTAGATACTCTCTAACAAACCATCTTATGAATAAACATTGTAATCTATCTTGTAGAGAAGTGGTTTATATGAAGGTTAGATACTCTCTAACAAACCATCTTATGAATAAACATTGTAATCTATCTTGTAGAGAAGTGGTTTATATGAAGGTTAGATACTCTCTAACAAACCATCTTATGAATAAACATTGTAATCTATCTTGTAGAGAAGTGGTTTATATCAATATTAAATACTCTCTAACAAACCATCTTATGAATAAACATTGTAATCTATCTTGTAGAGAAGTGGTTTATATGAAGGTTAGATACTCTCTAACAAACCATCTTATGAATAAACATTGTAATCTATCTTGTAGAGAAGTGGTTTATATCAAGGTTAGATACTCTCTAACAAACCATCTTATGAATAAACATTGTAATCTATCTTGTAGAGAAGTGGTTTATATGAAGGTTAGATACTCTCTAACAAACCATCTTATGAATAAACATTGTAATCTATCTTGTAGAGAAGTGGTTTATATGAAGGTTAGATACTCTCTAACAAACCATCTTATGAATAAACATTGTAATCTATCTTGTAGAGAAGTGGTTTATATGAAGGTTAGATACTCTCTAACAAACCATCTTATGAATAAACATTGTAATCTATCTTGTAGAGAAGTGGTTTATATGAAGGTTAGATACTCTCTAACAAACCATCTTATGAATAAACATTGTAATCTATCTTGTAGAGAAGTGGTTTATATGAAGGTTAGATACTCTCTAACAAACCAACTTATGAATAAACATTGTAATCTATCTTGTAGAGAAGTGGTTTATATCAATATTAAATACTCTCTAACAAACCATCTTATGAATAAACATTGTAATCTATCTTGTAGAGAAGTGGTTTATATGAAGGTTAGATACTCTCTATCAAACCAACTTATGAATAAACATTGTAATCTATCTTGTAGAGAAGTGGTTTATATCAATATTAAATACTCTCTAACAAACCATCTTATGAATAAACATTGTAATCTATCTTGTAGAGAAGTGGTTTATATGAAGGTTAGATACTCTCTAACAAACCATCTTATGAATAAACATTGTAATCTATCTTGTAGAGAAGTGGTTTATATGAAGGTTAGATACTCTCTAACAAACCATCTTATGAATAAACATTGTAATCTATCTTGTAGAGAAGTGGTTTATATGAAGGTTAGATACTCTCTAACAAACCATCTTATGAATAAACATTGTAATCTATCTTGTAGAGAAGTGGTTTATATGAAGGTTAGATACTCTCTAACAAACCATCTTATGAATAAACATTGTAATCTATCTTGTAGAGAAGTGGTTTATATCAATATTAAATACTCTCTAACAAACCATCTTATGAATAAACATTGTAATCTATCTTGTAGAGAAGTGGTTTATATGAAGGTTAGATACTCTCTAACAAACCATCTTATGAATAAACATTGTAATCTATCTTGTAGAGAAGTGGTTTATATCAATATTAAATACTCTCTAACAAACCATCTTATGAATAAACATTGTAATCTATCTTGTAGAGAAGTGGTTTATATGAAGGTTAGATACTCTCTATCAAACCAACTTATGAATAAACATTGTAATCTATCTTGTAGAGAAGTGGTTTATATGAATATTAAATACTCTCTAACAAACCATCTTATGAATAAACATTGTAATCTATCTTGTAGAGAAGTGGTTTATATGAAGGTTAGATACTCTCTATCAAACCAACTTATGAATAAACATTGTAATCTATCTTGTAGAGAAGTGGTTTATATCAAGGTTAGATACTCTCTAACAAACCACCTTATCAATAAACATTGTAATCTATCTTGTAGAGAAGTGGTTTATATGAAGGTTAGATACTCTCTATCAAACCAACTTATGAATAAACATTGTAATCTATCTTGTAGAGAAGTGGTTTATATGAAGGTTAGATACTCTCTATCAAACCAACTTATGAATAAACATTGTAATCTATCTTGTAGAGAAGTGGTTTATATGAAGGTTAGATACTCTCTAACAAACCATCTTATGAATAAACATTGTAATCTATCTTGTAGAGAAGTGGTTTATATCAAGGTTAGATACTCTCTAACAAACCATCTTATGAATAAACATTGTAATCTATCTTGTAGAGAAGTGGTTTATATGAAGGTTAGATACTCTCTATCAAACCAACTTATGAATAAACATTGTAATCTATCTTGTAGAGAAGTGGTTTATATCAATATTAAATACTCTCTAACAAACCATCTTATGAATAAACATTGTAATCTATCTTGTAGAGAAGTGGTTTATATCAAGGTTAGATACTCTCTAACAAACCATCTTGTGAATAAACATTGTAATCTATCTTGTAGAGAAGTGGTTTATATGAAGGTTAGATACTCTCTATCAAACCAACTTATGAATAAACATTGTAATCTATCTTGTAGAGAAGTGGTTTATATCAATATTAAATACTCTCTAACAAACCATCTTATGAATAAACATTGTAATCTATCTTGTAGAGAAGTGGTTTATATGAAGGTTAGATACTCTCTAACAAACCATCTTATGAATAAACATTGTAATCTATCTTGTAGAGAAGTGGTTTATATGAAGGTTAGATACTCTCTAACAAACCATCTTATGAATAAACATTGTAATCTATCTTGTAGAGAAGTGGTTTATATGAAGGTTAGATACTCTCTAACAAACCATCTTATGAATAAACATTGTAATCTATCTTGTAGAGAAGTGGTTTATATGAAGGTTAGATACTCTCTAACAAACCATCTTATGAATAAACATTGTAATCTATCTTGTAGAGAAGTGGTTTATATGAAGGTTAGATACTCTCTAACAAACCATCTTATGAATAAACATTGTAATCTATCTTGTAGAGAAGTGGTTTATATGAAGGTTAGATACTCTCTAACAAACCATCTTATGAATAAACATTGTAATCTATCTTGTAGAGAAGTGGTTTATATCAATATTAAATACTCTCTAACAAACCATCTTATGAATAAACATTGTAATCTATCTTGTAGAGAAGTGGTTTATATGAAGGTTAGATACTCTCTAACAAACCATCTTATGAATAAACATTGTAATCTATCTTGTAGAGAAGTGGTTTATATGAAGGTTAGATACTCTCTAACAAACCATCTTATGAATAAACATTGTAATCTATCTTGTAGAGAAGTGGTTTATATGAAGGTTAGATACTCTCTAACAAACCATCTTATGAATAAACATTGTAATCTATCTTGTAGAGAAGTGGTTTATATGAAGGTTAGATACTCTCTAACAAACCATCTTATGAATAAACATTGTAATCTATCTTGTAGAGAAGTGGTTTATATCAATATTAAATACTCTCTAACAAACCATCTTATGAATAAACATTGTAATCTATCTTGTAGAGAAGTGGTTTATATGAAGGTTAGATACTCTCTATCAAACCAACTTATGAATAAACATTGTAATCTATCTTGTAGAGAAGTGGTTTATATTAATATTAAATACTCTCTAACAAACCATCTTATGAATAAACATTGTAATCTATCTTGTAGAGAAGTGGTTTATATGAAGGTTAGATACTCTCTATCAAACCAACTTATGAATAAACATTGTAATCTATCTTGTAGAGAAGTGGTTTATATCAAGGTTAGATACTCTCTAACAAACCATCTTATGAATAAACATTGTAATCTATCTTGTAGAGAAGTGGTTTATATGAAGGTTAGATACTCTCTATCAAACCAACTTATGAATAAACATTGTAATCTATCTTGTAGAGAAGTGGTTTATATGAATATTAGATACTCTCTAACAAACCATCTTATGAATAAACATTGTAATCTATCTTGTAGAGAAGTGGTTTATATCAAGGTTAGATACTCTCTAACAAACCACCTTGTCAATAAACATTGTAATCTATCTTGTAGAGAAGTGGTTTATATCAAGGTTAGATACTCTCTAACAAACCATCTTGTCAATAAACATTGTAATCTATCTTGTAGAGAAGTGGTTTATATGAAGGTTAGATACTCTCTATCAAACCAACTTATGAATAAACATTGTAATCTATCTTGTAGAGAAGTGGTTTATATCAATATTAAATACTCTCTAACAAACCATCTTATGAATAAACATTGTAATCTATCTTGTAGAGAAGTGGTTTATATGAAGGTTAGATACTCTCTAACAAACCATCTTATGAATAAACATTGTAATCTATCTTGTAGAGAAGTGGTTTATATGAAGGTTAGATACTCTCTATCAAACCATCTTATGAATAAACATTGTAATCTATCTTGTAGAGAAGTGGTTTATATGAAGGTTAGATACTCTCTAACAAACCATCTTATGAATAAACATTGTAATCTATCTTGTAGAGAAGTGGTTTATATGAAGGTTAGATACTCTCTATCAAACCAACTTATGAATAAACATTGTAATCTATCTTGTAGAGAAGTGGTTTATATCAATATTAAATACTCTCTAACAAACCATCTTATGAATAAACATTGTAATCTATCTTGTAGAGAAGTGGTTTATATGAAGGTTAGATACTCTCTAACAAACCACCTTATGAATAAACATTGTAATCTATCTTGTAGAGAAGTGGTTTATATGAAGGTTAGATACTCTCTATCAAACCAACTTATGAATAAACATTGTAATCTATCTTGTAGAGAAGTGGTTTATATCAATATTAAATACTCTCTAACAAACCATCTTATGAATAAACATTGTAATCTATCTTGTAGAGAAGTGGTTTATATCAATATTAAATACTCTCTAACAAACCATCTTGTCAATAAACATTGTAATCTATCTTGTAAAGAAGTGGTTTATATCAAGGTTAGATACTCTCTAACAAACCACCTTGTCAATAAACATTGTAATCTATCTTGTAGAGAAGTGGTTTATATGAAGGTTAGATACTCTCTATCAAACCAACTTATGAATAAACATTGTAATCTATCTTGTAGAGAAGTGGTTTATATGAAGGTTAGATACTCTCTAACAAACCATCTTATGAATAAACATTGTAATCTATCTTGTAGAGAAGTGGTTTATATGAAGGTTAGATACTCTCTAACAAACCATCTTATGAATAAACATTGTAATCTATCTTGTAGAGAAGTGGTTTATATCAATATTAAATACTCTCTAACAAACCATCTTATGAATAAACATTGTAATCTATCTTGTAGAGAAGTGGTTTATATGAAGGTTAGATACTCTCTAACAAACCATCTTATGAATAAACATTGTAATCTATCTTGTAGAGAAGTGGTTTATATGAAGGTTAGATACTCTCTAACAAACCATCTTATGAATAAACATATCTATCTAACAAACCAAACCATCTTATGAATAAACATTGTAATCTATCTTGTAGAGAAGTGGTTTATATCAATATTAAATACTCTCTAACAAACCATCTTATGAATAAACATTGTAATCTATCTTGTAGAGAAGTGGTTTATATGAAGGTTAGATACTCTCTAACAAACCATCTTGTCAATAAACATTGTAATCTATCTTGTAGAGAAGTGGTTTATATGAAGGTTAGATACTCTCTAACAAACCATCTTATGAATAAACATTGTAATCTATCTTGTAGAGAAGTGGTTTATATGAAGGTTAGATACTCTCTAACAAACCATCTTATGAATAAACATTGTAATCTATCTTGTAGAGAAGTGGTTTATATCAATATTAAATACTCTCTAACAAACCATCTTATGAATAAACATTGTAATCTATCTTGTAGAGAAGTGGTTTATATGAAGGTTAGATACTCTCTAACAAACCATCTTATGAATAAACATTGTAATCTATCTTGTAGAGAAGTGGTTTATATGAAGGTTAGATACTCTCTAACAAACCATCTTATGAATAAACATTGTAATCTATCTTGTAGAGAAGTGGTTTATATGAAGGTTAGATACTCTCTAACAAACCATCTTATGAATAAACATTGTAATCTATCTTGTAGAAGTGGTTTATATGAAGGTTAGATACTCTCTAACAAACCATCTTATGAATAAACATTGTAATCTATCTTGTAGAGAAGTGGTTTATATGAAGGTTAGATACTCTCTAACAAACCATCTTATGAATAAACATTGTAATCTATCTTGTAGAGAAGTGGTTTATATGAAGGTTAGATACTCTCTAACAAACCATCTTATGAATAAACATTGTAATCTATCTTGTAGAGAAGTGGTTTATATCAATATTAAATACTCTCTAACAAACCATCTTATGAATAAACATTGTAATCTATCTTGTAGAGAAGTGGTTTATATGAAGTGGTTTTAGAAGGTTAGATCTCTATCAAACCAACTTATGAATAAACATTGTAATCTATCTTGTAGAGAAGTGGTTTATATCAAGGTTAGATACTCTCTAACAAACCACCTTGTCAATAAACATTGTAATCTATCTTGTAGAGAAGTGGTTTATATGAAGGTTAGATACTCTCTATCAAACCAACTTATGAATAAACATTGTAATCTATCTTGTAGAGAAGTGGTTTATATGAAGGTTAGATACTCTCTAACAAACCATCTTATGAATAAACATTGTAATCTATCTTGTAGAGAAGTGGTTTATATGAAGGTTAGATACTCTCTAACAAACCACATTGTCAATAAACATTGTAATCTATCTTGTAGAGAAGTGGTTTATATGAAGGTTAGATACTCTCTATCAAACCAACTTATGAATAAACATTGTAATCTATCTTGTAGAGAAGTGGTTTATATCAATATTAAATACTCTCTAACAAACCATCTTATGAATAAACATTGTAATCTATCTTGTAGAGAAGTGGTTTATATGAAGGTTAGATACTCTCTAACAAACCATCTTATGAATAAACATTGTAATCTATCTTGTAGAGAAGTGGTTTATATCAATATTAAATACTCTCTAACAAACCATCTTATGAATAAACATTGTAATCTATCTTGTAGAGAAGTGGTTTATATCAATATTAAATACTCTCTAACAAACCAACTTATGAATAAACATTGTAATCTATCTTGTAGAGAAGTGGTTTATATCAATATTAAATACTCTCTAACAAACCATCTTGTCAATAAACATTGTAATCTATCTTGTAAAGAAGTGGTTTATATCAAGGTTAGATACTCTCTAACAAACCACCTTGTCAATAAACATTGTAATCTATCTTGTAGAGAAGTGGTTTATATCAATATTAAATACTCTCTAACAAACCATCTTGTCAATAAACATTGTAATCTATCTTGTAGAGAAGTTGTTTATATCAATATTAAATACTCTCTAACAAACCATCTTGTCAATAAACATTGTAATCTATCTTGTAAAGAAGTGGTTTATATCAAGGTTAGATACTCTCTAACAAACCACCTTGTCAATAAACATTGTAATCTATCTTGTAGAGAAGTGGTTTATATCAAGGTTAGATACTCTCTAACAAACCACCTTGTCAATAAACATTGTAGTCTATCTTGTACAGAAGTGGTTTATATCAATATTAAATACTCTCTAACAAACCATCTTATCAATGAATACTGAAATGTATTGTATATTGTTCTAATAATTTAGTAACCTGTTGTACACTGTTCTAATAACCTACTAACCTGTTGTACACTGTTCTAATAACCTACTAACCTGTTTTACACTGTTCTAATAACCTACTAATTTGTGTTACACTGTTCTAATAACCTACTAACCTGATGTACACTGTTCTAATAACCTACTAACCTGTTGTACACTGTTCTAATAATCTACTAACCTGTTGTACACTGCTCTAATAACCTGCTAACCTGTTGTACACTGTTCTAATAATCTAGTAACCTGTTGTACACTGTTCTAATAACCTACTAACCTGTTGTACACTGTTCCAATAAGTTAGTAACCTGTTGTACACTGTTCTAATAATCTATTAACCTGTTGTACACTGTTCTGATAACCTACTAACCTGTTGTACACTGTTCTAATAACCTACTAACCTGTGGTTCACTGTTCTAATACGTTTATTGAAAATGGTTACTCTTCCTTCATTTGTTTATATAATAAAGGCAATGTATTTAAAGGTAAGACGATCACTCCGAAGGTACATCAATAGAATTCTAGTCCTTAGGTCAGTTGTAGAAGTCACAGCTGGTTAGATTAACACTGTGAGAAGGAACGAACCTGTTTCGTAAGATTTTCGAACAATAAATGACATAGATCGATTTTTGAGCATAAGAGAAACGTGGCCACGTGCTAGAAACCCGTCTTAATGGTTTATGATAGTTTTCTTTTCTTCAATAAACTTTAATATCAGATGATTTATAGACATCTTTAGATACAAGCTATAGCAAAGGGTTAAACTTCCTAGCAAAGCGTTTTCGTTGTTTGTTGAACTAATTCTTAACAAAACTCTCGAGTATAACACGTATTGCGTTTATACTAAAAATCTCAAACCCTATAAAGAGCTGAGTAAGCTGATGTGTATCTTTAGTGAAACAATAAGTAGAAATCTGATAATAATCTATGAAAACAACAGTATCGTATTGGTACTTTATATCATTATAAGTTAAACAGTCGAACGTCAAGAGCAGAAGAAGCGATGGTTTGACTTAGACACACGTCATCTGTAGTAAAGGTTGATTTAGATACACGTCATCTGTAGTAAAGGTTGACTTAGATACATGTCATCTGTAGTAAAGGTTGACTTAGATACATGTCATCTGTAGTAAAGGTTGACTTAGATACACGTTATCTGTAGTAAAGGTTGACTTAGATACATGTAATTTGTAGTAAAGGTTGACTTAGATACATGTCATCTGTAGTAATGGTTGACTTAGATACATGTCATCTGTAGTAAAGGTTGACTTAGATACACGTCATCTGTAGTAAAGGTTGACTTAGATACATGTCATCTGTAGTAAAGGTTGACTTAGATACACGTTATCTGTAGTAAAGGTTGACTTAGATACATGTAATTTGTAGTAAAGGTTGACTTAGATACATGTCATCTGTAGTAATGGTTGACTTAGATACATGTCATCTGTAGTAAAGGTTGACTTAGATACACGTTATCTGTAGTAAAGATTGACTTAGATACATGTCATCTGTAGTAAAGGTTGATTTAGATACACGTCATCTGTAGTAAAGGTTGACTTAGATACATGTCATCTGTAATAAAGGTTGATTTAGATACACGTCATCTGTAGTAAAGGTTGACTTAGATACATGTCATCTGTAATAAAGGTTGACTTAGATACATGTCGTCTGTAGTAAAGGTTGACTTAGATACATGTCATCTGTAATAAAGGTTGACTTAGATACATGTCGTCTGTAGTAAAGGTTGACTTAGATACATGTCATCTGTAGTAAAGGTTGCCTTAGATACATGTCATCTGTAGTAAAGGTTGACTTAGATACATGTCATCTGTAGTAAAGGTTGACTTAGATACACGTCATCTGTAATAAAGGTTGACTTAGATACATGTCATCTGTAGTAAAGGTTGACTTAGATACATGTCATCTGTAGTAAAGGTTGACTTAGATACATGTCATCTGTAGTAAAGGTTGACTTAGATACATGTCATCTGTAATATAGGTTGACTTAGATACACGTCATCTGTAGTAAAGGTTGACTTAGATACACGTCATCTGTAGTAAAGGTTGACTTAGATACATGTAATCTGTAGTAAAGGTTGACTTAGATACATGTAATTTGTAGTAAAGGTTGACTTAGATTCATGTTATCTGTAGTAATGGTTGACTTAGATACATGTCATCTGTAGTAAAGGTTGACTTAGATACACGTTATCTGTAGTAAAGATTGACTTAGATACATGTCATCTGTAGTAAAGGTTGACTTAGATACACGTCATCTGTAGTAAAGGTTGACTTAGATACACGTTATCTGTAGTAAAGGTTGACTTAGATACATGTAATTTGTAGTAAAGGTTGACTTAGATACATGTCATCTGTAGTAATGGTTGACTTAGATACATGTCATCTGTAGTAAAGGTTGACTTAGATACACGTTATCTGTAGTAAAGATTGACTTAGATACATGTCATCTGTAGTAAAGGTTGACTTAGATACACGTGATCTGTAGTAAAGGTTAACTTAGATACATGTCATCTGTAGTAAAGGGTCACTTAGATACATGTCACTTGTAGTAAAGGTTGACTTAGATACACGTCATCTGTAGTAAAGGTTGACTTAGATACATGTCATCTGTAATAAAGATATTCTTTGATCCACGCCCTCTATTATAAAGATAAACATAGACCACGTCATCTATAATAAAGATTGACTTTGAATCCACGTCTCAATATATTTGTCAATGTTACGATTCACGTGTGTGAATTTATAAATACAGTTAAACTGATGTTAAAGGTGAAGAAGACAAATTTAAATGTGAGTTTATTATAAAGATAAGAATTCTGGGTAAACTATAATTATAATTGATTGTTAGGAGAATGTTTCACCAGATTTCATTGGTTTCGATTATTGTTTCTTTAATATTGTTCGAATAATCTGTCCTATAGAATTTATCGGTGGATATTAATTTGTGAAGCTAAACTAGCAGGATTACAACAGCGATATTGTTGACGTCATGATAAGAAACAAACAAATCCATATGTTCACAGATACGCACACACATTAAATGACAATGAAGACTTCTTGAGTGCTGGAAACTATAAAAGAAATTGAAAAATACAGAGAGACAACTCGAAAAATATTTACGCGTTTGCTGGGTAAGAAGACTGCGTAGTAACTTTTGTTGTCTTGGTTCAAGTTTCAGCTTGACACTGTGGCTAAATGTAACACTTTCAAATCAACAAATTACAAGCTGTAGTTTAACACTGTAACAACACATAACGTTTTCAAATCAACACAGTTGGTGTTAATTAAATAATTCATTAAGAAGTGTTGATTTAACTTGAGAAAAATGAAACTTTGTTTTTGTCATTTGTAAAATAACTTTATTTGTGTTTATATATGGATAGTATAAAATAGATTTCATTTCATTTAGCCTCGATTTAGCTTTTTACCTTTAACCCTCGGGGTTTAGTTTTGTGTGTATAATAATCGTCATCTGAGGGTCAAGCGAAACAGTCATCAACGAAAAACGGGTTACGAAAGAACGAAAGCTTAGGCCTAACCCTAAAAATCGTTTTATATGCTCAACCTGAAATTTTGGACGTGTGTTGTCCATATGGTAGATGTCTGAATTTCGGAGTTGGTGAATCAGGATGTTACAAAAGACTTACCATACATTAAGGGGTGTAAGGGTGGGTGGTAGGATTCTGCTAACTGGGATAAATATAAATAAATACACCTATTTCTTTATGCTTTTAGCTTTCATATATAATTTCTTAATAAATCTGAATAACGAACAAACTTAAGATGTTTAAAGACGATCTTAGATTGCCGGATTTTTAGGTTTTTGATGAAAGTTGAATTTTTTTCGAGTAAAGATTAAAAATAAAGGAACCATTGCTGTTCTTTGATTATATCAAACGACTGTTATCTTAGATATAGGCATATCCACCAAGAAGTTAGTTTAAAATGTACTGTTAAAACAAGTTCAAAACTAAAGAGAGCCACGCTGCATTGCTACATTATTTAGATGTGAAAATAATAAGAAAAAATCATGTGCATGTTATAAGTTAGACTAAAGAGCACAGATGTCTCAAAAGAGTCTTAGGCAACTGTTATAAATGTACTTAATACAAACTTAGAACTTAAACTGCGTGAAAGAAATTATAAGTCTTACATTTATATGATACACACGTGAGGCCCGGCATTGCCAGGTGGTTAGGGCACACGACTCGTAATCTCAGGGTCGAGGGTTCGAATTCCTGTCACACTAAACATGCTCGCCCTTTCAGCCGTGGGGGCGTTATAATGTGACGGTTAATCCATCTATTCGTTGGTAAAAGAGTAGCCTAAGAGTTGGCGAAAGGTGGTGATGACTAGTTGCCTTCCTTCTAGTCTTACACTGTTAAATTAGGGACTAGAGGGAAGGCAACTAGTTATCGCCACCCACCGCCAACTCTTGGGCTACTGTTTTACCAACGAATGGTAGGATTGACCGTCATTTGACCCTGTGCCATTCAGGTGGCACAGCTGAATGTCCGCAGACTTACAACGCAAGAAACCGGCTTTAGAAACCCTTGGTGGGCAGAGCACGGATAGCCCAGTGTGCAGCTGTAACTAGCTTAGTGCTTAATTTCAAAGAAACTCTTATAAATATTTTTTTTTACGGTACAGAATGTTCCATAAATTTATATAAGTTGTATTTTTATTTCTTTAAGTTATCTTGAGATACACTTTTATGTATAAATAAATAAATAAATAATATATATAAATTTCTTACTTAATGTGATAAAAAAATGTTATCATTTCCCAATAAATAAATAAACAAAATATATCAACATGATTTATTTAACATCCTTTAGAAACTTCGTAAAAGCACAAATCCTTGGTTTAAAACTGTTAATTGTTACGTTATACACCATTAGTTAGGAAAACACCTGAAAAGATAGCAACTGTCTTGATTACGTTTTCACGTGCTGGCTAGAAACCTCTAAGAACTTTTCGCAGCCAATGAGTACCCTAGTGGACAAATTGTTAAAATGCACGAGCTCACGACATGTTATTCATACGATTCAAGTCTGAGATTGGTTCAACAGAAACTGTAATACGGATAGATTACAGATGTAATATTATTTAGATTAGTTTGTATGCAGAAACAAAAAATAAAGAAATGAAACTATCGCGAAACTTTTGTTATCTCAGAGAGATAGAATATTTATTTCTGATTATCGATTACGCGGTCGATAGCGCGAGAAACGCGTGAGAGGAGATCGCTGCCCTTTATGTAAATTAACTTGTTGCCCAGAAGTATTGAAGTCCAAATATTTAATGTATATATATATATATTATAGGCCCGGCATGGCCAGGTGGGCTAAGGCGTTCGACTCGTAATCTGAGAGTTTCAGGTTCGAATCCCCGTCGCACCAAACATGCTCTCCCTGTCAGTCGTGGGGACATTATAATGTGTCGGTCAATTTCACTATTCGTGGTAAAAGAGTAGCCCAAGAGTTGGCGGTGGGTGGTGATGACTAGCTGCTTTCCCTCTAGTTTTACACTGCAAAATTAAGGACGGCGAGCACAGATAGCCCTAGTGTAGCTTTACGCGAAAGTAAAAAACAAACTAATATATATTATTTTGTGAGAAAATATTTAACGAATTGGTAAAATTGTTTACCAATCCATACATATCATACATAATGATTATAAGTACAAAACAGTCAAGTTAACTAAATCAAAATCAGAAGGAGAGACTGCGTTAGAAACAGGAAATCTAAAGCTCTCACTAATGGTATTCTGTTTTAAACCAAAACATTGTTTATATTTAGGACAAATTTGTTCGTTTAATGTTAAGGAAAACGTTATAAATGGACTACCTGTGATGTGTCCAACACAGGGTATCAAAATCCTTTGTTTAACGTTATAAATGGACTACCTGTGATGTGTCCAACACAGGGTATCAAAATCCTTTGTTTAACGTTATAAATGGACTACCTGTGATGTGTCCAACACAGAGTATCAAATCCTTTGTTTAACGTTATAATGGACTACCTGTGATGTGTCCAACACAGGGTATCAAAATCCTTTGTTTAACGTTATAATGGACCACCTGTGATGTGTCCAACACAGGGTATCAAAATCCTTTGTTTAACGTTATAATGGACTACCTGTGATGTGTCCAACACAGGGTATCAAAATCCTTTGTTTAACGTTATAAATGGACTACCTGTGATGTGTCCAACACAGGGTATCAAAATCCTTTGTTTAACGTTATAAATGGACTACGTGTGATGTGTCCAACACAGGGTATCAAAATCCTTTGTTTAACGTGATAAATGGACTACCTGTGATGTGTCCAACACAGGGTATCAAAATCCTTTGTTTAACGTTATAAGCCTTCAGACCTAACACCGTATCAATGTGAGCGTACTTATATTAATCTAATATCACAGGCCTGCGAAGTTAAACTTCATTAAAGCTCTTTTAGTTGTAATAACAAAATTAATATTCAAAAATAATATTCATTTTTTTCTATCACGTGAGGATTTTTTACAAATATGGAAGTAAAAAAGAACTCATTCATAGATCAAGCTATTATTTTGTTTTGCACAAAAATCATTTTATTATTGTGTTTGGGTTCTAGAACGATCGATAAAACTCTGACGTCGCGACTGGTCTAGAGAAATCTATAACTAGTGGCTGTCAGTATTTTAAGCATAATAAAATGTGACCTGATTTCAATGAAAATGATTCAATTATGTAAAAGACACATGACGTTTTGTGGAAAAAAAATCTGTACGTAATGGATATAATTTTCAGATTCAGCGAACAGGAATTACTTTAGGAGATGTAGAAACGTCGAGACTATAAAACCATCACAGGCCTGTGTAACTGAACTAAGTTGGAAAATGGTCAAATATTTTTGTATAATATCTTCGTACATGGAACGAAACTGAAACCTTCCAAGATATAATATATTAACATAACTCAGAGAGAGAGAAACGCATTTGTGATTTATATGCATTAAGAAAATAGAAGCAACTTTTTATCACTCTACGAGAAACGACGTACTTGGCAGGTTTTATTAAAATGGCCTAAACGCAACGTCGTGATGTGCGTAGCTGCTGTCTGAAAACCTCCAGTGAGTTTTTTTTCTTCTTACTTATTAATTGAATCAGACAGAAAAATTGTTGTTTATTTCTTTGGGATGGTCTGTAAAGAGAAACACCACAAGATTCCCGGCGATTAAAAGAACTAGAATCCAAGGCTCAATCCTCTCGAAAAAAACAGTGCAAAATTTCCGTCACAAGACTTGCATTTGATTAAGCTAAACTCTTGCAGATTATTAGAAATCAGCGTATAACGTAAGCTGTTTTTTTCCTTGTTGATTTTAAAGAAAAAACGGTTCATAAACTGCTTCAATCAACAGCAACTTGGACAATAATTGTATCTTGTAATTTATCACAGGTAGTCCCCTGGCTAGTACAGCGGTGTGTCTACGGATTTACAACGCTAAACTTAGGGGTTCGATTTCCCTCGGTGGGCTCAGCAGATAGCCTGATGTGGCTTTGCTAGAAGAAAACACACATCAGAAGGAGAGAATGAAGCAAACGAAAAGTAAAAACTGCCGCTAGGGGGAAACTTATTTTGTTTGGATATGAAACATTGCAAAACGTAAAGCAGTTCAACCTCCTGGAGAAATGATAATTAAAAACAACAGAAGTCGTCTAAAGTGCTTTCTGTCCATCGTCTTGTAAAGACTATTGAATTAGTGTCGCGATCCACAACGACTCTGGACAACTTAGTTCAATGGACCATATCAAATGAAGGAGCAGTCATTGAAACGAGTTAAAACTTGTACAGTAAAAACGTACATTGTGTGGTTGTAACAAGATAAACAGTTTGAACAAACAATTGTTTCTTATACAGTAAAAACGTACATTGTGTGGTTGTAACAAGATAAACAGTTTGAACAAACAATTGTTTCTTATACAGTAAAACGTACATTGTGTGGTTGTAACAAGATAAACAGTTTGAACAAACAATTGTTTCTTATACAGTAAAACGTACATTGTGTGGTTGTAACAAGATAAACAGTTTGAACAAACAATTGTTTCTTATACAGTAAAAACGTACATTGTGTGGTTGTAACAAGATAAACAGTTTGAACAAACAATTGTTTCTTATACAGTAAAAACGTACATTGTGTGGTTGTAACAAGATAAACAGTTTGAACAAACAATTGTTTCTTATACAGTAAAAACGTACATTGTGTGGTTGTAACAAGATAAACAGTTTGAACAAACAATTGTTTTTTAGAAGGTTATTTCGACTCGAGTAAACAGATAACAACAAAACAAATTGAATTTTGCTTCTTATCAGCATAAATCTGAAGATATTAATCTTGTGTATTTAAGTTATGAACAACAAGAAACGGATGGTGCTGACGTCAAACGGGTAACTCAGCTGTAACTAAGTGTCAGTTTAAATGTGATGTAAAACACGGCTTTCGTCTACATGGACAGATATTTTCTCTACAATGAAGTCGGACTTTGTTTAGTGGATTCTAACGTGAATCACATATCTCATGGAGTTTTGAGTCAGGTAAAAGAGTAGAGGTTACTGTCACTCTCCAGAGTGTTAGTGTAAAACCAGGGACCATCTCTACAGTGTACAAATGTAAAATCAGTGACTATAAAGTGAGAAATGCGCTATGGAGCGAGATCACGGTATCACATTTCGGGCACGCTCACCTACAGGTCACGAACAGTACACATGGGATATTGAACCTTGGAACTACTCACTAACAAAACATTAGATATTCATCTCAGATGAAGTTCTATACAACTTGGTGAATAGTTAAACACTGAAACTTACACACGTCTAAAAGTAGGAATACAAAGGTGGGAAAAATAACATACATAATTAAATAACCCCCTGTTCTTCTCGAAATAGGTCGATGTTACGTTTCTGTTACCATGGGGACATATATATGTTGTCCCTGTTAATAGAAGCGACAGTGTTTATATATATATGCTGTCCCGTCTTACAAAAGTGCCAGTCTTTCTAAAATCCGTCACTTTTAAGGTTAATGTAAGTTTTTAAACTTACAAAAGGTGTCAGTTTTGTCTTCAGTGTACGATAACTCTCGTTCTGAAAGTATATCTAAACACATGTTGTGTTACACTGCCAGTTTCAGTTTTGTCTTCAGTGTACGATAACTCTCGTTCTGAAAGTATATCTAAACACATGTTGTGTTACACTGCCAGTTTCAGTTTTGTCTTCAGTGTACGATAACTCTCGTTCTGAAAGTATATCTAAACACATGTTGTGTTACACTGCCAGTTTCAGTTTAGTCTTCAGTGTACGATAACTCTCGTTCTGAAAGTATATCTAAACACATGTTGTGTTACATTGCCAGTTTCAGTTTTGTCTTCAGTGTACGATAACTCTCGTTCTGAAAGTATATCTAAACACATGTTGTGTTACACTGCCAGTTTCAGTTTTGTCTTCAGTGTACGATAACTCTCGTTCTGAAAGTATATCTAAACACATGTTGTGTTACATTGCCAGTTTCAGTTTTGTTTCTTCATCGAGCTGCGTATCGAAACATCGTATCTTGTTTAATTAATTATCGGAAAATGTTCAGTGGAATGTAATACATCAGTGGAATGTAACACATCAGTGGAATGTAGCACATCAGTGGAATGTAGCACATCAGTGGAATGTAACACATCAGTGGAATGTAACGTAGCACATTCTCACAATAGCTTTGTTACTTCAATTATTACACTTTGGATGTTCGAATAAGAATGCATCAACATCTCAAACGTTAAAGAACTTACGAGGTAATGAACTTTTAAGTGACCTGATTAATTTAAATAACTGAGGGAGTATCTACATATTAAAGCAATATCAAACACGTCCGTCCACAGGACTTCAGATTTCGCAGAATTTCTGTTGTCAACACCTTTACACAAATACGGCGAGCTCGTGAGATTGGTGAAACACAATGAAAAAGCGCTCGTGGCAGGCTATTCTTCTCTGGTTCTCCCAACAACAATAGAAGGCTCGTTGGGAAACTCCAAATCTCGAGATATTTCTAATTCTAAGAATGCACGTGCTTACTGACAGCAGAGAGAGGTCGAGTGAGCCGTTCCGGGGTTTGGAACAAAAATGTAATGCGGGGATTTAACTTCGTCTTACCCATACCATCTGAAACGATGAGATACATTGAAACTAGACGAAACTATTATGTTACTACCTGTGTTATCATAATAACTTTCGCTCTAATATAGGTCTTCATTTTTCCAGATATCACTGTTCAGGAAAAACCAGTGTAATGACAGTGTATTATTAATTACTTTGATTATGTTACGTCACTGATTACCCACTAATTTGTATGAATAATATTAATAAACTGGCGACACGGGTGATGGATTAAAATACTAATAAACTGGCGACACGGGTGTTGTATTAAAATACTAATAAACTGGCGACACGGGCGATGTATTAAAATACTAATAAACTGGCGACACGGGTGTTGTATTAAAATACTAATAAACGGGCGACACGGGCGATGTATTAAAATACTAATAAACTGGCGACACGGGTGTTGTATTAAAATACTAATAAACTGGCGACACGGGCGATGTATTAAAATACTAATAAACTGGCGACACGGGTCTTGTATTAAAATACTAATAAACTGGCGACACGGGTGTTGTATTAAAATACTAATAGACTGGCGATAAGTATAACACCTACATTTTCCGGCATGGCCAGGTGGTCAAGGCTCTCGACTCGTAAGTTAAGGGTCGCAGGTTCGAATCCCCGTCGCACCAAACATGCTCTCCCTTTCACCCGTGGAGGCGTTAAAATGTAACGGTCGATCCCACTATTCGTTGGTAAAAGAGTAGCCCAATACTTCAGAAATAATTCATGACTAGTGAACAACGTCTTGGTTGAGGAGAGTTTGTGTGTTTGTTTTTCAATTTCGCGCAAAGGTACTCGAGGGCTGTCTGCGCTAGCTGTCCCTAATTTAGCGGTATAAGACTAGAAGAAAGGGAGCTAGTCACCACCGTCAACTCTTGGGCTTCACTTTTACAAAGGAATAGTGGGATTGATCGTTACATTTTAACACCCTCATGGGTGAAAGGGCGAACATGTTTGATGCGACGGAGATTTGAACCCGCGACCCTCAGATTACGAATCGAACGCCTGAACCCATCTGACCATGTCGGGCAGGTATGTTTGTACAACGCTTTTGAAAACCGTTGTACAATCAAGGATAACATCACGTCCATTTAGGAAGTTTTATTTTACTTTTTGTTAGGAAAGTGGAAAGGAAAACCCAACATATTTCAATTTTCACACCTCTATCCACCCCGAAGCAGCGGATATTACCATAAAACTCTCTGGCCGGATAATACACTACAATAAAACTGGGCGTATCATAAGATAAAATGAACAGGATAACGAAACAAGGAACAAAGGTCAGAATCTGGGCTTCGATACCCTTGTAATGTTATGCTACATTCCAAACAAGAGAACTCTCTAACCCGAAGAAACATTGCAGAGAAGCTGGGTATATCTCATGGTAAAATAAGATAACGAGCGAAAAAATTCTGCTAGAATCCGAGTTTCGATATCTGTATTGGGCAGGGCACAGATAGTCCTTTCTGTGGCTTTGTGATAAACTACAAACAAATAAAAATTCTCTGACCTGATAAAACACTGCATTGAAACCAAGCATATCTCATGGTAAAATTAACAAGCTTACTAAACATGAGACAAGAAGTGGAAAGTCAATAGCTCTGAAAATGATTATAGAAATCAGTTAACTAGTTTAGAGGTATTTTTCTTTTTCGAGTGACCTCTTAACTTGTCTTTTGCGCTCCTCAGTCCGATTGTCATTCATTAAAACAGTTCAAAAAGCTTCGAGTTTATCTTCTAGAATTATCAATTAGTTGCTACTCTCCGCAGAGACCCGGATCTTATATCTGAGAAAACTTCAGAGTTTTATTGAAAACATGTTTCTCTCTGTTTTCCAAAAACTAAAACTTATACAGTAATATCGATTTTTCTTTGTTTTCAAAGCTCTCGGAAAGCTTGACCATAAAAATGCCATTTGTTATGTATAACATAAGTTATGCTTTATTTTACATACGACACATAGAGCAGCATTTATAACTTGTATAAGTGATAACGTGATAGAGCAATCTAATCTCTTTTGTATAGAGTTTTATTGGTTACTAAAGCGATTTCTTTGGTTCCGGCTCTAACGAGTTACTTTTATTGAATTATTCTGTGACATATTTTAAATTAAAGCACTAGTTCTGTGGAGAAGAAAAAAATAATTTCAAATTTTCAATATATTTAATTAATTTGTTTCCATCAATTACCTACAAAACATTTGTTCAGTCAGTACCAGTAATCCTGCTTGTTTATTGGTTGATTGAATAACTTCAAGCAGTTTGATTCCATTGGTCGTTTTTCTTTAAAAAAAAAAAAAATAGAAAAGTGGCGCCATCTATTAATTATATGTAAATTAATATTGGTTAAACTGAGATTTTGTTTCTTTGTCTTTTTAATTTCGCACAAAGCTACACGAGGGCTAACTACACTCGATGTCCCTAATTTAGTAGTGTAAGACTAAAGGGAAGGCAACTAGTTATCGCCACCTACAGCCAACTGTTGGGCTACTCTTTTACCAACTAATAGTGGGATTGAGCGTCACATTATATCGCCTCCACGGCTGAAAGTGCGAGCATGTTTGGTGTGACGGAAATTCGAACCCGCTAGACTGAAAGAACAAACGCAAAAGTACCGTCTAAAGTTGAACAAACAAAGTTTTTTGTCTGTCTCCACAAGTGACGTTCTAAAGCAAACATTTATTCCTCTTTCCAACTTTCTTTGCCAATTATAAGGACTCCACCTGTGTAAAAACAAGAGAGAATAATTGTATAATATAGCGACTTTATGAGCTCAACCGCAAGGGGACACTTCTGTTCACTTAACGATAGTAGAGAAATTAAACAAATATTGCAAAAAGTACATATATAAACATTTGTAGTAGACTATTCAGAATTCTCACATCAAGGTCCTCCGCTGAGAAAGAGGTAAATTTACGGACTCAAAAATGCTAAAATCCAGGGTTAGATTCCCCGATATTCCCTGCTCATAAGCTGACGTGGTTTTACTCTGGAAGCAAACAATATTTCATCAAATAAAAGTCCCTAAGTACAATTTTTGAGTGAACTTTTTTAACTTTATTACAACGTTTGAACCACTCCTCAAACCATTCTTCAGATATCTATCATATATTTTGTTGTCGTACAATAGATGACAGTTACCTGATTATGGCCATACGAGTAGTCCAAATGTTGTAATAAAGTTTTAAAAAGATACAGTAAAAAAATTATCCCAAAGCAGTACGTCTAGATTTTTATTTAAAATTTATAGAAGATTTCCTCTTTCCGCAACTAACTTACATAAAGATATTTTTTTGACGTTAAAAGCTCATATTTTTATAATAATTAACGAAAACAACAAACACTCTTGAGCCTAAGAGTTTATGCTAAAAAAATGTTTGTTTTGTTTTTTTGTAATTTCGCGCAAAGCTACACGAGGGTTATCTGCGCTAGCTGTCCCTAATTAAGTAGTGTAAGACTAGAGGGAAGGCAGCTAGTCATCATCACCCACCGAAACTCTTGGGCTACTCTTTTACCAACGAATAGTGGGATTGACCGTTAGATTATAATGCACCTGTGGTTGAAAGAACGAGCATATTTGGTGCAATAGGGATTGGAACCCGCGACCCTCAGATTACGAGTCGAACGCCTTAACCCACCTGGCCATGCCGGGGCCTTCTAAATAAATGATTGTACATTTTTCATTGAGAAGTTTCTGTGAAGAACAAATTCGTGAAAGACATGGGATGTTCACCTTTCTAGTAAAACTGAAAGTCACCTTATGATTTCAAGGTTTCTGAATTTTTCATCATGAAATGTAAGTTTTTGGAATTTCGCACAAAGCTACACGAGGGCTATCTGTGCTAGCCGTCCCTAATTTAGCAGTGTAAGACTAGAGGAAAGGCAGATAGTCATCACCAACCACCGCCAACTCTTGGGCTACTGTTTTACCAACGAATAGTGGGATTGACCGTAACATTATAACGCCCCCACGGCTAGGAGGGCGAGCATGTTTGGCACGACTCGGGCGCGAACCCGCGACCCTCAGATTACGAAGCGCACGCCTTAACGCACTAGACCATGCCAGGCCCGGAAATGTAGTGAATATAAAGGGTTTAATTGTTTTTACTTATTTGTTTGTTTTTGAATTTGGCGCAAAGCCACAGGAAGGCTAAATTTAACAGTGTAAGACTAAACGGAAGGCAGCTAATCATCACCACCTTCCGCCAACTCCTGTGTTACTCTGTTACCAACGAATAATGGGATTGACCGACACATTTTAACGTACCCACGGTTGAAAGGGCGAGCGCATGCGATGGGGATTCGAACCTGCGAAACTCAAACTGCGAGTCGAATGTCTTAATCCGTTGGCCACGCCAAAGGCCTTAATCGTCTTTATACGATCTTCAATTCTGCTCATCATAGATTAGGGTGCCCCTGGTTGGGAACCACTATATTAGACAAACAGATCTCAAATAAGCTGTTCTCTAGCTTTACGCTGAACAAACCCGTTATGAACTATCAGAATCAGATTGGCCCGTGTTTCAACGCAACAAATCACAAAATAAATGATATTTTTATTTAATATGAAATTAAACCACGAATTTAATATTTTAGATCGAATTAAAAATTATGTCTACCGCTTAATAAATCTTTTCTTTTTAAGGAAGATGATAAATTATCGAAGCAAATTACTTTTCGAGGAGGTTAATGTTTCAAATGTTCACGCGAAATGTGGTTCCATCATTTCGCTCGTAAGTGTTTCTTTTTTTAACGTTTTAAATCTTTTAACCCACAGCTTGTTGTTTTTCATAAAGATCGTTTTCTTACATTACCATTACTTATCAATACTACAGTCGGTCTTCGTGGCATGTAATGGAGAGAAATATTCACCCATTACTGACCAACAGAGCTGGACAAGGTTTTCATTCAAAACGTTATATCAAGACCAGAGTCGCCAAAATGGATTCTTAACCCACCTATTAGGTTTGAGTACCTACAAAGTCATGTTAGATCATTTGTTTTATCTCTTCCGTTTTCTATTAAACCAATATATTTATAACAAGCCCAGCAAAGTACCTCAAGTATTCATAACAAGCCCAGCAAGTACTTTAAGTATTTACAACAAGCCCAGAAAAGTACCTCAAGTATTTATAAAAAGCCCCGCAAGTACCTCAAGTATTTATAATAAGCCAAGAAAAGTACCTCAAGTATTTATAACGAGCCCAGCTAAGTACTTCAAGTATTTATAACAAGCCCAGCAAGTACCTCAAGTATTTATAACAAGCCCAGCTAAGTACCTCAAGTATTTATAACAAGCCCAGCTAAGTACTTCAAGTATTTATAACAAGCCCAGCTAAGTACCTCAAGTATTCATAACAAGCCCAGCAAGTACCTCAAGTATTTATAACAAGCCCAACTAAGTACCTCAAGTATTTATAACAAGCCCAGCTAAGTACCTCAAGTATTTACAACAAGCCCAGCTAAGTACCTCAAGTATTCATAACAAGTCCAGCAAAGTACCTCAAGTATTCATAACAAGCCCAGCTAAGTACCTCAAGTATTTATAACAAGCCCAGCAAAGTACCTGAAGTATTTATAACAAGCCCAGCTAAGTACCTCAAGTCGAGGCTGACTAAGTAAGTGTTGTTGTGTACTGGAACAAGAAAGAACCTTTATCCAACTTGTTCCAATCTACCCAGCTGTAAAATAAATATCCCTGAGACGAACTGGCGTCTCTTACAAAAGAGATAGGTCCCCATTTTCACCATGAATTCGAAATCACTGCCCTGCGAACGTTTAACCGTTTAACTAACGTTGTAGACCAAGACTGCAATTTTCCTAAATTGGTACTCGTCACACCTGAGGTCAAAGGAACTCCAAATAGACACTAAGAAGTTAGCAGAAACATTTGGTACCATCTAGCTTTAGTGTACTCACAACGTGTCTGTTATATGAACATTTATAACCATTTCAACCTTTACACAATTAAAAATTTGGAGAAGAAAAAAAATCACAACAAATAGCCAGCATTGTCTTCAAATTCTTTACGGACTGGTTTACAACGCGACATGAGATCCGAATGACCTGGCCCGGCATGGCCAAGCGTGTTAAGGTGTGCGACTCGCAGTCTGAGGGTCGCGGGTTCGCATCCCCGTCGCACCAAACATGCTCGCCCTTTCAGCCGTGGGGGCGTTATAATGTTACGGTCAATCCCACTATTCGTTGGTAAAAGAGTAGTCCAAGAGTTGGCGGTGGGTGGTGATGATTAGCTGCCTTCCCTCTACTCTTACACTGCAAATTAGGGATGGCTAGCACAGATAGCCCTTGAGTAGCTTTGTGCGAAATTAAAAAAAAAAAAACCAAAAAAAAACCAATCCCGAATGACCTGAACATTAAACATTGGATTCTCCGAATTAATTGCTTCTCTTTCTTGTGTGTGTTTTTGCCCTTCTTATTTAGACTTCTGTCGTTTCTTCTTCGTAGCAAAAACTGCCTACAGTAACTGCGCTCGTGTTGTCTTTATCATTAGTGTTAGGTTAGTGATATTCCAACCACTATGTCCTCTATCACAAATGAGTTGATGGAACAGATTTTTATTACTGCTGTCTCTTCCTAAATTTTCTAGTAACGAGTTACGCTTTCTTTCGCAATCTATATAACGAAGATTGTAGTAGTAGATGTTACGCCTTACCATGCTCAAAGTGTGAATCCGAAGGTTCATGGCTCGCGTCTAGTCCCGCAAGAGCGTAATCCGTTCTTCGAGAATATTCGTTATGACATTGACAGTCAAATCCCACTGTTCGGTGACGGAAGAGTAGCCCAAAATTTGGCGGTGTGTGCTCTTCACATCCGTTTAACACATCAGCTCACTATTATATAAATGTGACAACGAATTCTGATGTTAAACACTAAACTGTTCCTAAGTAACTATCATTGCCCTGAAAACAGATCATACAAAGGAACATATCGAAATGTTTCCATAATACTTTAAATGCTCATTTTATTTTTAACTTTAACAGCTCTTCCTCATGCTTCATTATGGGAAGGCCCCGGCATGGCCAGGGGGTTAAGACACTCGACTCGTAATCCTAGGATCACGGGTTCGAATTCCCATCACACCAAATATGCTCACCCTTTCATCCGTGGGGCATTATAATGTGGCGGTCAATTCCACTATTCGCTGATAAAAGAGTAGCCCAAGAGTTGGCGGTGGGTGGTAATGACTAGCTGCCCTTCCTCTGGTCTTACACTGCTAAATTAGGGACGGCTAGCGGGAAACACAGATGAAATAGCGACAGAGAAAGTAAGAAGTGTTAAATAAAAATTATGAAACAACGTTAGTTTGAATAATAATTCCTTCTACCCAAGACACTTATTCTGGTTTTATAAATCTTTAAGCTTTCCTTCTCGGTGATGCCTTTGATATGCACGTGTCTCGGAGGATTCTACGTAATCAGAGAGGTTTGTAGTTAAGCGCAAAAGTATACAATAAGCTATCTGTGCTTTGCCTGGCACAAGTATCATAACCTACTTTTTATTGTTATATGCCTTTGGATTTACCACTGAGCCACTGAGAGGCACATCATTGAAATTGGAACATTGCAGAATAGAACTGAAGACTGACCGTCAGACGAGACCGGGTTTATTGACTGAGACGAGTCTATTCTGAATCGTTCACGGAATATATCAGGTTAGTAAACCGTGTCTTATTTACGAAATATTGCTTTAAAACACGTAGAATGCGTACGATTTTGACTTAGTGTTAAAATGCTATTGCTTAACGCTTATTAACTCAGTGTAATTAGTGGCTGATATATAAACTAATATAACAACTGAAAACACTGATAGATGTGTTTATATCTTTCGTTCCCGGTATTTAAAGATTTCATTTTAACGACAACAACTAAAGTAATTCTGGTATTAAATTGTCAACACAATAATAGGATTTGAGACTGGAGATGTGTTGTTATGTTAGCAGCATTCAATAGTTGTTAATATATGGATCTTCACAAAGAAGATTTTTTTTTTTTTACTGGACATACATGTGATATTCAATGGTTGATTTTATACAGCTAAAACACATTTAATGGTTGAGATAACCTACATTCAAGTAAGTTTGAACTCTATAGACTAAGGGCTGCTGACCATCTAAACGTCATAGCCTTCGAATATATATTAAGAAGACTTTTGCACTTACCAACGATCTAGAAGTGCAAAACCAAAATATTGTAGGTTCGAGTCCCGTTGCAGGAAAAATAAGGTTTTTGAGATATAAGTGCCTTATAAGCGTAACAGTCATGTTCTAACGTTTGTTCAACCTAGAGTTACCTATGAGTTGGCGTCTGGTCCTTAAACTCAAAATTATGAAGGTAACCCTCGCGGAGTTTCACGAGAAATTTCATAAAGAGAAACTGATAAAACTAAACAAGTGAACAACACTTCCTTGGTTGTTTATCTCAATAACTCTGGGACTAGTGTTTTAATTTTATCTAGTATTTTTTGGTTTAGAATAATTATTTCTAATTAATTAAATAATTAGATAGTTTCGATCTGAAAAAAACCTGGCTTAGATATCGAGTTTTCGTTATTTTATTATTTTACCTCAAGTAAAAAGGTTTGAACTTATTTTCCATAATGTTGCTCATATATTACCTGTAACCTACCTTTTTATTTTTATTTTTGTTGAAGCGCCCGTTGCCTTATTGATGAATTCGAGAAGAAAACTTTTACTGAAAATAATTTTAATTTTATTCAAAACTAAGTGTTATTACTATTCTCAGTTATAACCCGCTTTTAAGTGCTAAGAGTTCTTGCTATATATGTAACCTTACTAGTAACATTATACTTAACCCTAACCGTCATTCAGTCCAAGTGAGCATATTTTTATGTATGAACACGTTGTCCACCAAACGACACTATTGGAACAACATCTGCTAACACTAGATGGTAATCTTCCAATTTAGAAGAAACGAATTTGAATGTACCTTGAAATCTTAGATTTCTGTAAACTAGTCAGATTTCATAAATATTAATAACACTTTATAGTGCTGAAAAGGTGAGGACCGATACACGCAAACTGAACATCTTCTAAGGCTGCGGATCGCAAGGCCTGTGGTTCGAGATGTGTCACCACTGAATACACTTTGTTGCTTTATCTGAATTGAAAGATTATCATCTAGTGTTAGGAAAAGATGTTATCCCAGTAGATTCAGATAGTGGATAAAGTATTCATACATAAAAATATGTTCATTTGGATTAAGTGGTGGTTAGGGTTAATTTTGTAACGACTTTCAACAGTTAAACAAATCCGTCTTACAAGACCTGCTGTTCACTGACTCTTTCCAAGGGCAGTCATAGGTGCATCCTAAAGGTCGTTGACCTGGTCATTTAGTCCGCATGCTCATAAAGTGCTGTTCAAACTGATAAAAAAAAATTGAGTTCCAGAAAGTAAATAACTCGTACATATACGTAACATGTAAAAACACAGTTTTTATTATAAAAAAAAGACACATAATAGCTCTAAATTACAACACTCTTCAATAGTAATTTCAATAACTTAGTCCCGTTAACTGCTTTCACTTGGAAACTTATAGGAAGACCCCTCACAGAGACATGCACAATGAAGGATTCGTAGTGTGACGTCGACGCGAGACAGGTATCTGTATTCACTAGAGATATTTGATTAGTTTATGATCTTTTGTATCCTCGACTCTTCAATATATGAGAACGTTCCTCAAGATTTTTCATACTCCGGGCTCTATGCATATGAAATGTTCAAAATCCAGCACAGAGATAGCGTCGTAAGAACATATCTGTATTGTATTTTAGATGGATTTTAAAATTATTTATATACTGATATGAAATAAGCAGATGGCGCTCTCAAACTCGAACTCTTCTGTGAAGTCCAGACGATACTTTGTTTTTTCCCTCCTGACTCAGTGGTCTTATTAATCTATTACTTTGGTTCCACGATTGAGCGTTAGGCCTTTATGTGAGTATATATAAAAACGAGAAATATTTAGTTTAGTTGTAAACTTTGTAATTGTTACCTTTCAAACTTCTTCACCAAGTTCCTTATTCATGTTTTACCAACTTTCCAGGTCAATCTTAGCTGAGAGATTTTTTCTTTTAGTTTATAGAAAACATGAGACAACAAGTATTGAATATAGTGAATAAGTTAAGCACAGTTATTGTAGTGGAAGTTAAATGTTAACAAGCGATAACAATTATATATCAGCTTGTCTTATCGGAAACGATTGGTTTGTTTTGAATTTTACGCAAAGCTACACAAGGGCTATCTGCGGCAGCCGTCCTTAATTTAGCAATGTAAGACTAGAGGAAAGATACCTAGTTATCACCACCCACCGCCAACCCTTGGGCTGCTCTTTCACCAACGAATAGTGGGATTGACCGTAACTTTATAACGCCCCACGGCTGAAAGTGCGAGCATGTTTGGTGTGGCGGGGATTCGAACCCTCGACCCTTGGATTACGAGTCGAGTGCCTTAACCACGGTGCCTGTACGAAACGAATCGTTATCCATAATGAAAATAAAAACAAGTGAACAACAATTTGGGATTATAACATCGGAGTGATACTAAAAATATAGTAGTAAGTTAAGTCATTAAAATAGTTCCATTTCTAATCCATTTATTTAATAGACATGTGTTGTTGTTTTTTTCTTCTCTGCGTTTTTTTATTGTTTTAAGTACTTCTTCCGTGTGGTGGCACTTGAGGTGCTGTGTTCTTATATGTATTTTTTTCCTGGTGGGATAGTAGTTAAACCTAGTTAGCGAAGCGTTTTCAGAATAATGAGCCAGATTTGTACAGGGTGTCCCAAAAGTCTGGAACCATAGGGGAAAACAGATATTATATTCTTAAAGTAAAAACAAAGGTATTTCTAACGTCAGTTGTCAGGAAATAACACATTCTGGTGGCACAATACACCAAGAACTGATAGGTGTACTGCTCTTAAGGGCATGCAATTAGAATAATAAATTATGTTTTGTTTTTTTTTCACATGAGTCCAGAATTTTGGGGCACCCTGTACATCTCACTTTTATTTTTTTTTAATGGTTGTTTTTATTTCAGAGTAATAATGTAAATAAGTCCACTATTAAACGAAGTGAGAACTCCATTGTGATATATACAAAACAACTACAGTAAAAAGTGTAATGAAATATAATCCTCGACTTGTTAATAAAAACATTGTGTTACATTGTGTAGTAAATGTTACTGTGCAATAAAACTGTAAATCAGTTATCGACTTCATAAAATAACTAAGTTTAATAAATACTGTTCAGATAAAAGGTGTAACACATTTGAGGTAAATGTCTTTGTTTTTCGCACAAAAATTACTGTTTTTACTTTGCCCGGAGTTTTGGTTTATCATAGGTCTGAAATAGAAGAAACATGTAGAGAATAGAACTATTATCGCAACTATTGGAAAACTAGTTGGGGTATTTTAAACTACATAAGATTACCAAAACTTCAAACTAAAGCAAGAAACTCTATCTAAGTGAAAATGATTTTTATTTAAACATATCTGTCCAGTTTAAACCTGTGACATCACCCGACAACAGCAAGATTTAATAGTGACGTAAATGGTTGATGAACAGTGACTGTATGACAAAACCATTTTCAAAAACAAAACACTTTACAAATTTGAGCTTTTGGGTGAATTTTCACGTCTTGCTTTGATAGGGCGAGTATTGAAACTAATTTTGTCAGAATATATATAAACCAGGTGAGTTTGTTTTTAATTTCGCGCAAAGCTACGCGAGGGCTATCTGCGCTAACCGTCCCTAATTTCGCAGTTTAAGACTAGAGGGAACCCACCGCCAACTCTTGGGCTACTCTTTTACTAAGGAATAGTAGGAGTGACCGTCACATTATAACGCCCTCAAAACTAAAAGGATGAGCATGTTTGGAGATTTCGGGAATCGAGCCTACAATCCTCAGATTACGAGGATTGCCTTCACCGCCTGGCCGGAGAACTCGGTGAGAGCTTAACGGTAAATATTAGCATCATATTCTATTTACAATTAAACATATTTTTTTATAAATGGCAAAACCTTATGATACGAAAATGTTTACATTTCAGTCCCCCAAAGTTGCTTTAAGAAAAAACACAAACACACACACATTTTATATTAAAATATCTTCCTAAAACACGTATGTTCTGAGCATATTAATTATTTCAGGCCCGGCATGGCCAAATGGATAAGGCACTCTACTCGTAAGCTGAGTGTCGCAGGTTCGAATCCCCCCCTGACACCAAACACGCTCGCCCTTTCAGCCGTGAGGGCATTATAATGTGACGGTCAATCCCACTATTCGTTAGTAAAGGAGTAGTTTAATAATTGGCGATGGGTGGTGATGACTAGCTGCCTTCCCTCTAGTCTTACACTGCAAAATTAGGGACGGCTAGCACAGATAGTCCTCGTGTAGCTATGCGCGAAATTTAACACAAACAGTCCATTAATTATTAATTGTTAAGATAAGTTTCCACTGATAGTTTAAATTATTTTTGCAAAAGTCTCTTGAGAACCTTAAGGTTTCACGTATTCCTATTTTACTTAATATGTGATATATAGCTTTCAAAATCTGTTTTCTTCCCAAATTTTATTTATTATTTTAATCGCTTATCGAGAATTATCCCAAATACTGATGATCAGTGCAAAACATAATGAATTAATCACTTCCGTGTAAAGTATTGAAAGCTATCTGACGTCAATTTCTTCGGACTTCATTTAACTAAGACACGTGGTTTTAAAGAAAAAATCCTTATTGGGCGAACTTTTCCAGTGCTATGTTTTTCTATGAGCTCATATCGATTCCTATCTTAATTCTAAATTTAGAAGATTCAACTTTTTACGTTTTTTTCATTCTTTACAAATGTTGTTAATTAGTGGTAATGTACTTAAGAATATTGTTTGATTTGTTTTGAATTTTGAGCAAGGCTACACGAGGGCTATCTGGGCTAGCCGTCCCTAAATTACCAGTGTAAGACTAGATGGAAGGGAGCTAGTCATCACTACCCACCTCCAACTCTTGGGCTACTTGGGCAACGAATAATGGCATTGATCGTGACATTATGACGCCCCCACGGCTGAAAGGGCGAGCATATTTAATGTTACGGGGATTCGAACCCGCGACTCTCTGATTAATCACTACCCATCGTTAACTCTTGGATTACTCTTTTACCAACGTAACATTATAACATTGTCCGTAACATTATAACGCCCTCACGGCTGAAAGGGCGAACGTGTTTGGTGTGAGGGGGATTCGAACCTGCGACCGTCTGATTACGAAACAAGTGCCTTAATCACCTGGCCATACCGGGCCGAGGAATATTCTTCGGCAGTTGTTATCTTAACTTTGATTACAGTGTTAATCCAAACAAAAATAAAACGGCTTGAATCGTGATAAGACAAGGTCAAAATGAGTTATGAATTTGACTGTTTTTTATACAAACAATCAATATTTACTACATCCTTTGTTACCCCTGAACAGTGTTGTAGTTTCTAAACTGTCACAAACCTCCAGTGGACAACATTTATCGCTTCCAGCTGTTTTAACTTTCATCACAAGTCTAATAAGAGGAAATATGGTTAATGTGACTGTCTGCTAACACTAGTTATTTAATCACTACATACATATGTTTAAAATCAGGTTTGTCTGTAATGCAACCTCAGTGACGACTTACTGAGTTTACTACATTGTACACAGTAATAGTCATTGCTCTGAGTGAAAAACAAACAGACAGAAATGAATGGTTCAGGTTTTTGGCCTAAATCAATTTTATGACATAACCTTTCTTTTGCGCTAATCACATAAATTCTAATCCAGTTGGCTCGAAATGTAACCAAAAACAATAAAAAACAAACAGAAAAATGTACAATGTTTCTTTCTTAAGAAGTTCCGAGACACAATGAGCCAGTGAGTGAATTCAATAACCACATCCCCTGCTTTACATGAATAATAATGCTCTGTGTTTCGGTTTCACATTAATAATGATGTTTTATGTTTTGGTTTCAAATGAATAATGACGTTCTATATTTCAGTTTCACATGATAAATGATGTTCTATGTTTCGGTTTCACATGAATAATGGTGCTCTATATTTCAGTTTCACATGGATAATTATGTTCCATGTTTCGGTTTCAAATTAATAATGACGTTCTATATTTCAGTTTCACATGGATAATTATGTTCTATGTTTCGGTTTCAAATTAATAATGATGTTCTATGTTTCAGTTTTACATGAATAATGATGTTCTTTGTTTCGGTTTCACATGAATAATGGTGCTCTATATTTCAGTTTCACATGGATAATTATGTTCTATGTTTCGGTTTCAAATTAATAATGATGTTCTATGTTTCGGTTTCACATGAATAATGATGTTCTATGTTTCGGTTTCACATGAATAATGGTGCTCTATATTTCAGTTTCACATGGATAATTATGTTCCATGTTTCGGTTTCAAATTAATAATGACGTTCTATATTTCAGTTTCACATGGATAATTATGTTCTATGTTTCGGTTTCAAATTAATAATGATGTTCTCTGTTTCGGTTTCAAATTAATAATGATGTTCTATGTTTCGGTTTCACATGAATAATGATGTTCTAGCTTTCAGTATCACATGAATAATGAAGTTCTATATTTCAGTTTTACACGAATAATGATGTTCTATGTTTCGGTTTCACATGAATAATGGTGCTCTATATTTCAGTTTCACATGGATAATTATGTTCCATGTTTCGGTTTCAAATTAATAATGATGTTCTATGTTTCGGTTTCACATGAATAATGACGTTCTATATTTCAGTTTCACATAGATAATTATGTTCTATGTTTCGGTTTCAAATTAATAATGGTGTTACGGAAACCAGTTTCAAATATAATTCCCATTACTTATCAGACTTTAAGTAAGGTTCGAAACACAACATCTGAGAGATCGTGGATGACTGTTTGGAAGACATAAGTCTCAGTTATTATTCATTGATGGAAAACAGTTCTTCTTGTCTGACGGCTTACACATCTAGTTAATTGTCTGATACTACTGCACTTTCTCTCTATCTCTGTTTGTTTATTTGTATATCTCTATAACTTTCCATGTGTTTTTATCCTTTTCTTTAACCTTTATATATAAAAAAAAACCATTAACAACTTATATTTAATTTTTTGTTAATGTATTCTATCAACTCTTGTTGTTAAAGGAAATAAATCCCAACGTAATTACTATTCTAGCAGTTTTCCACTGATACAGTGGTAAGTTTATAGATTTACAACCCTAAAATCAGGGTTTCGATTCCTCTCGGTGGACTCAGCAGATAGACCGATGTGGCTTTGCTGTAAGAAAATACATACACACACTATTCCAGTGGATATAATTACACAAAATCTTATAAAGAACTACTAATTTTATGTTATCTGAGTAAATAAAAAATAAATGAGATGAGACGAGAAACCCGTTATTTTGCAGTTGGAGGTTTCTATTTGTTGGATTAATGTGACTTTCGTAACATACATGTTGAATTTTGGTTTCAGTTTGGCTGTAATAATGTCTGTCACGCGCTGCCATCTAGTGGCGAACGAGCAAGATGTTTGGGGCCAAGCATCTCGGAGCCATAAAGTGTTGATGTAACCGTATAAGACAATCATTCTGTCTGTCTTCGTGGCTCCGAACATCTCGGTCTCTCAGTCTTGCCCCCGCGGGAATCGCCATGTGGTCCTGGACGACCGGCCTGACGTAGCAGTTTCGTGAAGCAAATCTTTACGTGCCGAGCACGGTCTGGATCTCTACCATACATCGGCTGACACCTGACTGTGTGCTGACGTTTATAACACGGAGTGGATAAATGAGTATCATCTCGATGAAGTTCGGAAACTTCTCAAACAGGTGGTCTTTCCTTTTACTTCTGTGGACTGGACTGGTCCTGGGAAAACAAAGGAAAGGTGAGGCTTAGCAGCTAACGGTTTATTTCAACACAAATAAATCTACATTTGGTCAAGGAAAGATTTTAAAAGACGCTTGATCATTTCCAGAGGACGCCGTTAAACAACGTTTGAACATCTCTTTCTAACCAGTCACTTCTCATATTACTTTAAAGTTAAACAAGCGACCTGTGAAAAGTCTTCGTAATGCTCGAGTTTGTAACCCTCTTGTTAAAATGTCCTTAGAGTTAAGTATAAATAAGATACGTATTCGTAAAGCAAGATGTGTAAATTATAACGGATTATTCTGGAAAGGACGCTTACTTCTTTATGAGTTACTCGCGGGCAATTGTACATGTAATATCGATGTCACCTCGTGCTATTGCGCGTGTCATATCGGTGTCACCTCGGGCTATTGCGCGTGCCATATCGGCGTCGCTCGCGGGCTATTGCGCGTGTTGTATCAAGTTCATTTACGGACTATCAGGTGTGTCGTATTTTATGGCTCATCTAACATTTTAATATGTCCTTGTGGTATTCAGTATTAGGAATTCAAAATACACATGTTTAATCATAACGTGTGTCCAAGTAAGGAAATTATTTAACGTTTATGAAGTACACAGGCAAATACAAGTGTTCCTTTGCGATGGAATTGTTACATAAAATTAGGCATAACTGTCATCAGGAATTTTCCCTAATATTAATCTGATAAACTGTAGAGACGTCAGATGGTCAGCTAACCCTTGGGCTATTGTCGTCTTGGTAGACCTAATATATGCTGCGTAATTCAGTCTACGGAGCGGAATCGTCAGCTTACCGTGTATAGTTTTAAAGCGCGCCCACGGTCACAGTATGCTAAATACAAAACCACGCCCAGTCCAAAAAGAAATGAAACTAATTATTACTCGGATGTAATGGATGTAATCATTACATAAAGATCTAAATACAGTAATAATCACAGTAAAATGTTATGTTGGAGGTCGAAAGGTCCAGGGTTCGAGATCTCATTAAGCCGAAGACGCTCTGTATTATAAATATGTCAATAGCTCCAAGGTTCGGGCTCAAACGTCGGACAAAGACCTAGTGACGTCAGATGACCAAGAATGGATACATTTTTTTCTTTTTAGTATTTCAAAATTCGGATCGCGGTTTATCGGTATTTTAAACTTGGGAACGGCTAAGTTTATCGGTGTTTCAAAATTAAAGACTGCTGTATTTGAATCGTCGCTGTAGTTGTGAATTATATATTTATGTTTAACGACTACGTTCTAGTGAAATAACTTTCCTTTGTAATAACTAATCTCCAACTATTTTATGTTTAATGACGTAATTACATTGATAAAGACCCGTGGTTTAAATCAAAATTATATCGTATCACACATAGAGAGATTGTTGATAAAAACCTATATTACAGGAGACAGTTCTATAACACCAGGTACAGATAGTTGATAAAACCTATATTACAGGAGACAGTTCTATAACACCAGGTACAGATAGTTGATAAAAACCTATATTTCAGGAGACAGTTCTATAACACCAGGTACAGATAGTTGATAAAAACCTATATTTCAGGAGACAGTTCTATAACTTGATAAAAACCTATATTACAGGAGACAGTTCTATAACACCAGGTGTAGATTGTTGATATAAACCTATATTTCAGGAGACAGTTCTATAACTTGATAAAACCTATATTACAGGAGACAGTTCTATAACACCAGGTGTAGATAGTTGATATAAACCTATATTTCAGGAGACAGTTCTATAACACCAGGTAAAGATAGTTGATAAAAAACTATATTACAGGAGACAGTTCTATAACACCAGGTACAGATAGTTGATATAAACCTATATTACAGGAGACAGTTCTATAACACCAGGTGTAGATAGCTGATATAAACCTATATTTCAGGAGACAGTTCTATAACTTGATAAAAACCTATATTACAGGAGACAGTTCTATAACACCAGGTGTAGATAGTTGATATAAACCTATATTTCAGGAGACAGTTCTATAACACCAGGTAAAGATAGTTGCGAAAAACTATATTACAGGAGACAGTTCTATAACACCACGTACAGATAGTTGATATAAACCTATATTACAGGAGACAGTTCTATAACACCAGGTGTAGATAGTTGATATAAACCTATATTTCAGGAGACAGTTGTATAACACCAGGTACAGATAGTTGATGTAAACCCATATTTCAGGAGACAGTTCTATAACACCAGGTAAAGATAGTTGATAAAAACCCATATTTCAGGAGACAGTTCTATAACACCAGGTACAGATAGTTGATAAAAACCTATATTTCAGGAGACAGTTCTATAACACCAGGTAAAGATAGTTAATAAAAACCTATATTTTAGGAGACAGTTGTATAACACCAGGTAAAGATAGTTAATAAAAACCTATGTTTTAGGAGACAGTTGTATAACACCAGGTACAGATAGTTGATGTAAACCCATATTTCAGGAGACAGTTCTATAACACCAGGTAAAGATAGTTGATAAAAACCCATATTTCAGGAGACAGTTCTATAACACCAGGTACAGATAGTTGATAAAAACCTATATTTCAGGAGACAGTTGTATAACACCAGGTACAGATAGTTGATATAAACCTATATTACAGGAGACAGTTCTATAACACCAGGTGTAGATAGCTGATATAAACCTATATTTCAGGAGACAGTTCTATAACTTGATAAAAACCTATATTACAGGAGACAGTTCTATAACACCAGGTGTAGATAGTTGATATAAACCTATATTTCAGGAGACAGTTCTATAACACCAGGTAAAGATAGTTGCGAAAAAACTATATTACAGGAGACAGTTCTATAACACCACGTACAGATAGTTGATATAAACCTATATTACAGGAGACAGTTCTATAACACCAGGTGTAGATAGTTGATATAAACCTATATTTCAGGAGACAGTTGTATAACACCAGGTACAGATAGTTGATGTAAACCCATATTTCAGGAGACAGTTCTATAACACCAGGTAAAGATAGTTGATAAAAACCCATATTTCAGGAGACAGTTCTATAACACCAGGTACAGATAGTTGATAAAAACCTATATTTCAGGAGACAGTTCTATAACACCAGGTAAAGATAGTTAATAAAAACCTATATTTTAGGAGACAGTTGTATAACACCAGGTAAAGATAGTTAATAAAAACCTATGTTTTAGGAGACAGTTGTATAACACCAGGTACAGATAGTTGATGTAAACCCATATTTCAGGAGACAGTTCTATAACACCAGGTAAAGATAGTTGATAAAAACCCATATTTCAGGAGACAGTTCTATAACACCAGGTACAGATAGTTGATAAAAACCTATATTTCAGGAGACAGTTGTATAACACCAGGTACAGATAGTTGATATAAACCTATATTTCAGGAGACAGTTGTATAACACCAGGTGTAGATAGTTGATATAAACCTATATTTCAGGAGACAGTTGTATAACACCAGGTACAGATAGTTGATGTAAACCCATATTTCAGGAGAGAGTTCTATAACACCAGGTAAAGATAGTTGATAAAAACCCATATTTCAGGAGACAGTTCTATAACACCAGGTACAGATAGTTGATAAAAACCTATATTTCAGGAGACAGTTCTATAACTTGATAAAAACCTATATTACAGGAGACAGTTCTATAACACCAGGTGTAGATTGTTGATATAAACCTATATTTCAGGAGACAGTTCTATAACTTGATAAAAACCTATATTACAGGAGACAGTTCTATAACACCAGGTGTAGATAGTTGATATAAACCTATATTTCAGGAGACAGTTCTATAACACCAGGATAAGATAGTTGATAAAAAACTACATTACAGGAGACAGTTCTATAACACCAGGTGTAGATAGTTGATATAAACCTATATTTCAGGAGACAGTTCTATAACTTGATAAAAACCTATATTACAGGAGACAGTTCTATAACACCAGGTGTAGATAGTTGATATAAACCTATATTTCAGGAGACAGTTCTATAACACCAGGTAAAGATAGTTGCGAAAAAACTATATTACAGGAGACAGTTCTATAACACCACGTACAGATAGTTGATATAAACCTATATTACAGGAGACAGTTCTATAACACCAGGTGTAGATAGTTGATATAAACCTATATTTCAGGAGACAGTTGTATAACACCAGGTACAGATAGTTGATGTAAACCCATATTTCAGGAGACAGTTCTATAACACCAGGTAAAGATAGTTGATAAAAACCCATATTTCAGGAGACAGTTCTATAACACCAGGTACAGATAGTTGATAAAAACCTATATTTCAGGAGACAGTTCTATAACACCAGGTAAAGATAGTTAATAAAAACCTATATTTTAGGAGACAGTTCTATAACACCAGGTAAAAATAGTTAATAAAAACCTATGTTTTAGGAGACAGTTGTATAACACCAGGTACAGATAGTTGATGTAAATCCATATTTCAGGAGACAGTTCTATAACACCAGGTAAAGATAGTTGATAAAAACCCATATTTCAGGAGACAGTTCTATAACACCAGGTACAGATAGTTGATAAAAACCTATATTTCAGGAGACAGTTCTATAACACCAGGTAAAGATAGTTAATAAAAACCTATATTTTAGGAGACAGTTCTATAACACCAGGTAAAGATAGTTAATAAAAACCTATGTTTTAGGAGACAGTTGTATAACACCAGGTACAGATAGTTGATGTAAACCCATATTTCAGGAGACAGTTCTATAACACCAGGTACAGATAGTTGATAAAAACCCATATTTCAGGAGACAGTTCTATAACACCAGGTAAAGATAGTTGATAAAAACCCATATTTCAGGAGACAGTTCTATAACACCAGGTACAGATAGTTGATAAAAACCTATATTTCAGGAGACAGTTGTATAACACCAGGTACAGATAGTTGATGTAAACCCATATTTCAGGAGACAGTTCTATAACACCAGGTACAGATAGTTGATAAAAACCTATATTTCAGGAGACAGTTGTATAACACCAGGTAAAGATTGTTGATAAAAACCTATATTTCAGGAGACAGTTCTATAACACCAGGTAAAGATAGTTAATAAAAACCTATATTTTAGGAGACAGTTCTATAACACCAGGTAAAGATAGTTAATAAAAACCTATATTTCAGGAGACAGTTGTATAACACCAGGTAAAGATAGTTGATAAAAACCTACATTTTATGAGACAGTTCTATAACACCAGGTAAAGATAGTTAATAAAAACCTATGTTTTAGGAGACAGTTGTATAACACCAGGTACAGATAGTTGATGTAAACCCATATTTCAGGAGACAGTTCTATAACACCAGGTAAAGATAGTTGATAAAAACCCATATTTCAGGAGACAGTTCTATAACACCAGGTACAGATAGTTGATAAAAACCTATATTTCAGGAGACAGTTGTATAACACCAGGTACAGATAGTTGATATAAACCTATATTTCAGGAGACAGTTGTATAACACCAGGTGTAGATAGTTGATATAAACCTATATTTCAGGAGACAGTTGTATAACACCAGGTACAGATAGTTGATGTAAACCCATATTTCAGGAGAGAGTTCTATAACACCAGGTAAAGATAGTTGATAAAAACCCATATTTCAGGAGACAGTTCTATAACACCAGGTACAGATAGTTGATAAAAACCTATATTTCAGGAGAGAGTTCTATAACACCAGGTAAAGATAGTTAATAAAAACCTATATTTTAGGAGACAGTTCTATAACACCAGGTAAAGATAGTTAATAAAAACCTATGTTTTAGGAGACAGTTGTATAACACCAGGTACAGATAGTTGATGTAAATCCATATTTCAGGAGACAGTTCTATAACACCAGGTAAAGATAGTTGATAAAAACCCATATTTCAGGAGACAGTTCTATAACACCAGGTAAAGATAGTTGATAAAAACCTATATTTTAGGAGACAGTTCTATAACACCAGGTAAAGATAATTAATAAAAACCTATGTTTTAGGAGACAGTTGTATAACACCAGGTACAGATAGTTGATGTAAACCCATATTTCAGGAGACAGTTCTATAACACCAGGTACAGATAGTTGATAAAAACCCATATTTCAGGAGACAGTTCTATAACACCAGGTAAAGATTGTTGATAAAAACCTATATTTCAGGAGACAGTTCTATAACACCAGGTAAAGATAGTTAATAAAAACCTATATTTTAGGAGACAGTTCTATAACACCAGGTGTAGATTGTTGATAAAAACCTATGTTTTAGGAGACAGTTGTATAACACCAGGTAAAGATAGTTAATAAAAACCCATATTTCAGGAGACAGTTCTATAACACCAGGTACAGATAGTTGATAAAAACCTATATTTCAGGAGACAGTTGTATAACACCAGGTACAGATAGTTGATATAAACCTATATTTCAGGAGACAGTTGTATTACACCAGGTGTAGATAGTTGATATAAACCTATATTACAGGAGATGGTTCTATAACGCCAGGTACAGATAGTTGATATAAACCTATATTTCAGGAGACAGTTCTATAACACCAGGTACAGATAGTTGATATAAACCTATATTTCAGGAGACAGTTCTATAACGCCAGGTACAGATAGTTGATAAAAACCTATATTTCAGGAGACAGTTGATAAAAACCTATATTTTAGGAGATAGTCATGATATATTTGTTTGTATATTAGCTCTCTCTGAACTTACATGGATAAAGTCTGTTTATCTGTTGTATATATCGGAATTTTCTTTAAATTATGGTTAAAAAGAAGCACTTTTCAAAATGTTTCTTTAAGTATATTTACGTTTCTTGACTTTAATTTGAATTGTGTTTAAAGGATAGTATTCATAGCTATCTTTACTTCATATAAAGCGATGCTGTAGAAAGCCCTTCACATAATGTCCAGAGAACAAAGAATTATAGATAAAAATAATTTTAGCATTTGTAACTTATATGCTATAGGTATATGGATTCAGCACATAAGTAGATATTAATATAATTCTGACATTTTATCATCTTGTGACATAAACCTAGACTAAGATACCTGTCATATTCTATTCTTCTGTGATATATTTGTGAATTTGAAATGTAGGAACATATAACCAGACAAATTCTAAGATATTCCGAAATGAACGATCGTCGAATGTTTTGCTAAACGTAGAACGAGTAAGCGTTAAGGTGCAGCGAATATAAACATGGTGTTAATTGGTTTTTGGAGAATTCAATCTCGGCGCAAAGTAATAGCTTGGGAAACTGCGTGATAATCTAACAACTTGATAACCTGTGTGATAAAGTAACATCTTGACAAACTGTGTGATAAAGTAACAACTTGACAAACTGTGTGATAAAGTAACAACTTGACAAACTGTGTGATAAAGTAACAACTTGACAAACTGTGTGATAAAGTAACAACTTGACAAACTGTGTGATAAAGTAACAACTTGGTAAACTGTGTGATAAAGTAACAAGTTGATAAACTGTGTGATAAAGTAACAAGTTGGTAAACTGTGTGATAAAGTAACAACTTGACAAACTGTGTGATAAAGTAACAACTTGGTAAACTGTGTGATAAAGTAACAACTTGACAAACTGTGTGATAAAGTAACAACTTGACAAACTGTGTGATAAAGTAACAACTTGGTAAACTGTGTGATAAAGTAACAAGTTGATAAACTGTGTGATAAAGTAACATATTGACAAAGTGTGTGATAAAGTAACAAGTTGATAAACTGTGTGATAAAGTAACAACTTGACAAACTGTGTGATAAAGTAACAACTTGGTAAACTGTGTGATAAAGTAACAACTTGACAAACTGTGTGATAAAGTAACAACTTGGTAAACTGTGTGATAAAGTAACAAGTTGATAAACTGTGTGATAAAGTAACAACTTGGTGAACTTTGTGATAACGTATTAGTTTAGTGAATTTGTGATAACGTAACAGCTTTGTGAACTTTGTGATAACGTAACAGCTTGGTGAACTTTGTGATAACGTTACAGTTTAGTGAACTTTGTGATAACGTAACAGGTTAGTGAACTTTTTGATAACGTAACAGCTTGGTGAACTTTGTGATAACGTAACATATTGACAAACTGTGTGATAAAGTAACAAGTTAGTAAACTGTGTGATAAAGTAACAACTTGACAAACTGTGTGATAAAGTAACAACTTGGTAAACTGTGTGATAAAGTAACAAGTTGATAAACTGTGTGATAAAGTAACAACTTGGTGAACTTTGTGATAACGTATTAGTTTAGTGAACTTTGTGATAACGTAACAGCTTTGTGAACTTTGTGATAACGTAACAGCTTGGTGAACTTTGTGATAACGTAACAGCTTGGTGAACTTTGTGATAACGTTACAGTTTAGTGAACTTTGTGATAACGTAACAGGTTAGTGAACTTTTTGATAACGTAACAGCTTGGTGAACTTTGTGATAACGTAACAGTTTAGTGAACTTTGTGATAACGTAACAGCTTGGTGAACTTTGTGATAACGTAACAGCTTGGTGAACTTTGTGATAACGTAACAGCTTGGTGAACTTTGTGATAACGTAACAGCTTAGTGTACTTTGTGATAACGTAACAGCTTGGTGAACTTTACGATAACGTAACAGCTTGGTATACTGTGAGATGAAGGAACAAAGGTAAAAATGAGAAACTTTTGCATTGTATGAATGGTGTATCATCTCATCAGAACGTGAGACAAAATCTCATTAAAAGTCTTATAGTCAGCATGCTTTATTAGGGATCTGAAGGTTCGAGGTCCGAGCCACGATGATTCGGTGAATACGATCCGTTCTTACCGTGAAATAATTATAACATCTGATCTCTCTTTACTGTCAATACCAACTGTATCAGTGGGAAGTTATTTTGGCTGATACTGTCCTATTGATAAGTTGCTCTGGGTACAGCACGTGTGTTCCATAAGGTGCTATAAAGATAAACCTAGCTGTTCACATATTTTAAAATGGACTGTCTTATTTTAGACAATGTATCTAACAACGCATTTGTGATAAGAACGTTCCTTTACAATAACACGAAAACTGAACCAGTCTAAGCAAAAACTATCTCTGGATACTGTATTCGACCAAGCAACAATGTAGTTAAGTAACACCTGGTAAGTAATAAAGTAGAAGAAAAACCAGTTTTTAGAGATTCCGTGGGCATGACTTATATAATGTACAGGGACATTGTGTATACCCCTTGAATTATATAATGTACTGGGACATTGTGTATACCCCTTGACTTATATAATGTACTGGGACATTGTGTATACCCCTTGACTTATATAATGTACTGGGACATTTTGTATACCCCTTGACTTATATAATGCACTGGGACATTGTGTATACCTCTTGACTTATACAATGTACTGGGACATTGTGTATACCCCTTGACTTATATAATGTACTGGGACATTGTGTATACCCCTTGACTTATATAATGTACTGGGACACTGTGTATACCCCTTGACTTATACAATGTACCGGGACATTGTGTATACCCCTTGACTTATACAATGTACTGGGACATTTTGTATGCCCCTTGACTTATATAATGTACTGGGACATTGTGTATACCCCTTGACTTATATAATGTACTGGGACATTGTGTATACCCCTTGACTTATATAATGTACTGGGACACTGTGTATACCCCTTGACTTATACAATGTACTGGGACATTGTGTATACCCCTTGACTTATACAATGTACCGGGACATTGTGTATACCCCTTGACTTATACAATGTACCGGGACATTGTGTATACCCCTTGACTTATACAATGTACTGGGACATTGTGTATACCCCTTGACTTATATAATGTACTGGGACATTGTGTATACCCCTTGACTTATATAATGTACTGGAACATTGTGTATACCCCTTGACTTATATAATGTACTGGGACATTGTGTATACCTCTTGACTTATATAATGTACTGGGACATTGTGTATACCCCTTGACTTGTACAATGTACCGGGACATTGTGTATACCCCTTGACTTATACAATGTACTGGGACATTGTGTATACCACTTGACTTATATAATGTACTGGGACATTGTGTATACCCCTTGACTTATATAATGTACTGGAACATTGTGTATACCCCTTGACTTATATAATGTACCGGGACATTGTGTATACCCCTTGACTTATATAATGTACTGGGACATTTTGTATACCCCTTGACTTATATAATGTACTGGGACATTGTGTATACCCCTTGACTTATATAATGTACTGGGACACTGTGTATACCCCTTGACTTATACAATGTACCGGGACATTGTGTATACCCCTTGACTTATACAATGTACTGGGACATTTTGTATGCCCCTTGACTTATATAATGTACTGGGACATTGTGTATACCTCTTGACTTATATAATGTACTGGGACATTGTGTATACCCCTTGACTTATACAATGTACCGGGACATTGTGTATACCCCTTGACTTATACAATGTATTGGGACATTGTGTATACCACTTGACTTATTCAATGTACTGGGACATTGTGTATACCCCTTGACTTATATAATGTACTGGAACATTGTGTATACCCCTTGACTTATATAATGTACTGGGACATTGTGTATACCCCTTGACTTATATAATGTACTGGGACACTGTGTATACCCCTTGACTTATACAATGTACCGGGACACTGTGTATACCCCTTAACTTATACAATTTACGGGACATTGTGTACACCCCTTGATTTATATAATGTACTGGGACATTGTGTATACCCCTTGACTTATATAATGTACTGGTACATTGTGTATACACCTTGACTTGTGTAACGTATTTGGACAATGTGTATATCCCTTGACTTATATAAAGTACTGGGACATTGTGTATACCCTTGACTTATATAATGTACTGGGACATTGTGTATACCCCTTGACTTATATAATGTACTGGGACATTTTGTATACCCCTTGACTTATATAATGTACTGGGACATTGTGTATGCCCCTTGACTTATACAATGTACTGGGACATTGTGTATACCCCTTGACTTATATAATGTACTGGGACATTTTGTATACCCCTTGACTTATATAATGTACTGGGACATTTTGTATACCCCTTGACTTATATAATGTACTGGGACATTGTGTATACCCCTTGACTTATATAATGTACTGGGACATTGTGTATACCCCTTGACTTATATAATGTACTGGGACACTGTGTATACCCCTTGACTTATACAATGTACCGGGACATTGTGTATACCCCTTGACTTATACAATGTACTGGGACATTTTGTATGCCCCTTGACTTATATAATGTACTGGGACATTGTGTATACCTCTTGACTTATATAATGTACTGGGACATTGTGTATACCCCTTGACTTATACAATGTACCGGGACATTGTGTATACCCCTTGACTTATACAATGTACTGGGACATTGTGTATACCACTTGACTTATATAATGTACTGGGACATTGTGTATACCCCTTGACTTATATAATGTACTGGAACATTGTGTATACCCCTTGACTTATATAATGTACTGGGACATTGTGTATACCTCTTGACTTATATAATGTACTGGGACATTGTGTATACCCCTTGACTTATACAATGTACCGGGACATTGTGTATACCCCTTGACTTATACAATGTACTGGGACATTGTGTATACCACTTGACTTATATAATGTACTGGGACATTGTGTATACCCCTTGACTTATATAATGTACTGGGACATTGTGTATACCCCTTGACTTATATAATGTACCGGGACATTGTGTATACCCCTTGACTTATATAATGTACTGGGACATTTTGTATACCCCTTGACTTATATAATGTACTGGGACATTGTGTATACCCCTTGAATTATATAATGTACTGGGACACTGTGTATACCCCTTGACTTATACAATGTACCGGGACATTGTGTATACCCCTTGACTTATACAATGTACTGGGACATTTTGTATGCCCCTTGACTTATATAATGTACTGGGACATTGTGTATACCTCTTGACTTATATAATGTACTGGGACATTGTGTATACCCCTTGACTTATACAATGTACCGGGACATTGTGTATACCCCTTGACTTATACAATGTACTGGGACATTGTGTATACCACTTGACTTATACAATGTACTGGGACATTGTGTATACCCCTTGACTTATATAATGTACTGGAACATTGTGTATACCCCTTGACTTATATAATGTACTGGGACATTGTGTATACCCCTTGACTTATATAATGTACTGGGACACTGTGTATACCCCTTGACTTATACAATGTACCGGGACACTGTGTATACCCCTTAACTTATACAATTTACCGGGACATTGTGTACACCCCTTGACTTATATAATGTACTGGGACATTGTGTATACCCCTTGACTTATATAATGTACTGGTACATTGTGTATACACCTTGACTTGTGTAACGTATTTGGACAATGTGTATATCCCTTGACTTATATAAAGTACTGGGACATTGTGTATACCCCTTGACTTATATAATGTACTGGGACATTGTGTATACCCCTTGACTTATATAATGTACTGGGACATTTTGTATACCCCTTGACTTATATAATGTACTGGGACATTGTGTATGCCCCTTGACTTATACAATGTACTGGGACATTGTGTATACCCCTTGACTTATATAATGTACTGGGACATTTTGTATACCCCTTGACTTATATAATGTACTGGGACATTTTGTATACCCCTTGACTTATATAATGTACTGGGACATTGTGTATACCCCTTTAGTTATGTAACGTATTTGGACAATGTGTATATCCCTTGACTTATATAATGTACTGGGACAATGTGTATATCCCTTGACTTATTTATCATTATAATAGTACAACCTGACTACCTTATTTATTTTCAACAGGGTATCACAGTAATTCAGTATATTATGTATGGCACATATACAGTGAGAATTCACTTGTTACCAGATGGTATCCCAGCTGGCGTTACCATCTGTACTAATGTATACCGAACAACCTATTCCTCTTTGCACGAGGCCTCTCACCAACTGTGAACAATATCATGGTAATAAGGCAGTAATGAACAGGTTCATTATCACATGGTCACTTTGACGTTTCTTAACCCCTGTATTGTCATCAGGATCCATTACGTAAACATTGTTTTTGTATTAAATATCATATTATTGATCAACGTAACGTGAGTTCAGCGCTTTATAATATTTAATTTATCATTAAGTTAAATTATACACACATTACGAATATGTCGTCCAAAACAGTCAAGAGAAACTTGGACATGTCATGTTAGCCACATTCGTTATTTTGTTATCTGTGCCACAAGAGGCTTAAAAATGCCCTGTCGTTATAACTGTTGTTAATGAAGTTGTTGTTTATGTGATTGTATAGATCTTACTTCGTTTATAGCGGTCGTATGAGTGCATAATACATACATCTTAAAACACGAGTCCAATAAAATACAGTTAAAAATAAAAGTGTACAGGTGGCGTTGTCTGGTGTTCGAATATTTCACTATTTAAAACAGTGATACTTTAAATTCGTTTGCAAAATGTAAAACTGGGTTCGTATAAGAATTATTAAACAATAAATTACCTTAGTTCTAGTTATTTTAAAACCAATAGTTTCGAAGTAATGCTGATATTATTTAGAAATTAGAAAGGTTCGGTTTATCGTATAGAAATAATAGTTCGATAAGATAAAAACCTAAGTGAAACTTTCTTAATATCATTTTACACAATGTAATAGTTTCTCAAACTTACAGTTTTATCTGACGATCTTCGCTTAGTTTATTTATTTTCTAAGTGATGGTTTGAGTATCTGTGATCTTTCACGTGATCGGCCGGCATGTCCAAGCATGTTAAGGCGTTTGATTTATAATCCGAAGATCGCGGGTTCGAATTCCAGTCGCACCAAACATGATCGCCCTCCCAGCCGTGGTGGCGTTAAAAACAAAAACAAGTTTAACTGGTTAAATGAGGTGAAAGCTGAGAATAACATGTTAAAAAGCGAAGGGTATGCTAAAGAAATGGCTTTGTATTTTCTTAGAAAATAATTCAGTTTTTTTTTACGTTATTAATTTGTACCGATATCTTCGAAATAAAAATAAATACGTTTGATAAATTTATATCATAATACAATGAAAAGCTAAGGTTACAGTGAACACGATGTTTACGCTTTAGTAAATACTGTAAGGAGATAAAAAAACAAAATCCATCTACAAATAAACAAATTGATCGAAGCGATGAAGACATATAATTCATGAACGACAAGAATATGTTTACTGCGACACTGTTCTATTATTATATGATTCGTAAGTATGCATCTGAGCGGGTTTCAAATCTGAATATTTCCTTTTGGGAAATGGAAATTGATCTGCATTGATTAGCGAGGTTCGTTAAAACGTTTGCATATAAATTACCCTTCAGTCGGAATCAAACTAGGAAAAGTAAAAAAGAAAGTGTTGTCGTCCCTCGAGTTAAAATTATATTGGATTTCAAGCCGACAGAGTACTGGTTTTTGTTCTATTAATTTGTGACTTAATGCACAACAAGTCAAAGTAATATTCTTTGTACTCTAATTTACTGTTGTTATGCCAGTTTCTCGAGATCTTACTGCGGAGTATGTTGGTAAAAAGAGTCTATAAATAAGGATATTTCGTATGAGAACAACACAGGTTGTTCTGTTTAATCCCAGCTGAATTCTCAAAATTTAGTTATAACTTTGAATATTTATTAGTAAACAAACCGAACTGGAATCAGGCGAGGTAAATACTCCTTGTCAGTTTCTGAGAATAAAGAAAGTTGAGTGAATAATTAAACTTCATTTATTACTAACAAGAAACCAGTGCCACTCCCAGTTCCCTACACATCAAAGCATATAATCTCATTTGAAACGTAGTAGTTTCTTAGTTTAATTATGGTTATAATAACGAAACTTCTTTTGAAATTTAAATGTGGTCATAATCACAAAACATGTTTATAACTTTAAATGTGGTTATACTCATAAAACTTATTTTTAAGTTTAAATGTGATTGTAATCATTAAACAGATTACTTGTTTCTGTGTTTAAATGTGGCTATAATCATTAAACAGATTACTAGTTTCTGTGTTTAAATGTGGCTATAATCATTAAACAGATTACTTGTTTCTGTGTTTAAATGTAACTATAACCATTAAACAGATTACTTGTTTCTGTGTTTAAATGTGGCTATAATCATTAAACAGATTACTTGTTTCTGTGTTTAAATGTGGCTATAATCATTAAACAGATTACTTGTTTCTGTGTTTAAATATGGTTATAATAATTAAACAGATTACTTGTTTTGTGTTTAAATGTGGCTATAATCATTAAACAGATTACTTGTTTCTATGTTTAAATGTGGCTATAATAATTAAACAGCTTACCTTAGAATCTAACATTGTTATAGTTTTGCTGTTTTTATTTTCTGGTGTATGAAGATCTTTGGGGTTTCTGAAAGGTATGACCATCTAATTAGAGTGTTTTAAAAAGCCATGCTACTTACATATGTTGATATCGATCTCTTGTGATTCACTTTATAGATAACTATAGATCTCAGGACAAGTTGTCATTTATTTTCTTAGAATGTATTTCAATCTTTCTTTGACTTTTATATTTTTTGACAATTTTCGTTTAGGTATATATGTTTTTCTTTCGATTAAAATGTTTAATTTTAAGGTTTTTTTGTTAGAGATAATCGTATTTTCAGTTATTAAAAAACAATTTTATAAACGCTGATTTGTCTTTTTACTGATCTCAAACCCTGAGTAACTGAAATGTTAATAACGAAATTCTCACTTGTTTAACTTTTACTTTGAAATTATTGTTTCTCTTATATAGATTTAACTTTCTTATTTCTTTCTTTGTCATGAAATAAAGCATTTTTGTCTGATATCAGTCTGGTTCTAAAATCTGTTAGTGTTTGGGCTAGGCGTGGATTAAGGGTTGGCGTGTCTGATTCCGGGAATTCATGGTCAGCATGTCGTTACCATAAAAGAGCACTACACACTTTGGGATCGTGAGTGCGTTATAAGAGTGAAAGTAAGTTCCATACTCTTCGATTAAAATATTCCGTGAGTTGACGCATGTTTCTGTTTACTAGCTACTTTCCCTCTAATTTACTGGTTCAAAATTAGGGATGGCTAGCATAGATAGCCCTTGTATTACATTGTTCGAATATACCAAACAGAGAAACTACTGGGAGTTAAAGATTTCAGTAAACTGACCAATAACGTCTTTCAGCACGTGTTCTATACACATAAAAACTTCAGACTAGAAATAAACTTGATATTGTGGTGGAGTTTTATCCTCTTCTCTATTTGGATAGTCAGAGAATAGTAAACAATTTTCGGTTTCTGAAAACTGCTTTGAAATTGCACGCGGGTAACTCACTGGAATTCTTTTATTCGTGAACTAATAAAACTTTAATTCTAGCGACACATGAAAGTTATGTCTGATTTCTGAACACAATGTATCCGATATTTGTTGACAAATATTTACTACGTTTTCCCTGGTGGACACATATTGGTATTTGAAGGAAAATAACTCAACCTGAAATAGCGTAGAACTAGGAAGGCGTTTTGTAAACCACACATTTCGTGTCGAAGGTTTGTGTAAAAGGTCTTAACACTTCTCGTATAATATTTGAAGTCCCAGATGTGGTGTTTCTGGAAGTTAACTGGAGCAAGAGAAAAGATTATTTATGGTATCTAAATTTATTCATAAGACCTATTAACAAACTTACACCAAACATGAGCGCACTTTAAGCCGCGGAGACGTTATAATGTTACGGTCAATCCCACTGTTCCTTGGTAAAAGAGTAGCCCAAGAGTTGGCGGTGGGTGGTGATGACTAGCTGTCTTCCCTTTAGTCTTACACTGCTAGATTAGGGACGGCTAGCACAGATAGCCCTCGTGTAGCTTTGCGCAAAATTCAAAAACAAACAAACTGAATCTTTCCATTTTCGCGGTTCTTTAAAATGTCTAAAACATTATAACTTTAATACATTATTATGTTGTTAATACGGAATTATGAGGTTTGTAAATAGGACATGTTTCCTTCAGTCTTTAGCGTGCCAATAGTACACAACTTTCGAACTTATGGTCAGCTGCCATTATCGTGACAGGAGTCCCACAACCTTCAGTCCGACGGTCAGCTTGATCTAACGGGACAGATGTCCACATATTTAAAGCTCATGGTTAGTTTTCTTTGTTTGTTTTTCAATTTCGCGCAAAGCTACACAAAAGTTATCTGCGCTAGCTGTCCCTAATCTAGTAGTGTAAGACAAGAGGAAATGCAGCTAGTCATCACCACCAACCGCCAACACTTGGGCTACACTTTTACCAACGAATAGTGGGATTGACCGTAACATATAACGCCCCCACGGCTAAAAGGATGAGCATGTTTGGTGTGACGGGGATTCGAACCCGCTATCCTCGGATTACGAGTCGAGTGCCTTATTCACCTGGTCATGCCGGGCCCTCGTGGTCAGTTTATATTAAAGTAATAAAATAGTGCTGTAATTTTCAAGTTGATGGTTAGTTCCCATTGTCGTAACAGAAATCCGATAAGTTTCAATCCAATGGTCAGTTTGTTTTAGCGTGACAGTAGTACACCTCCTTCAATGTGATGGTCAGTTTGTTCTCACGTGACATGAGCTCCTTCGACAATTCTGTAGCATTGAAGTTTTTACAATAAAATAAAAATCAGCTCTTTCTTTTTAAAAAACGATCGCAAATATTCAAAATAACTTGCAATTGACGTCAATGAAGAACGAAAAGAGAGGATTTTAAAGAGGGCGCTTTGACTGCTGACGTGTCACTTTTAATATCCTTCTCATTTATCATTACGACCTAAAAATCTAAATAAAAATAGCAGCTCACGTAATTTAAACGTCAGTGTACTGAAAATATGAAAGAAATTTTTAAAAACGTATATTGCCTGTTAACCTTAGCAGAAACAATATGTAAAATTAGACATTCCTGTTGTCTTTCTCTACAATTTTTTTATAGAATCCATTAGAATGACGAGTCACAAAAATCATACAGGAATAATTTACGAAGTAAGAACAGCAATTGTGAACTCAAATGTGTTTATACAGAAGATTAGCTGATACCTTTAAGGATAGAGCCCCATCTGTTAGCTCAAAGATAAGCTAGTGGGCTAATAAAGATAAAATTCTGATCTTGAGCCAAGCGGCCGTGAGCACAGCGCAAATAACCTATTTTCCTGTTTTATACTCATGACACGCGCAAGCGCACATAAAGCATAACCAGAGAAATATTAACGTGCATTGTTATTACTTCGTAAATAATTTAAAGTTTTGAAATACAATGACCATCTGCTCTAAGTAACGGACTGGCAATGTGGAAGAAACTGTGGTGACCCGAGTCCGAATCCATCCGATACCATGAAATATTGTCTGTATTTTAAACCGTGGATGCGTTATAATAATGGCAGTCAGTCTCTCAGCGTGGATTGTGGGTAATAAACTATTATTCATTAGGTGCTTAACTATCAAGAATAGTACAAAATTCGGTGTGGCGCCAGGCAGTCTTAAATAGATACAGAGGTTTGCTTAGACCTGTATCTTCTGTTGAGTATATAAATGTTTTGGACAAATACGAAAACCCAGTACAAAAGGGTTTATTATTTAACGACAAACTTAGGCAGCTGTATCTAAACAATGTTTAGACAAACAGTTTTGTTTGTCAATGAAATATCTTTTAAAAAAGAATTTAAAAAGGGTGTGGGTGAACTGATGGTTATAGCAAATATAACTGATTGACAGTTAGGGATGGCGACTGATAGACAGTTAGGGACGGCGACTGATAGACAGTTAGGGATGGCGACTGATAGACAGTTAGGGACGGCGACTGATTGACAGTTAGGGATGGCGACTTACAGATAGTTAGGGACGGCGACTGATTGACAGTTAGGGACGGCGACTTACAGATAGTTAGGGACGGCGACTGATTGACAGTTAGGGACGGCGACTTACAGATAGTTAGGGACGGCGACTGATAGACAGTTAGGAACGGCGACTGATAGACAGTTAGGGACGGCGACTGATAGACAGTTAGGGATGGTGACCGATAGACAAGTTAGGGACGGCGACCGATAGAAACAGTTATGGATGGCGACCGATAGACAGTTAGGACGGCGACCGATAGACAGTTAGGGACAACGACCGATAGACAATTAGGGATGGCGACCGATAGACAAAGTTAGGGACGGCGACCGATAGACAGTTAAGGACGGCGACCGATTGAAAGTTAGGGACGGCGACCTACAGATAAAGTTAGGGACGGCGACCGATAGACACAGTTAGGGACGGCGACCGATAGACAAAGTTAGGGACGGCGGCCGATAGACAGTTAGGATGGCGACCGATAGACAGTTAGGGACGGCGACCGATAGACAAGTTAGGGACGGCGACCGACTGACAAAGTTAGGACGGCGACCTGACCAGATAGTTAGGGACGGCGACCGATAGACAGTTAGGAACGGCGACCGATAGACAGTTAGGGACGCGGCGACCGACAGACAAAGCCAGGGACGGCGACCGATTGACAGTTAGGGACGGCGACTTTACAGATAGTTAGGACGGCGACCGATAGACAAAGTTAGGAACGGTGACCTACAGAAAGTTAGGACGGCGACCGATTGACAGTTAGGGACGGCGACTTCACAGATAAAGTTAGGACGGCGACCGATTGACAAAGTTAGGACGGGCGACCTTACAGATAGTTAGGACGGCGACCGATAGACAATTAGGAACGGCGACCGATAGACAGTTAGGGACGGCGACCGATAGACAAGTTAGGGATAGCGACCGATAGAAACAGTTAAGGACGGCGACCGATAGACAGTTAAGGACGGCGACCGATAGACAGTTATGGATGGCGACCGATAAACAATTAGGATGGCGACCGATAGAAACAGTTAGGGACGGCGACCGATAGACACAGTTAAAGGACGGCGAATGATAGACAGTTAAGGATGGCGACCGATAGACACAATTAGGGACGGCGACCGATAGACAGTTAAGGACGGCGACCGATTGACAGTTAAAGGACGGCGACTTACAGATAGTTAGGACGGCGACCGATGGAAACAGTTAGGGACGGCGACCCATAGAGACAGTTAGGACGGCGGCTGATAGACAAAGTTAGGGATGGCGACCGATAGACAGTTAGGACGGCGACCGATAGACAGTTAAGGACGGCGACCGATTGACAAAGTTAGGGACGGCGACCTACAGAAAGTTAAGGACGGCGACCGATAGACAAGTTAGGAACGGCGACCGATAGACAGTTAGGACGGCAGCTGATAGACAGTTAGGGACGGCGACCGATAGACAATTAGGGACAGCGACCGATGATAGACAGTTAGGACAACGCGAATGAATTGACAAAGCCAGGGACGGCGACTTTACAGATAGTTAGGGACGGCGACCGATAGACAGTTAGAACGGCGACCGATAGACAAGTTAGGACGGCGACCGATAGACAAGTTAGGGACGGCGACCGATTGACAGTTAGGACAACGACCTACAGATAGTTAGGGACAACGGCGACCGATGGACAAAGTTAGGAACGGCGACCTACAGATAGTTAGGACGGCGACCGATTGACAAGTTAGGGACGGCGACCCCACATGATAGTTAGGACGGCGACCGATTGACAATTAAGGGACAACGACTTACAGATAATTTAGGACGGCGACAATGACAGACAAGTTAGGAACGGCGACCGATAGACAAAGTTAGGGACGGCGACCGATAGACAGTTAGGGATAGCGGCGAATGATAGACAGTTAGGGACGGCGACCGATAGACAGTTAGGGACAACGACCGATAGACACAATTATGGATGGCGACCGATAGACAAATTAAGGATGGCGACCGATAGACAGTTAAGGACACGGCGATGGACAGACAATTAGGACGGGCGACCGATAGACAAGCCAGGGATGGGCGACCGACAGACACAGTTAGGACGACAACGGATAATGGACAACAGCCAGGACAGCGACCGATTGACAATTAAGGGACGGCGACCTACAGATAAGTTAGGACGGCGACCGACAGACAAAGTTAGGGACGGCGACCCACAGACAGTTAGGGACAGCGGCCGATAGACAGTTAGGGATAGCGACCGATAGACAGTTAGGGACGGCGACTGATAGACAGTTAGGGACGGCGACTGATTGACAGTTAGGGACGGCGACTTACAGATAGTTAGGGACGGCGACTGATAGACAGTTAGGAACGGCGACTGATAGACAGTTAGGGACGGCGACTGATAGACAGTTAGGGATGGCGACTGATAGACAGTTAGGGACGGCGACTGATAGACAATTAGGGATGGCGACTGATTGACAGCTAGGGACGGCGACTGATAGACAGTTAGGGACGGCGACTGATAGACAGTTATGGATGGCGACTGATAGACAGTTAAGGATGGCGACTGATAGACAGTTAGGGACGGCGACTGATAGACAGTTAGGAACGGCGACTGATAGACTTACTAGTTTTTTTGTAAGGATACAATAAAGCAGATTCATTCGGTTCGCTTCAGAAAATCTGGAGGCATAAAAACTATTGAAATATAAAAATTGAAAACTGTTTACATCCTTAAACCTGGATACAATATTAGTTTACACTTCCCTTTCTCACTGTGCTGATAACAGCTTCATTAAACCATTCTGTTATAGTTTCTTTTGAATTTCGCTCAAAGCTACACGAGGGCTATCTGCGTTAGCCGTTTCAAATTTAGCAATGTAAGACTAGAGGGAAGGCAGCTAGTCGTCACCACCCACCGCTAATTCTTGGGCTACTCTTTTACCAACGATTAGTGGGATTGACCGTCACTTTATAACGCCCCCACGGCTGAAATGGCGAACATGTTTGGCGCGACGGGGATGCGAACCCGCGACCCTCAGATTACAAGTCGAACGCCTTAACCCACCTGGTCTGTGCTGGACTCTTTTGATAGCAAAGACAATATTTGATTAACTGAGTAGAAACCACAGAAACGAGTGGATTCGTTCTAAAGTGTAGTAACTGTTAAGTCAAGCTTGTTATTGTTGGATAAACGTAATATTATTGAAATGACAGATCATTACGTAACTGAAATAACAAAATTGTTTGAAAATATAATTTAGGTCGTTTACCTAATTGCACAAAACGTTGATGAGAACGTACGTTTCTAAATTCAATTATCATAACCAAAGTTTTGATCAAACTCGCCCTTTCTCAGAATAATCAGAAAACACAAAGAGAAGAAGCTAGCGTGGAAATATGTGGAGCGTATAATTCAACCTAACAATATAAACATCCACTAGTTAACAGTACTGTTGGAAAATACTGCAGAAGAAAGGATTATAAAAGCTTGATACGGCGAATACAGAAAGAAATTAAAAAGTCCAATAATTGTTTGTGGACCTCGCACGTGAAACTAAGTTATTTATCAATGATACGAAATGTTTAACAAGAATGAGATATAATTATGGATACACACCCGTCAGCACAGACATTTCGTTGTCTTAATGTTAGCAGGTTTGGCATAGTCTTGTGGTTAGAGTGCTCGATACGTAAGCTTCAAATCGCAGGTTTGGATCACACCACTAGCTCTTTCTCCATTTGTGGAGATGTTATTATGTAACGGTTAATCCTACTATTAGATTAGGGTAGGTAGTCAAAGAGTTGGCGGTTAATAATATTAACTAGCTTTAAAAGTATCCCTCGAGTGATATTCAAAAAGAAAGAATAGTTTAAATTCATTTACATAACCAGAACCTAGTTTTCAAACCACGATGTAACCAGAACCTTGTTTTCAAACCACGATGTAACCAGAACGTTTTCAAACCACGATGTAACCAGAACCTTGTTTTCAAACCACGATGTAACCAGAACGTTGTTTTCAAACCACGATGTAACCAGAACCTTGTTTTCAAACCACGATGCAACAAGAACCTTGTTTTCAAACCACGATGTAACCAGAACCTTGTTTTCAAACCACGATGTAACCAGAACCTTGTTTTTAAACCACGATGCAACCAGAACCTTGTTTTTAAACCACGATGGAACCAGAACCTAGTTTTCAAACCACGATGTACTTTGAAAGCAAATTTCGTTGTTTTTCTTTCTTACCTTATTAGCTTCTAGCGATAATTATGTTGTTATTACAAATACATTCTTTAGATGCTAATGATAATTCGATCGTTATAACTTCAACGTTAAATGTGTTCTACAAGTTCACGCGTACGGGAAACGCTAGCTTTGCAAGTTAAAACAGAAATGTAAACAAAGAATTCTAAACCACAAGAGCCTACAGCTTAATGTGCTCTGTCTGACTGTGAATCCCACGATTCAGGGGTCGCGGTCCTAAGCTCGTGAACGTGAGCAACTCGAAAAACAACAACAAAAATCTTCCGTATGTAAGACGGGAGATCAAAGAATGACCGAAATCACCACTTTTCTATTTGTGTTTTAAATCTTGTTGTCTCGAGACAACTTGTTGCTTATTGCGCAACTGCTTACTTCGGCTTCGACGTTTTGTTTCTAATTTCTTCTCACTGCAACACTTTTCCTTGTGTTAATTTTAGTTTGTGTTAACATGCCCTTACCTTGATGTTTTCACTACTTGCCAGGGAGCTAATAGTATTTAGTGCAAGACCTCGTATTTCTTACAAGTTTGTGGGCCCGGCACGGCCAAGCGTGTTAAGGCGTGCGACCCGTAATCTGAGGGTCGCGGGTTCGCATCCTGGTCGCACCAAACATGCTCGCCCTTTCAGCCGTGGGGGCGTTATAAAGTTACAGTCAATCCCACTATTCGTTGGTAAAAGAGTAGCCCAAGAGTTGGCGGTGGGTGGTGATGACTAGCTGCCTTCCCTCTAGTCTTACACTGCTAAATTAGGGACGGCTAGCACAGATAGCCCTCGAGTAGCTTTGTGCGAAATTCAAAAACAAACAAACAAACAAACTTACAAGTTTATCAGAGAAGCCTGAACTAGGTCGAACTACTTCGTACATTTAACTTGTCTGATGGATCCGTCTTGTGTCGATTAAATTCATTATAAATCGTTACAAGAATTACTACACTTTAAACGTTTTCATCGAAGGTTTACGAAATTGATGTCATTGCTTTGATAGAATTACAATGCTTTAAATGATCAGCTAAATTTCTTAGAACTCCAGATGAGGTACAGAAAGTGATACAAAATTATGTGATGTATCAAAACCACAAGACAGTCGTAGCTACGGACTTGTGTATTGGAGTTAATATGAATATAAAAGATATTTTGCTGTCTTTTTTTAGTTCAGTTTTATGTCTTCGGTTTACTTGTTGGACCTCACTAACTGCTTTATATACGTGAGTAACGTCTTATTTATTTTGTTTGTTTGTTTTGAAATTTCGTACAAAGCTACTCGAGGGCTATCTATGCTAGCCGTCCCTAATTTAGCAGTGTAAGACTAAAGGGAAGGCAGACTAGTCATCACCACCCACCGCCAACTCTTGGGCTACTCTTTTACCAATGAATAGTGGGATTGACCGTCACATTATAACGCCCCCACGGCTGAAAGGGCGAGCATGTTTGGCGCGACCGGGATGCGAACCCGCGACCCTCAGATTACGAGTCGCACGCCTTAACACGCTTGGCCATGCCGGACCCGTCTTATTTATAACAGTAAATAAATACATAATACATTCCAATTTAAAAGTCTCAAAGTATGTATCCCTTATTGTTCCGTTACACCATATTCTTGTTCGATCATGTTTTTATCAGTTTGTGATAATTTGTACGTTACTATCTTTGTTTAGTATTATTACAATAATACTAGAATTTTAGCTTATGGGTGAACATTTCCTATAAACAGATTGCACGAGCTTCAACAAAGCCCGATTCTGTAGCTAATCAAAATCGTTAACTTAGAAAAAAAAAACTGTTACTTTTGTTTTTACTCATAAGCTAATATTTTCCACTGTTTAGATATAATCGAATATATTATTTAATAAATTAATATTTTCTTCGGATCGAAGTAATATACCAGAATTGGAACTCAGTGTTGTTACGAGTATGGTTAACTAAATATTAGGCTTACTTAAAATCATTATATCACATTGTTTCGTCAGTTAGGTGCCACGGCTGTTAACGACACTTTCGGTCGTAGACCCAATAATATCTCTAAAAATCCAAAGTAGTCTTTATAATAAAAATATAATAAAAAATACGTGAATACTAATTTCTGGTTTCATGCAGTATCGTAGATTTTATGGTTGTTATTTTCAAAAAGAAACGTTCACTGATTATTTCTTAGTGGTCACTGTTATCTTACTTTCAGTGCAACCTAAATAATATTAATTTATCTATGTATAGAGAATGTAAGGGATGTATATAAATATATTTTATTAATAAACATAGGTCTATTTCTATTATATAAGCATCATCGAGAATAATATTCCTTTTGGTTTTCTTTTTGGGAATATATAAAGTCATCACCAATAGTCAAAGGACAAACAGTTTCCGAATGTTTTTCACACTTTTCATCAATATATTGAATTTGTATATTAAAAAGCGCACTTGGAAGTGAAGTTGACGAATGGTTTCGTTTTGACACGTAAGGTTGGGTAAGTTAATAACCCCCTAGTGTCTGCATATGTATATTCAGTTTGAATAACAGATATTTTTTGCGTGTAAATAACTCTCCGTGTTCTGTGAACGTTTATACAAAATGAAAAATCCAAAGTTTCTCTCCAGTGGCCCCGAGAGAAACACGTGTTTTGTTGAACCATCTGACATTACCAACAGGAGGGAAATCTTCAGGATTGAAAATGCTTTATTAATTGGACTTTATTGACAGTGGAAACTCAGACAAAATTCTGAGTTCGCCGGTAACAAAATCTGAAAAATATGGAAATAATTGAAATCTTTAATAAAATTTATAATTTTTAAAAATTTCTTTGGCACGAGAATGATTGGATCTTTATATAAGTGGATCTTTATAATAGGATTAAAAAAAAACAAACACGTTTCAATTTCCAACAATAACAACGCTTGGAGACAGTAACAACACATGGAAACAACGCTTTGTCAGAAAAATGTCGTAAAATTAAAGTAAAAAATTCATAAACGTTAATAAATTAACAGACAGATAGACAGATCACTTTATTAAATACACACAACGAAAAAGTAGGATTAATTAGGCCTAAACAAGGGATTATTAGAATGTAAAAAAAGTCATAGGAACATATATAATTTTAATTAGATGCAAGAGTGAATTCGTCTATTGAGCAAACAGATTTAAAATCGATTCAGCAAGGGGAGAAGTTCTACCCTAGAGGAAGAAACATACGAAATCTATGTTCTTATCTCTACTAATTAAACACCTCTCAAGGTTACAGCGCACATTTTTGCAGAGTGTTTGAATAATTTCACTTTCTTATCGTCAAAAATAACTTCTGTTTTGTCCAGACAAAAAGAGAGAAACAGAAATCGTGGTGCAAATTGTTTTGTGTGTAAAATACATAGAATTATATGAAATTATGTGTGTAAAATATATAGAACTATATGAAATTATGTGTGTAAAATATATAGAACTATATGAAATTATGTGTGTAAAATATATGGAACTATATGAAATTATGTGTAAAATATATAGAACTATATGAAATTATGTGTGTAAAATATATAGAACTATATGAAATTATGTGTGTAAAATATATAGAACTATATGAAATTATGTGTAAAATATATAGAACTGTATGAAATTATGTGTAAAATATATAGAACTGTATGAAATTATGTGTGTAAAATATATAGAACTGTATGAAATTATGTGTGTAAAATATATAGAACTATATGAAATTATGTGTGTAAAATATATAGAACTATATGAAATTATGTGTGTAAAATATATGGCCTGGCATGGCCAAACGCGTAAGGCGTGCGACTCGTAATGCTCGGGTCGCGCTAAACATGCTCGCCCTCCCAGCCGTGGGGGTGTATAATGTTACGGTCAATCCCATTATTCGTTGGTAAAAGAGTAGCCCAAGAGTTGGCGGTGGGTGGTGATGACTAGCTGCCTTCCCTCTAGTCTTACACTGCTAAATTAGGGACGGCTAGCACAGATAGCCCTCGAGTAGCTTTGTGCGAAATTCCAAAACAAACAAACAAAGTGTAAAATATATGGAACTATATGAAATTATGTGTGTAAAATATATATAACTATATGGCCTTCTGGCAACGTTGTTCGTAGTTTGGGAATTCGTGGTGAATTTAAGAAAACAAAATTAGCAAAGTTATTCAACTATGAAAGAAAAACATGAATCGTCTAGTTTAGTTTTACAGCTGTTTATTGGGTTATTTCATTCTTCGCAAATAAACTAAGTTTAACTGAATTCGTGTTTGCTTATTAAAAATTAATCCAAGCAGTTACTGGTAAAATAATACTAAATCTGTGATGCTTATAAAATAAGTACCTAAACCACACAACTTGATACATCAAACATAACTTGCTCTGAATTTCGTGCAAAGCTACATGAGGGCTATGTGGCCTAGCTATCCATAATTTTCAAGTGATGCATGATAGAGAAGCCAACTAGATAATGCCACCTACCGACAACTCTTGGATAATTTTTAACCAACAAATAGTTGGATTGACCGCTACATTATAACGCTTCCATGACTGAAAGGGCAAGCATGTTTGGTGTGACGAGGATTCGAACCCGCGATCCTCAGATTACGAGCCGAGTGCCTTAAACGCCTGGCTATGCACGGCCTGCAAATTATGTGGATTAGGTAATTATATAATAGGTTATGTGGGTTATGCAGGCATAGTGTACGCTATGTACATCATTTAGTCATAGAGTAAGCTATTTCGGTTACGTAGTTATTCAGTTTATTACGTGGGTTATGTTATCATAATGTGAGTTATGTGAGCTGTGTGGTTATGCACTAGGTTATGTGGATTATATGATAAGTTATACGGATTATAGAGTTTGCAGTAAGTTATGAGGGGGGAGTCTATAGTTGACTAAAATTCAGTAATTTGACCTCCCTACATCTCATACAAAGTTTTGTTCATGTATTTGTTTTCTTCGTGTATATTTGAAAAATACCTCAGTTGCTTTGGTTTTACAACTTCACTGCAATACACAACCATTAATGTCCACATTTAAAGACAGCTATACGGTTAGTTCTATGGTGAATATAACATATTTTATTACCTGAATCTTCGTGTCAATGAAAAGCGTTTAAACCCTGAAACAGTTCATTTGTTCAAGAAGATGGTAGACACGAATATAACCGTGAAACAGTTCATTTGTTCAAGAAGAAGGTAGACACGAACATAACCCTGAAACAGTTCATCTGTCCAAGAAGAAGGTAGACATGAACATAACCCTGAAACAGTTCATCTGTCCAATAAGAAGGTAGACAGGCTTGTAAACCTAAAACATGTAAAGAAGATTAACCTTACAAGTTCGTTCACAACATCTGCAGGACAGAAATGACGACAACAAGAGTTGAAAACGTACAGCACGCGCAACGTTTTTACAAACCATTTAAAACAATGTTAGTCCTAGTTGTCAGAAAAAAGCATTTTATATGGATCTTACCTGTACAGACCCTTTAGGGGTATGTAAGGATACAACTAGGGTTCCGGCACAAACGTTCTTTCCTTGGAGGTTTTAAGCGCGAGTTCTATCACCGAACACCATACCATCGCTCTTTCAGTCGTGATGGTAGTTTTAAAGTCACAGTCAAACTCACTATTCATTATATATGTAAAAAGACTGGTATGGATAGGGAAAGAACTATGTAGAGGAGCGAACACTTTTGGTTAAAAACTACCCAAGAGTTGGCGGTAGGTGGCGTCGTGTAGTTGGCTTCTCTGTGGCCTATCACTTGAAAGTTATGGGCAGCTAGCCCAGATAGCTCTCGAATAGCTTTACGTGAAATACGACAAACAAATACACTTTTTTCTGGGTTCTTCCAATTTCCACTATAGTAGCTAGTGCTAGCTGGAAAGCAACTGCTTTCCATGTGGAAAAAAGACCACATGGTAGTCAATGTTTTATTTTATATCCCAAATTATTGTTTTCTGTTTAGAACTCCTAGTTGTAGCTGTTCAATATAAATAATAAACCTTTAACAAATCATTCTTTTTTTTATTTTCTAATTTCATTTCTACTATTTAACTTCATTCCATTTTTAGTTTGGTTAAGAGTAGCCGTGTAGCCTATTGCTATAACTGTTCTTACTGGTTAGGCTATTTAAATTAAGCAGACCACATCTGAACATTAAGCCTAACTATTTTAATCTACGAGTCACGTAACGTACCATTTATTTCAAAATACCAAAAGCTTTTTAATGGGGGTGGGAGACATGTCGCTAACATACGCCGTGCAAACTATTAGACTGCAGATTTGAGGCTTTGTGAGTTGCACATTGAGGCAGTAAGTGCGTTATAAGAGTGACGGTCAAGGTCTCACTATTTGATATCACAAGAGTAACCCAAGTGTTGGCGGTAGGTGATGTTGACTAGCTGTTTTCCTATTAGACTATCACTTGAAAAGTAGGAACAGTTAAAGCAGATATTCGTCGTGTAGCAGAACGAGAAATCTAACAGAACACACAAACCATATTTTTAGCCCAGCCTAAATGATATTGTCTGTAATTGTACTTTAATTTTTCACTCAATTATTTTGAAATGAGTTAATCTGATAAAGATAAAAACTCGCTGCCTTGTCTGTAATGTCTCTATCGCAGTTAGCTAGCCTAACCAGGACAGCTACACACAGGACAAGCTAAAAACAAAATGACGAAGTTATGACATTTAGACACAACTTGTTTATTATAAAATAAAACAAAAAATTACAACATATATGTTCCATGTAGAACACTATATATCTAGGCCTAATATATTGGCAGTTTAATTTACTCCATCATATGGATTTTAAATGTGTTTGGAAGTTTTAAAACCCCTCTAAAATATCTAGGTGTCAGATTAAATATCTCACTTCATTTTTTAGGTGTCTAGTTGTCTGGTTACCATAAATAATATCCAACTCGTAGCTTTAAAGATTCCGAAGATGATCATTCGATACTTAATTATGTGACTTTTCACGTTCAAAATAAGCCATTTTATCTCTAGCCATCATAGTCAAAAGAAATCGGTAAATGCTTGAAGTAAAAACCATGATCGATAATGTGAGAGTGGCTTATTGCTAAGCCTAATCAGCAACGTTGATTCCCTTTAACCAGTGATTAGGCTATAAGTTATTATCAAAGTTAACCCTCATACTGGTAAATTTTAAACGATTATACGATAGTTATTCATTGCTAAGCCTAATGAACAGCGTTGATGCACATTAGATGTAACCAGTGGTTAAACTGTATATATATAAGGGTTAACTTTAAAAGGGAAAAGTTGAAAATAGGTGAACAACTTTGTAAGAAATGTACGTGAGGGGTCTCCCTCAGAAATTATTTTATTAACGTTCCATTTTCTGTGCATCCTACTTATTTTTACGACTAAAATTACAATATTACGTTGTAAAATAAGTGTATATTTAGTCAGCGTAGAACAATCGTTGCTTGTTCCGTTTTTGTCAGCTTTGTACAGTACTAAATTAAGATTCACGTAATACACGACTGGAGCTCATGGAACTAATGGAAAAGTTTTAAATAAAATAAAACAGGATCTCAGTTGAAAAGTTATACAACCTGCTAGATTCGTTGTATAAACGTAGACTTAATAACGTGGTGTAGACATCAGTATAATTGAATAGCTAGCGACAGTAACTTGTTTAACACTAGGCCTGTCGGTCGATTGAAGAGAGCGAGAACTGATGTTCAATTTAATTTTTGTAGAAGTTATTAAAATAAATATAAGTTATAAAATGCACAGAATATACAAAAAGTGAAAGAAAAAACTCCTTCGTAATGTTCTATTGGTGATATTATATAATAACCAAGTAGGCCTACAGATTATAATTCGTGATTAATCAATGCGTGCCCTCAGAGATGTTTTATCTTTCACGTGATAGTATTTTATGTATCCACGTATTGACACGCAAATTCATTTCTTAAATTATATAAATCAGTCATGTTTAATGATGTTCTTCGAGTCTAAAAATTAATTAAATTGTTCGACAGTTCTAGTATTTACAGTAGAGACTTTTGAACGTCTAAACTTATTGGTTGACTAGCCTCATGACTAGAATCGTATTAAATAGCAATAAACTTCAAGTATATTTGGTGTAACGAAGATTCGAACCCGCCACCCTCAGATTACAAGTCGAGCTTCTTAACCACCTGGCATGCCGAGCTATGTTTCAGATATGTGATTAGTAGACAAAGATAATGGATTTTTATTAATATTTACATATTTACTTATAATTTAAGTGCAACAAGGAACCTAATTATCCATTTAGAGCATTCTAGACTGTCCCATGCACTAAACTAAACTTAAAATGAAACACTTAAAGTCAGTCCTCATCATATAAATTATTATCAAGCCTTCTCTTAAATTTCATAAAGTTGGTTGCATCCACCACATCTGAAGGCAACTCGTTTCCAAAGCCAACCACCCTGTCATAAAAAATAAATCTGTGATAGCTGAAGATGACTCTCTCTCTGCTAAAGGTTATATTTGTGTCTCACTATAAGCACGAACGAGGATGATCCATCATTTCCACAAATCCCTTAACAAAAAAAAAGAAAACAATTTCAGATATCTTAACTTGTCCTCTTATAGCAATCTTTCCATCCAAGGTATCATTTTAGTAGTTTTCTTCTGAATAGTTCAATGTCCCTCCTGAGATATGGAGTCCAGGACTGAATAGAACTAATTGTGGCCTAACTAATGACCCGTACAATGACATTATAGCGTCTTCAGAGTTGTATTCAGTGCTTCCTTAGATGCAACCTAACAGAAAAGATTACTTGGCCTGTTCGTCCAAACTTTCTCTCAAATCGCTTTGTCTGAAATTGAAGAAGAATTATATTCTACAAACAAAAAATATTTAATATCTAATCATTAAACTAAAAAATGTATAAATATAATTTTTGTTGAAGAAAAATACATGTTTAGAGAACACATTCTAAGACACTCGCTTTCAAAAAATATATTTTACCAGAGAAAATCCTTATTGTAGACCATGAAAACAGCTTTAATCTAAGAAATACAGAAATAAAAGTACACAGGTATACCACATACAAAATGACATATAAGGTACAACACTAGTCTTTGTAATAGTTTTTACTTCAGAATGGCGATTGTACTAAATGTATGCTTTATAAAGCTGCATTTTGTTAAGCCTAACGCTTTATCGCTGAGCCCCTGAGAGTATATAGCTGAACAGGGACATTTCACTTGATAATGTTAAACATTATTCATAATTAACAGCAAGAATTATAGAATCAGGAGACACCAACAGAGATTAAGGTAAAGTAGAAGCCATTCTTAATCTGAGAAAAATTATATTTTTCAAATAGGGTGGTCGGTTTATGGAATGGGTTGGTTTCGAATGTTGTGGAGAGAGTAAATTTGAGTGAGTTTAAAAGAAAGCCTGATGAGTAGATGAATGATAAGAATTGGTTTTAACTATTTCTTTTGTTAATAGTTTTAGTTTGGCTTAGAGGATGGGACAGCCGAGATGGACCAACATGTCCACTGTTGTTCCTAACATTACTTTATGTCGTAGTGGACAACAAATGAGTAATACTAACCCAATATACTTTTGTCAGTAAAATACAAACAACAATTTAAAAAAAACAAACTTTAATATAAAAGCCTAGCTCTTCTAGTGTGGTTCGTCAGTGACTTATTAGTATAATTACCATATACTTTATTTATAAGATTCCATATATCCTTTTTGTAAGCTAGCCTATCCATTTACGGATATGATGTTTCACGTGGTTAGTTGACTACCTTATCGATAGCTAATAGCAAGTTTTGGTGTAACTCGTAAGGTGTAAAAATGGATTAATAGCAAGTTTTGGTGTAAGTCGTAAGGTGTAAAAATGGATTATCGATGAACTTCCGACCTCATGATTTTACACCCACACTTTTCAGGAAATTCTTCTTCCTTCCTGAGTACAGCAAGGTCGATATTCCTTTTAAAATTTAATCTGAAACAAATCTATGAACTAAGTAAGTTAAGTGAACATGTTGCAAGCTTAAGTTATTTGTAGATTCAATTGAACCTGAGAATTGGTTTGTTTTGAATTTATGTCCAAAGTTATAAGAGGGCTATCTGCGCTAGCCGGCCTTAAGTTAGCAGTGTAAGACTAGAGGGAAGGCAGTTAGTCATTACCACCCACCGCCAACACTTTGGCTACTCTTTTACCAACGAATAGTGGGAGTGACCGTAACATTATAACGCTCCCACGGCTGAAAGGGCGAGCATGTTTGGTGTGACGGGGATTCGAACTCGCGACCCCAGGATTACGAATCGAGTGCCTTAACCACCTGGCCATGCCGGGCCTATTATTCCTGAGAAGCCCATCAGCTGTATATCTTGATATAGTACAACTGTACAATTGTAATTACACGCGGTTAGTGGTCTACCCACTACAATCAAGTGAAACTGACGCGTGCGATTTTTCTTTAAAATAAAATATTCCATGTTTAGTTTTAACATTCCTACGAACTTACCCATCTATTACATCCACTTATTAACTAATGAATACACTAAATAATAAAAATTTATGTGTGGCGGCTGGTTCTCTGATAGGAAGAATGAACTGTCTTTCTTCATTGGAAAGAACCTGTTAACCTAAAATCTATAGAAAGACATTTTTCTGATGTCCTAGATCCCAAAACAGACGTATTTCTGGTAACCTTTAACATAAAAGAAGATAGATCTCTGATATCCTAGATCTCAGAAACAAATACGTTTATGGTGAGTAAATTCTAAATAAAAACATGTTTTTCATGCTCGACATCTTAGAATCAGGCATGTTTTCGGTTGTCGAGACCCTATAAATAGATATGCCAGTTAAATCGTACCAAATTAAATAAGACATTGCTTTTTGGAATGTTAGAACAAGGTATAAAACGTATTTTAACTTTTAGCATCTTATAAAATTGAAAAAGTCATGCTTGTAATACGTTAGGGCCTAAAGAAAAACATATTTCTAATATTGTAGATATGGAAATACGAATTGGTGCCTCAGAACACACGTAAAACGAATGTGATGGGACCAGTTGCATTGTGTTAATTGAATGAACAATGAATGAAATGATAAATGTGTAATTTTCTAGATGTTTATGTCGTTAGAAATTTTACCAGCCCTGTTAATGTGATTTATAAAAACAAATTACAGCATTTATTGGTGTGTGTGAGGGGTTGAAACGAATCTATGTCATCACGAATCTACGACGAACTGTACAAGTTCAAGCCACCTGAAGGCAGCGCGTGTCTCGCTGACGAGTCGTCTTGCCTAACGAAATTTACTGCACGACTTCCCTCGTCTAAACACTGACGACGCTTGAATGAACAAATATTAGACGGTATTGTTGTTGACGAAACAACCAGTTTTTACATTTACGGAAGAAATCGTTTCATATCCAATATCCAACAGAATCAATTAGATTCGATGTGGATACTCTACAGACTTTAAGACCTTCCGTACTTGTGAGAATTTCGATTACAATCTATCGAAGGTAGAGAAAGTGGATATACATGGGAAAACGTTACATATATTTCTATGAATCGAAAAACTGAAAATTAAAAGAAATCACACACTTTCATTTAAGCATTTGTGGCAGTTTAGTGTTTTAATTTCGCGCAAAGCTACTCGAGGGCTATCTGCGCTAGCCGTCCTTAATTTATTAGTGTAAGATTAGAGGGAAGGCAGCTAGTCATCACCACCCACCGCCAACTCTTGGGCTACTCTTTTACCAACGAATAGTGGAATTGATTGAAACATAATAACGCCCCCACAGTTGAAAGAGCGAGCATGTCTGGTGTGACGGAGATTCGAACCCGTGACTCTCAGATTGCGAGTTGAGCGCCTCCTATGGCCATGACGTGAAAGGCAGTTAGGATGCTGACAAGTTTACACTACACTTTTAAGCCAACTACATCTTTCAATGTTACAGTAAATGTGCGGCCATGTTGATTTTTCATTAGGAAGAGAAATGGATAAAGAAAGTAAGGATAACTTTTAGAAGCTATAGTTGGTCACTTCACCATGGTTCTAATCTTGAATTTAAAGCTATAGTTGGTCACTTCACCATGGTTCTAATCTTGAATTTAGACATGACAATGTTCTTGCAATTGTCGCAAAGAATTGTAACTGCAACGTTTACGGTCATCAGAGAACAATTTTCAACAACGCATGCTCGCGAATGAAAACTTCATAATAGTTGTTTTGGTGTTAATGACGTATTTTTCACAATTACGTGACGTAGATTTTGAAAATAATATTATTTTATTTTTTCTTGTAACGTAAATTTTTTTTCTACAAATATAGAAGAAATTAAAAAAACAACAACACCTGTTACCTTGAATACATTTACCACAAAGATAATAAAATATATCCGGGTCATTTACACAACTTTTTGTTACCGTAGTGACGAATAAATAATACTGAAAAGACACAAATATTGTCAGGGTGTACGCTGAAATAAATGCTATCCAGAAACGAGACGTCGTGCGGGTTTATTAACAGTTTATATACTAACGGTGTGTTTCTCGTGGGTTCTAGAACGATAGATATGGCTCTCACGTCACCATTGGTCTTGAGAAATCTACAGTCAGTGGTTGTCAACACTTTTAAGCATATCGAAATGTGACCCGGTTTCAATATGACGTTTTGTGAAGCGGATTACACGTGCAGGATGGCCCGAAAGATATGTGGTCTCCCTTACGTCTCTTCTGTATAGAAAACATTAAACTCGCAGCATTAAAACGCATCTTCCTTTTTGTATAAGGCCTTGTGGCTAACTTGCCTGGACTGTGGATTCGAGGGTTCATGGTTCGCGACGCGTAATCGAAGAATCGAATCTCGCACTTTGGAACGATGGGTGCACTATACAAGTTTTAGTCTGGAAGAGTAGCCTGATGGTTTTCTTTTTTGTTGGTTGTTGCGGGCTAACAACGCTTGTCACAACAAAATCAGGAACAGTAATCCAGAAGCAAACCTTTGTGAAGCTAAGAAACAAGCAAAGTTTTGTACAGTATCTTACGTATAGTCTGATATTAACGAAATCAATTAGTATACTGTTATACGTGACCAATGTTTGTACGACCATGTAATAAAAGTTAGGTTTATAAATTTTCGTAAATAAGTGTCTTCAATAGATACACAGGTAATATTAACTGTTTCGAATAACAAAGAAATAGATATTTAATATGATAAGAATAGTAAAGAAATTACAATTGTTGTACATACATTTCGGTTGAGTAATTCCATGATAATTATCTGTCCGATATACTGACAATACGTTTTTTTTTTTTGTTTTACAAAGATGTTGGCCAAGTAGTTAGGGCGCTCGACTCGCAATCTAAGTGTCACGAGTTTGAATCTCCGGGATACCAAACATGCTCGCCCTTTCAGCCCTGAGAGCATTATAATGTACAAGTCGATCCCACTATTCCTTGGTAAAAGAATAGCTCACGAGTTGGGGGTGGGTGATGATGACTAGCTGCCTTCCTTCTAGTTTTTCACTCTTAAATTAGGAACGACTCGTGTAGCTTTGCACAAAATTCTATAAAAAGTTTTTATTCGGTTTCCTTTTAAGTTTTAAATGCTATCTGTTGTTCCAGATGCCCCCAAACCGTTGTAACAGCGGAAGGTCTGCGGATGTACAAGGCTAGAAACCAGGTTTCGATACTTGTGGTGGGTAGACCACAGACAGCTCATTGTGTAGCTTTGTATTTAACTTCAAACAACAATAATCGTACCAGATATTATTGTTTACTGTATACCATAAACCTATGTATAAAGTCTGAATTTGTAATTGTACGTAATATTTACAAGTGGAAAGAAGAGCGTATGATATACATATATAATTTAATCTGGACAGTATGTAATAAACCCTTGTCTTTCAGAGCTCTCTATCGATCAATAATATTTAAACATAAAAGTACAGAAACATATTTCTTTAATCGATAATGTTAGAAAATGAATAATCGTTTTCAGCAATTTATTAATTAATTTTAGTTTATTTTATGAAAAGAAGGAATATAAAATGTTTTTATTTCATTTTTAATTATTATAAATAATATCTTGTAATTAAGAATGTAAGTTCTTCTTTCATCTGTCAAATACAGAGTAATTCTCTTCGAACTAGATCAGGTTTATGAACAAACTGTTTTGTAAAAACATTCAGGAAATATTTTAAACTAATTTTACTTGTTAAATTAATGGTCCAGCATGGCCAAGTGGTTAGGGGGCGCTCGACTCGTAATCCGATGGTTACGGGTTCGAATCCCGGTCGCACCAATTATGCTTCGCCCTTTCAGCCGTGGGGGCGTTATAACGTTACGATCAATCCCGCTATTCGTTGGTAAAAGAGTAGCCCAAGAGTTGCCGGTGGGTGGTGATGACTCAGATCACGAGTCGAGTGCCTTAACCACCTGGTCATGCTGGGCCAATGGTCAATAGTCTCGTGTTTAAACCTTAGCAGTTAACAATATAAACAACTGTGCTTACTCAGTTAGCTCAGAAACATCATTCAGTGGTGCTGTGTTCAATTTGTTTGTTTGTTTTGGAATTTCTCACAAAGCTACTCGAGGGCTATCTGTGCTAGCCATCCCTAAATTAGCAGTGTAAGACTAGAGGGAAGGCAGCTGGTCATCACCACCTACCACCAACTCTTGGGCTACTATTTCACCAAAGAATAGTGGGATTGACCGTCACATTATAACGCCCTCACGGCTGAAAGGGCGAGCATGTTTGGCGCGACGGGGATGCGAACCCGCGACCCTCAGATTTCGAGTCTCTGGGCCTTCTCTATGTGAACGAGAGTATGTGGTAAGAAAATGTTAACAAAACATCTCATAGGCTAAAGTTCATTTATAGCTGCAACCTGTGTTTATGACAAAAAGCGACTCATTAAATTTATTTTAGACGAGCAGTCTAATGAATATAATAATAAAACAGTAATAACGAAGAAGGTTTCTTTAATTTGATATGATAAATTACGTCAAGCAAATTAAATTTCATCGAAAGTTAATTATCTCTATCTTGTTTCTCTGCCTGTTTTCCTTCTTTCGTGTCACGTTCGAACATACGATATATCTGGTGCGAAAGAGGTCTTACTAGGTTCTTTTTTACACTTCCTCTCTTACTTTTTGTTTCATTTGAAGTTTATCGGTTTTTGTTAGTTTGCAATTAAGCACAAAACTACAGAATGAGCTATGTGTGCTCTGCTCGCCACGGGTTTCAAAACCCGGTTTCTAGCGGTTTAGGTCCGCAGACCTGCTGCTTTGCCACTGGGGGTTAGTTACTTTGTTTGTGTTTTGAATTTCGTGCAAAGCTACACGAGGGCTATCAGCGCTAGCCGTCCCTAATTTAGCAGTGTAATACTAGAGGGAAGGGAAATAGTCATCACCACTCACCGCCAACTCTCGGGCTATTCTCTTACCAACGAATAGTGGGATTGACCATAACCTTATAACGCCACCACGGCTGAAAATGCTAGTATGTTTGGTGTGACGGGGATTCGAACCCACGACCCTCGGATTACGAGTCGAACACCTTAACCACCTGGCCATGGCGGGGCCTGGAGGTTAGTTTCTCAGTGACTGATGTAATTTTCGGACGAAATAATCTGTCTGTTTGCAGTTTGTTTGGAAATAGTATACATACTGTTGTAAACTTTTCACACACAAAAGTTTTAATAAAGCATTACGTCTCTGTAAAATACAACACTATTTAAAAAAAAAACAATTAGGGTGTGGTTTTGATGGAAACAACAAAAGTTATTTGGTTTTAATTTAACAAATTATTTGATTTAGCTTAAATTGGCACAGCGGAATGTCTGCAGACTTACAACGGTAAAATCCAGGTTTTGATACCCTTATTGGGAAGAGCACAGATGGCCCATTGTATTTTGATACGATGTATTTTTCTATATATGTGTTAGTTTGTGTATTCACATTTACATAAATATATTTAACTAAGAAGGCATTTTTATTACATAATTTATTTCACACTAAGCTATTTTTAATATAATTCAATACATTACAGCGTACGTACAGCAACAGCAGTGTGCTCAAAACCATCTATAGTTTATCTGACTTCTAAGTTAACTTATACCGCTGGTAGGGCCTACAAACAGAAGGTACCTGGGTCTTTATCCGGCAATAAATTTAGGCTACATTAGGCCTAAATAAAATGGCTGAAAAGAGATATCCCGTTTTTAAAACCTTTAAAATACGATATCTGTAATTGGCTTTCTGAAATCGGAAACGACGAACACTGTCCGTGATTCGTTAAAGTGGCACGAACATTTGTCCTGATTACTCGCAATATAAGTGTTGGAACATAAATCTATTCGGAGGTTAATCGCAATGTAAACCAGTAAATACATTTGAACAAAGACTCTTGCAATGTTTCGAACATTTCTGGAAAATCAACCAGGCAATCTAACAGGAAAAAGGCTGAATTTTCTCACGGTATAATTTTTTTATTAAATGCATTCATAAGCAAACATAAGTTGGTCCTACTTGTTAAATGAATTTAGTATCGCAGTTCGTGTATTTGTTTGTTTGTTTGTTTGAAGTTAAGCACAAAGATACACAATAGGCTATCTGTGCTCTGCCCACCACAGGTATCTAAACCTGGTTTCTAGCGGCTAGTCCGCAAACATACCGCTGTGCCACTAGGGAGCTACTAACTTAGTAAGGGATTTTACAAAACGTTGTGGTAACTCGGTAACGGACGTCGCAAAAGGTGACATATGAAAACTCAATATTTCCCTCAGAAGTGGGTTTATGTTTACCAAAAAAAAAATCAAACATGAATTTGTTATTACATCATTATAAAAAGTCATATTAAATATTTATTGGTCATTAAAACTTCTCCATACGTTTTATTAGAGCTCTAATACCACATCAACTATAATTAATGAACGTTTCTAGTAACTCTAAATTATTAAAGATAATTTAGTTAATAACATGTTAAAATCAAGAAATCGATAAACCAGATGTTGCAATCTAAAATCATATCAGTAGGTAAACTAAACTATGTAGCAACAAGGCCCCATATTGCAACATCCTACGCAGTTTAATTTGTATATCGAAAGAAGTACCATGGAACTTTCAGTAAAAAAATTAAAGTCTGTAACATATGCCAATATAGACAGATTAAACTGTGTTGCATATGGTAATATGTAACTTGTATCTATACAGAAATTTGTTAACTTATCGAAAGAGTTGATGTGGTAATAATTGCTCCAAGCGACAAGGTTGAAACTTACGTTATAAATAAGTTCTTGATGGACGTAAGTTGAATCAGAAAAGGAAAGCACCCTGTACCTACATATATCCAAGTGCGTGAATTAGAAACGTTACCTTTCGTTATTTTCAAAGTTTATAATTCATGTGGTTTTGCTACGTTTTTTTCCTCATTACATGACTTAACCTCTGTATTTAACACTCACAAAAGTTTCTCTTTTTCTGAATTTTCAAAGTGAAACCTCAGATTTCTTTAACCTCAAACCTACACGTAGTTTTGTAGTTTTGTTTGTTATTTTTTGAATTTCGCGCAGAGCTATACGAGGGCTATCTGCGCTAGCCGTCCTTAATTTAGCAGTGTAAGACTAGACTAGAGGGAAGGCAGCTAGTCATCACCACCCACCGCCAACTCTTGGGCTACCCTTTTACTAAGAATAGTGGAATTTACCGTCATATTATAACGCCCCACGGCTGAAAAGGCGACCATGTTTGGTGCGGCGGGAATTCGAACCTGCGACCCTTAGATTACGAGTCGAGTGCTTTAACCACCTGGCCATGCTGGGTCCCTACGCGTAGATCTGTAAATATTCGTATGATGGCTATATTCATTTCAAAAGAAATGGTAGAGGTTTACATAGGAGCTCAACGAATGATTAGTCGTTAAGTAGCTTGTGCTATTGAAGACGGATGACAAACTGTTCCTGTGTTCACGTGGTTTTACTCTACCAACGGGCAAACTCTGTTAAGTATTTATTGTACATTTCACATTCGACCTTATCTACAGCATAAACAATCTTGTGGATATTTAAAATACACAGTAATTGTTGGGGTATGGGATATAGACGTAAAAATCTTACTATGAAGATTCTCTATTATATTTCTGATCAACAGGAACAAATTGTTGTGTATCCTGTGTTTAGATCTATTGTATAAATTAATAACACAATTACAAAAGCATGAAGTTGACACCAGTAATTTTTATTCAGGGTTCAACAAAAACGATGATATTGTTCCAAGTACATTTTTTTTTAAACTTCAAACTACGAACTTAATTAATGTCACATAATTATATACTCTTATAATTATATTCTTTTCATGGTGTTAGCAACCAAAACTAGGGGAAAGGACGGACACTCTGTGGACATTACGTGTTTCAGAATACTTAAAACATGAGAAAACAAGCTTTTCAAATATACTGCTTCACTAGATGTGGCCTAATGGGCGGCGTATTTATCTGTGAATCGTAAGGTCCAAGGTTCGAGCAGAAATATACCTCTGAACTTATTCTGTATTTTCAGCTGTAAGTATGGCATAAGTGTGACAGTCAGTCTGGATTACTCAGTTTGTTGGAAACTCAGCTTGTAAGGCCACGTCCTCTGACTTGTTTTGTGTTAGACTTAGTGCGGGTATAACAGTTGTACTTCATACTCTTTTCAACACATATGATTCATACTCTATTTGTGATAAAGCTTTGTAATAGAAACATGATTTATGTTTATTTATTTACTTGCAGAAATCAGGAGTTTTGTTATTAAACAAAAAATTGATATTTGAAAGCTGTGCCTTTAAAAATACGTTGTCGTTTACCATTGTTGTTTTTTCTTTTCATTTTAAATGTGTGCTTTTCAGAACACATTGTTGTCACCAGTTGTTTGTTTTATTCTAAAACTGTGTCTTTAAGATAAAATAATGTTGAACAAGAACAATTGATTGTTTGAAACATTTATATAATTTGTTATAACCCATGGAATTTATCACTTTGTTTCATTGTACCATTTTCTAGTAGAGCTTGTTTCATTGTACCGTTTCACAGTAGAGCTTGTTTCATTGTACCGTTTCCTAGTAGAGCTTCTTTCATTGTACCGTTTCACAGTAGAGCTTGTTTCATTGTACCGTTTCACAGTAGAGCTTGTTTCATTGTACCGTTTCACAGTAGAGCTTGTTTCATTGTACCGTTTCCTAGTAGAGCTTGTTTCATTGTACCGTTTCATAGTAGAGTTTGTTTCATTGTACCGTTTCACAGTAGAGCTTGTTTCATTGTACCGTTTCACAGTAGAGCTTGTTTCATTGTACCGTTTCCTAGTAGAGCTTCTTTCATTGTACCGTTTCATAGTAGAGTTTGTTTTATTGTACCGTTTCACAGTAGAGCTTGTTTCATTGTACCGTTTCACAGTAGAGCTTGTTTCATTGTACCGTTTCATAGTAGAATTTGTTAACTTGTTTCATTGTAGAGTTTGTTAACTTGTTTCATTGTACCGTTTCATAGTAGAATTTGTTAACTTATTTCATTGTAGAGTTTGTTATCTTGTTTCATTGTACCGTTTCGTAGTAGAGTTTGTTAACTTGTTTCATTGTACCGTTTCATAGTAGAATTTGTTAACTTATTTCATTGTAGAGTTTGTTAACTTGTTTCATTGTACCGTTTCATAGTAGAGTTTGTTAACTTGTTTCATTGTACCGTTTCATAGTAGAGTTTGTTAACTTGTTTCATTGTACCGTTTCATAGTAGTGTTTGTTAGCTTGTTTCATTGTACCGTTTCATAGTAGAGTTTGTTAACTTGTTTCATTGTACCGTTTCATAGTAGAATTTGTTAGCTTGTTTCATTGTACCGTTTCATAGTAGAGTTTGTTAACTTGTTTCATTGTACCGATTCATAGTAGAGTTTGTTTCATTGTACCGTTTCACAGTAGAGATTGTTTCATTGTACCGTTTCCTAGTAGAGATTCTTTCATTGTGCCGTTTCATAGTAGAGCTTGTTTCATTGTACCGTTTCATAGTAGACATTGTAGAGTTTGTTAACTTGTTTCATTGTACCGTTTCATAGTAGACATTGTAGAGTTTGTTAACTTGTTTCATTGTACCGTTTCATAGTAGAGTTTGTTAACTTGTTTCATTGTACCGTTTCATAGTAGAGTTTGTTAACTTGTTTCATTGTACCGTTTCATAGTAGTGTTTGTTAGCTTCTTTCATTGTACCGTTTCATAGTAGAGTTTGTTTTATTGTACCGTTTCACAGTAGAGCTTGTTTCATTGTACCGTTTCCTAGTAGAGCTTGTTTCATTGTACCGTTTTCTAGTAGAGCTTGTTTCATTATACCGTTTCACAGTAGAGCTTGTTTCATTGTACCGTTTCATAGTAGACATTGTAGAGTTTGTTAACTTGTTTCATTGTACCGTTTCATAGTAGTGTTTGTTAGCTTGTTTCATTGTACCGTTTCATAGTAGAGTTTGTTAACTTGTTTCATTGTACCGTTTCATAGTAGAATTTGTTAGCTTGTTTCATTGTACCGTTTCATAGTAGAGTTTGTTAGCTTGTTTCATTGTACCGTTTCATAGTAGAGTTTGTTAACTTGTTTCATTGTACAGTTTCATAGTAGAGCTTGTTAGCTTGTTTCATTGTACCGTTTCATAGTAGAGATTGTTAACTTGTTTCATTGTACCGTTTCACAGTAGAGCTTGTTTCATTGTACCGTTTCCTAGTAGAGATTCTTTCATTGTACCGTTTCATAGTAGAGCTTGTTTCATTGTACCGTTTCACAGTAGAGCTTGTTTCATTGTACCGTTTCATAGTAGACATTGTAGAGTTTGTTAACTTGTTTCATTGTACCGTTTCATAGTAGACATTGTAGAGTTTGTTAACTTGTTTCATTGTACCGTTTCATAGTAGAGTTTGTTAACTTGTTTCATTGTACCGTTTCATAGTAGTGTTTGTTAGCTTGTTTCATTGTACCGTTTCATAGTAGACGTTATTAACTTGTTTAATTGTACCGTTTCAAAGTAGAGTTTGTTAACTTGTTTCATTGTACCGTTTCATAGTAGAATTTGTTAGCTTGTTTCATTGTACCGTTTCATAGTAGAGTTTGTTAACTTGTTTCATTGTACCGTTTCATAGTAGTGTTTGTTAGCTTGTTTCATTGTACCGTTTCATAGTAGAGTTTGTTAATTTGTTTCATTGTACCGTTTCATAGTAGAATTTGTTAGCTTGTTTCATTGTACCGTTTCATAGTAGAGTTTCTTAGCTTGTTTCATTGCACCGTTTCATAGTAGAGATTCTTTCATTGTACCGTTTCATAGTAGAGCTTCTTTCATTGTACCGTTTCACAGTAGAGCTTGTTTCATTGTACCGTTTCATAGTAGACATTGTAGAGTTTGTTAACTTGTTTCATTGTACCGTTTCATAGTAGAGTTTGTTAAGTTGTTTTATTGTACCGTTTCATAGTAGACATTGTAGAGTTTGTTAACTTGTTTCATTGTACCGTTTCATAGTAGTGTTTGTTAGCTTGTTTCATTGTACTGTTTCATAGTAGAGTTTGTTAACTTGTTTCATTGTACTGTTTCATAGTAGAATTTGTTAGCTTGTTTCATTGTACCGTTTCATAGTAGAGTTTGTTAGCTTGTTTCATTGCACCGTTTCATAGTAGAGTTTGTTAACTTGTTTCATTGTACAGTTTCATAGTAGAGCTTGTTAGTTTGTTTCATTGTACCGTTTCATAGTAGAGTTTGTTAACTTGTTTCATTGTACCGTTTCATAGTAGAGTTTGTTTCATTGTACCGTTTCACAGTAGAGCTTGTTTCATTGTACCGTTTCCTAGTAGAGCTTGTTTCATTGTACCGTTTCACAGTAGTGCTTGTTTCATTGTACCGTTTCCTAGTAGAGATTGTTTCATTGTACCGTTTCACAGTACAGCTTGTTTCATTGTACCGTTTCACAGTAGAGCTTGTTTCATTGTACCGTTTCATAGTAGACATTGTAGAGTTTGTTAACTTGTTTCATTGTACCGTTTCAGTAATGTAGAGTTTGTTAACTTGTTTCATTGTACCGTTTCATAGTAGAGTTTGTTAACTTGTTTCATTGTACCGTTTCATAGTAGTGTTTGTTAGCTTGTTTCATTGTACCGTTTCATAGTAGGGGTTATTAACTTGTTTCATTGTACCGTTTCAAAGTAGAGTTTGTTAACTTGTTTCATTGTACCGTTTCATAATAGAATTTGTTAACTTGTTTCATTGTAGAGTTTGTTAACTTGTTTCATTGTACCGTTTCATAGTAGAATTTAACTTGTTTCATTGTAGAGTTTGTTATCTTGTTTCATTGTACCGTTTCATAGTAGAGTTTGTTTCATTGTACCGTTTCACAGAAGAGCTTGTTTCATTGTACCGTTTCCTAGTAGAGCTTGTTTCATTGTACCGTTTCACAGTAGAGCTTGTTTCATTGCACCGTTCCTAGTAGAGATTCTTTCATTGTACCGTTTCATAGTAGAGCTTGTTTCATTGTACCGTTTCACAGTAGAGCTTGTTTCATTGTACCGTTTCATAGTAGACATTGTAGAGTTTGTTAACTTGTTTCATTGTACCGTTTCATAGTAGAGTTTGTTAACTTGTTTCATTGTACCGTTTCATAGTAGTGTTTGTTAGCTTGTTTCATTGTACCGTTTCATAGTAGAGTTTGTTAGCTTGTTTCATTGTACCGTTTCATAGTAGAATTTGTTAGCTTGTTTCATTGTACCGTTTCATAGTAGAGTTTGTTAGCTTGTTTCATTGCACCGTTTCATAGTAGAGTTTGTTAACTTGTTTCATTGTACCGTTTCATAGTAGAGCTTGTTAGCTTGTTTCATTGTACCGTTTCATAGTAGAGATTGTTAACTTGTTTCATTGTACCGTTTCACAGTAGAGCTTGTTTCATTGTACCGTTCCCTAGTAGAGATTCTTTCATTGTACCGTTTCATAGTAGAGCTTGTTTCATTGTACCGTTTCACAGTAGAGCTTGTTTCATTGTACCGTTTCATAGTAGACATTGTAGAGTTTGTTATCTTGTTTCATTGTACCGTTTCATAGTAGACATTGTAGAGTTTGTTAACTTGTTTCATTGTACCGTTTCATAGTAGAGTTTGTTAACTTGTTTCATTGTACCATTTCATAGTAGTGTTTGTTAGCTTGTTTCATTGTACCGTTTCATAGTAGACGTTATTAACTTGTTTAATTGTACCGTTTCAAAGTAGAGTTTGTTAACTTGTTTCATTGTACCGTTTCATAGTAGAATTTGTTAGCTTGTTTCATTGTACCGTTTCATAGTAGAGTTTGTTAACTTGTTTCATTGTACCGTTTCATAGTAGTGTTTGTTAGCATGTTTCATTGTACCGTTTCATAGTAGAGTTTGTTAATTTGTTTCATTGTACCGTTTCATAGTAGAGTTTCTTAGCTTGTTTCATTGCACCGTTTCATAGTAGAGTTTGTTTCATTGTACCGTTTCACAGAGGAGCTTGTTTCATTGTACCGTTTCCTAGTAGAGCTTGTTTCATTGTACCGTTTCACAGTAGAGCTTGTTTCATTGTACCGTTCCCTAGTAGAGATTCTTTCATTGTACCGTTTCATAGTAGAGCTTCTTTCATTGTACCGTTTCACAGTAGAGCTTGTTTCATTGTACCGTTTCATAGTAGACATTGTAGAGTTTGTTAACTTGTTTCATTGTACCGTTTCATAGTAGAGTTTGTTAAGTTGTTTTATTGTACCATTTCATAGTAGACATTGTAGAGTTTGTTAACTTGTTTCATTGTACCGTTTCATAGTAGTGTTTGTTAGCTTGTTTCATTGTACTGTTTCATAGTAGAGTTTGTTAACTTGTTTCATTGTACCGTTTCATAGTAGAATTTGTTAACTTGTTTCATTGTACCGTTTCATAGTAGAGTTTGTTAGCTTGTTTCATTGTACCGTTTCATAGTAGAGTTTGTTAACTTGTTTCATTGTACCGTTTCATAGTAGAGCTTGTTAGTTTGTTTCATTGTACCGTTTCATAGTAGAGTTTGTTAACTTGTTTCATTGTACCGTTTCATAGTAGAGTTTGTTTCATTGTACCGTTTCACAGTAGAGCTTGTTTCATTGTACCGTTTCCTAGTAGAGCTTGTTTCATTGTACCGTTTCACAGTAGAGCTTGTTTCATTGTACCGTTCCCTAGTAGAGATTCTTTCATTGTACCGTTTCATAGTAGAGCTTGTTTCATTGTACCGTTTCACAGTAGAGCTTGTTTCATTGTACCGTTTCATAGTAGACATTGTAGAGTTTGTTAACTTGTTTCATTGTACCATTTCATAGTAGACATTGTAGAGTTTGTTAATTTGTTTCATTGTACCGTTTCATAGTAGAGTTTTTTAACTTGTTTCATTGTACCGTTTCATAGTAGTGTTTGTTAGCTTGTTTCATTGTACCGTTTCATAGTAGACGTTATTAACTTGTTTAATTGTACCGTTTCAAAGTAGAGTTTGTTAACTTGTTTCATTGTACCGTTTCATAGTAGAATTTGTTAACTTGTTTCATTGTAGAGTTTGTTAACTTGTTTCATTGTACCGTTTCATAGTAGAATGTTAACTTGTTTCATTGTAGAGTTTGTTATCTTGTTTCATTGTACCGTTTCATAGTAGAGTTTGTTTCATTGTACCGTTTCACAGAAGAGCTTGTTTCATTGTACCGTTTCCTAGTAGAGCTTGTTTCATTGTACCGTTTCACAGTAGAGCTTGTTTCATTGTACCGTTCCCTAGTAGAGATTCTTTCATTGTACCGTTTCATAGTAGAGCTTGTTTCATTGTACCGTTTCACAGTAGAGCTTGTTTCATTGTACCGTTTCATAGTAGACATTGTAGAGTTTGTTAACTTGTTTCATTGTACCGTTTCATAGTAGAGTTTGTTAACTTGTTTCATTGTACCGTTTCATAGTAGACATTGTAGAGTTTGTTAACTTGTTTCATTGTACCGTTTCATAGTAGTGTTTGTTAGCTTGTTTCATTGTACCGTTTCATAGTAGAGTTTGTTAACTTGTTTCATTGTACCGTTTCATAGTAGAATTTGTTAGCTTGTTTCATTGTACCGTTTCATAGTAGAGTTTGTTAGCTTGTTTCATTGCACCGTTTCATAGTAGAGTTTGTTATCTTGTTTCATTGTACAGTTTCATAGTAGAGCTTGTTAGCTTGTTTCATTGTACCGTTTCATAGTAGAGATTGTTAACTTGTTTCATTGTACCGTTTCATAATAGAATTTGTTTCATTGTACCGTTTCACAGTAGAGCTTATTTCATTGTACCGTTTCCTAGTAGAGCTTGTTTCATTGTACCGTTTCACAGTAGAGCTTGTTTCATTGTACCGTTCCCTAGTAGAGATTCTTTCATTGTACCGTTTCATAGTAGAGCTTGTTTCATTGTACCGTTTCACAGTAGAGCTTGTTTCATTGTACCGTTTCATAGTAGACATTGTAGAGTTTGTTAACTTGTTTCATTGTACCGTTTCATAGTAGACATTGTAGAGATTGTTAACTTGTTTCATTGTACCGTTTCATAGTAGAGTTTGTTAACTTGTTTCATTGTACCGTTTCATAGTAGACGTTATTAACTTGTTTAATTGTACCGTTTCAAAGTAGAGTTTGTTAACTTGTTTCATTGTACCGTTTCATAGTAGAATTTATTAGCTTGTTTCATTGTACCGTTTCATAGTAGAGTTTGTTTCATTGTACCGTTTCATTGTAGAGTTTGTTAACTTGTTTCATTGTACCGTTTCATAGTAGAGTCTGTTAACTTGTTTTATTGTACCGTTTCATAGAAGAGCTTGTTAGCTTGTTTCATTGTACCGTTTCATAGTAGAATTTGTTAGCGTGTTTCATTGTACCGTTTCATAGTAGAGTTTGTTAACTTGTTTCATTGTACCGTTTCATAGTAGAGTTTGTTTCATTGTACCGTTTCATAGTAGAGTTTGTTAACTTGTTTCATTGTACCGTTTCATAGTAGAATTTGTTAGCTTGTTTCATTGTACCGTTTCATAGTAGAATTTGTTAGCTTGTTTCATTGTACCGTTTCATAGTAGTGTTTGTGAGCTTGTTTCATTGTAGAGTTTGTTAACTTGTTTCATTGTACCGTTTCAAAGTAGAGTTTGTTAACTTGTTTCATTGTACAGTTTCATAATAGAGTTTGTTAACTTGTTTCATTGTACCGTTTCAAAGTAGAGTTTGTTAACTTGTTTCATTGTACCGTTTCATAGTAGAGCTTGTTAGCTTGTTTCATTGTACCGTTTCATAGTAGAATTTGTTAGCTTGTTTCATTGTACCGTTTCATAGTAGAGTTTGTTAACTTGTTTCATTGTACCGTTTCAAAGTAGAGTTTGTTAACTTGTTTCATTGTACCGTTTCATAGTAGAATTTGTTAGCTTGTTTCATTGTACCGTTTCATAGTAGAATTTGTTAGCTTGTTTCATTGTACCGTTTCATAGTAGTGTTTGTGAGCTTGTTTCATTGTAGAGTTTGTTAACTTGTTTCATTATACCGTTTCAAAGTAGAGTTTGTTAACTTGTTTCATTGTACCGTTTCATAATAGAGTTTGTTAACTTGTTTCATTGTACCGTTTCAAAGTAGAGTTTGTTAACTTGTTTCATTGTACCGTTTCATAGTAGAGCTTGTTAGCTTGTTTCATTGTACCGTTTCATAGTAGAATTTGTTAGCTTGTTTCATTGTACCGTTTCATAGTAGAGTTTGTTAACTTGTTTTATTGTACCGTTTCAAAGTAGAGTTTGTTTCATTGTACCGTTTCCTAGTAGAGCTTGTTTCATTGTACCGTTTCACAGTAGAGCTTGTTTCATTGTACCGTTCCCTAGTAGAGATTCTTTCATTGTACCGTTTCATAGTAGAGCTTGTTTCATTGTACCGTTTCACAGTAGAGCTTGTTTCATTGTACCGTTTCATAGTAGACATTGTAGAGTTTGTTAACTTGTTTCATTGTACCGTTTCATAGTAGAGTTTGTTAACTTGTTTCATTGTACCGTTTCATAGTAGACATTGTAAAGTTTGTTAACTTGTTTCATTGTACCGTTTCATAGTAGTGTTTGTTAGCTTGTTTCATTGTACCGTTTCATAGTAGAGTTTGTTAACTTGTTTCATTGTACCGTTTCATAGTAGAATTTGTTAGCTTGTTTCATTGTACCGTTTCATAGTAGAGTTTGTTAGCTTGTTTCATTGCACCGTTTCATAGTAGAGTTTGTTATCTTGTTTCATTGTACCGTTTCATAGTAGAGCTTGTTAGCTTGTTTCATTGTACCGTTTCATAGTAGAATTTGTTTCATTGTACCGTTTCACAGTAGAGCTTCTTTCATTGTACCGTTTCCTAGTAGAGCTTGTTTCATTGTACCGTTTCACAGTAGAGCTTGTTTCATTGTACCGTTCCCAGTAGAGATTCTTTCATTGTACCGTTTCACAGTAGAGCTTGTTTCATTGTACCGTTTCACAGTAGAGCTTGTTTCATTGTACCGTTTCATAGTAGACATTGTAGAGTTTGTTAACTTGTTTCATTGTACCGTTTCATAGTAGAGTTTGTTAACTTGTTTCATTGTACCGTTTCATAGTAGACATTGTAGAGTTTGTTAACTTGTTTCATTGTACCGTTTCATAGTAGTGTTTGTTAGCTTGTTTCATTGTACCGTTTCATAGTAGAGTTTGTTAACTTGTTTCATTGTACCGTTTCATAGTAGAATTTGTTAGCTTGTTTCATTGTACCGTTTCATAGTAGAGTTTGTTAGCTTGTTTCATTGTACCGTTTCATAGTAGAGTTTGTTATCTTGTTTCATTGTACCGTTTCATAGTAGAGCTTGTTAGCTTGTTTCATTGTACCGTTTCATAGTAGAGTTTGTTAACTTGTTTCATTGTACCGTTTCATAATAGATTTGTTTCATTGTACCGTTTCACAGTAGAGCTTGTTTCATTGTACCGTTTCCTAGTAGAGCTTGTTTCATTGTACCGTTTCACAGTAGAGCTTGTTTCATTGTACCGTTCCCTAGTAGAGATTCTTTCATTGTACCGTTTCATAGTAGAGCTTGTTTCATTGTACCGTTTCACAGTAGAGCTTGTTTCATTGTACCGTTTCATAGTAGACATTGTAGAGTTTGTTAACTTGTTTCATTGTACCGTTTCATAGTAGACATTGTAGAGATTGTTAACTTGTTTCATTGTACCGTTTCATAGTAGAGTTTGTTAACTTGTTTCATTGTACCGTCTCATAGTAGACGTTATTAACTTGTTTAATTGTACCGTTTCAAAGTAGAGTTTGTTAACTTGTTTCATTGTACCGTTTCATAGTAGAATTTATTAGCTTGTTTCATTGTACCGTTTCATAGTAGAGTTTGTTTCATTGCACCGTTTCATTGTAGAGTTTGTTAACTTGTTTCATTGTACCGTTTCATAGTAGAGTTTGTTAACTTGTTTTATTGTACCGTTTCATAGTAGAGCTTGTTAGCTTGTTTCATTGTACCGTTTCATAGTAGAATTTGTTAGCGTGTTTCATTGTACCGTTTCATAGTAGAGTTTGTTAACTTGTTTCATTGTACCGTTTCATAGTAGAGTTTGTTTCATTGTACCGTTTCATAGTAGAGTTTGTTAACTTGTTTCATTGTACCGTTTCATAGTAGAATTTGTTAGCTTGTTTCATTGTACCGTTTCATAGTAGAATTTGTTAGCTTGTTTCATTGTACCGTTTCATAGTAGTGTTTGTGAGCTTGTTTCATTGTAGAGTTTGTTAACTTGTTTCATTGTACCGTTTCAAAGTAGAGTTTGTTAACTTGTTTTATTGTACCGTTTCATAATAGAGTTTGTTAACTTGTTTCATTGTACCGTTTCAAAGTAGAGTTTGTTAACTTGTTTCATTGTACCGTTTCATAGTAGAGCTTGTTAGCTTGTTTCATTGTACCGTTTCATAGTAGAATTTGTTAGCTTGTTTCATTGTACCGTTTCATAGTAGAGTTTGTTAACTTGTTTTATTGTACCGTTTCAAAGTAGAGTTTGTTAACTTGTTTCATTGTACCGTTTCATAGTAGAATTTGTTAGCTTGTTTCATTGTACCGTTTCATAGTAGAATTTGTTAGCTTGTTTCATTGTACCGTTTCATAGTAGTGTTTGTGAGCTTGTTTCATTGTAGAGTTTGTTAACTTGTTTCATTATACCGTTTCAAAGTAGAGTTTGTTAACTTGTTTCATTGTACCGTTTCATAATAGAGTTTGTTAACTTGTTTCATTGTACCGTTTCAAAGTAGAGTTTGTTATCTTGTTTCATTGTACAGTTTCATAGTAGAGCTTGTTAGCTTGTTTCATTGTACCGTTTCATAATAGAATTTGTTTCATTGTACCGTTTCACAGTAGAGCTGATTTCATTGTACCGTTTCCTAGTAGAGCTTGTTTCATTGTACCGTTTCACAGTAGAGCTTGTTTCATTGTACCGTTCCCTAGTAGAGATTCTTTCATTGTACCGTTTCATAGTAGAGCTTGTTTCATTGTACCGTTTCACAGTAGAGCTTGTTTCATTGTACCGTTTCATAGTAGACATTGTAGAGTTTGTTAACTTGTTTCATTGTACCGTTTCATAGTAGAGTTTGTTAACTTGTTTCATTGTACCGTTTCATAGTAGACATTGTAGAGTTTGTTAACTTGTTTCATTGTACCGTTTCATAGTAGTGTTTGTTAGCTTATTTCATTGTACCGTTTCATAGTAGAGTTTGTTAACTTGTTTCATTGTACCGTTTCATAGTAGAATTTGTTAGCTTGTTTCATTGTACCGTTTCATAGTAGAGTTTGTTAGCTTGTTTCATTGCACCGTTTCATAGTAGAGTTTGTTATCTTGTTTCATTGTACAGTTTCATAGTAGAGCTTGTTAGCTTGTTTCATTGTACCGTTTCATAGTAGAGTTTGTTAACTTGTTTCATTGTACCGTTTCATAATAGAATTTGTTTCATTGTACCGTTTCACAGTAGAGCTTATTTCATTGTACCGTTTCCTAGTAGAGCTTGTTTCATTGTACCGTTTCACAGTAGAGCTTGTTTCATTGTACCGTTCCCTAGTAGAGATTCTTTCATTGTACCGTTTCATAGTAGAGCTTGTTTCATTGTACCGTTTCACAGTAGAGCTTGTTTCATTGTACCGTTTCATAGTAGACATTGTAGAGTTTGTTAACTTGTTTCATTGTACCGTTTCATAGTAGACATTGTAGAGATTGTTAACTTGTTTCATTGTACCGTTTCATAGTAGAGTTTGTTAACTTGTTTCATTGTACCGTCTCATAGTAGACGTTATTAACTTGTTTAATTGTACCGTTTCAAAGTAGAGTTTGTTAACTTGTTTCATTGTACCGTTTCATAGTAGAATTTATTAGCTTGTTTCATTGTACCGTTTCATAGTAGAGTTTGTTTCATTGCACTGTTTCATTGTAGAGTTTGTTAACTTGTTTCATTGTACCGTTTCATAGTAGAGTCTGTTAACTTGTTTTATTGTACCGTTTCATAGTAGAGCTTGTTAGCTTGTTTCATTGTACCGTTTCATAGTAGAATTTGTTAGCGTGTTTCATTGTACCGTTTCATAGTAGAGTTTGTTAACTTGTTTCATTGTACCGTTTCATAGTAGAGTTTGTTTCATTGTACCGTTTCATAGTAGAGTTTGTTAACTTGTTTCATTGTACCGTTTCATAGTAGAATTTGTTAGCTTGTTTCATTGTACCGTTTCATAGTAGAATTTGTTAGCTTGTTTCATTGTACCGTTTCATAGTAGTGTTTGTGAGCTTGTTTCATTGTAGAGTTTGTTAACTTGTTTCATTGTACCGTTTCAAAGTAGAGTTTGTTAACTTGTTTTATTGTACCGTTTCATAATAGAGTTTGTTAACTTGTTTCATTGTACCGTTTCAAAGTAGAGTTTGTTAACTTGTTTCATTGTACCGTTTCATAGTAGAGCTTGTTAGCTTGTTTCATTGTACCGTTTCATAGTAGAATTTGTTAGCTTGTTTCATTGTACCGTTTCATAGTAGAGTTTGTTAACTTGTTTTATTGTACCGTTTCAAAGTAGAGTTTGTTAACTTGTTTCATTGTACCGTTTCATAGTAGAATTTGTTAGCTTGTTTCATTGTACCGTTTCATAGTAGAATTTGTTAGCTTGTTTCATTGTACCGTTTCATAGTAGTGTTTGTGAGCTTGTTTCATTGTAGAGTTTGTTAACTTGTTTTATTGTACCGTTTCAAAGTAGAGTTTGTTTCATTGTACCGTTTCACAGAAGAGCTTGTTTCATTGTACCGTTTCCTAGTAGAGCTTGTTTCATTGTACCGTTTCACAGTAGAGCTTGTTTCATTGTACCGTTCCCTAGTAGAGATTCTTTCATTGTACCGTTTCATAGTAGAGCTTGTTTCATTGTACCGTTTCACAGTAGAGCTTGTTTCATTGTACCGTTTCATAGTAGACATTGTAGAGTTTGTTAACTTGTTTCATTGTACCGTTTCATAGTAGAGTTTGTTAACTTGTTTCATTGTACCGTTTCATAGTAGACATTGTAAAGTTTGTTAACTTGTTTCATTGTACCGTTTCATAGTAGTGTTTGTTAGCTTGTTTCATTGTACCGTTTCATAGTAGAGTTTGTTAACTTGTTTCATTGTACCGTTTCATAGTAGAATTTGTTAGCTTGTTTCATTGTACCGTTTCATAGTAGAGTTTGTTAGCTTGTTTCATTGCACCGTTTCATAGTAGAGTTTGTTATCTTGTTTCATTGTACAGTTTCATAGTAGAGCTTGTTAGCTTGTTTCATTGTACCGTTTCATAATAGAATTTGTTTCATTGTACCGTTTCACAGTAGAGCTTATTTCATTGTACCGTTTCCTAGTAGAGCTTGTTTCATTGTACCGTTTCACAGTAGAGCTTGTTTCATTGTACCGTTCCTAGTAGAGATTCTTTCATTGTACCGTTTCATAGTAGAGCTTGTTTCATTGTACCGTTTCACAGTAGAGCTTGTTTCATTGTACCGTTTCATAGTAGACATTGTAGAGTTTGTTAACTTGTTTCATTGTACCGTTTCATAGTAGACATTGTAGAGATTGTTAACTTGTTTCATTGTACCGTTTCATAGCAGAGTTTGTTAACTTGTTTCATTGTACCGTCTCATAGTAGACGTTATTAACTTGTTTAATTGTACCGTTTCAAAGTAGAGTTTGTTAACTTGTTTCATTGTACCGTTTCATAGTAGAATTTATTAGCTTGTTTCATTGTACCGTTTCATAGTAGAGTTTGTTTCATTGCACTGTTTCATTGTAGAGTTTGTTAACTTGTTTGATTGTACCGTTTCATAGTAGAGTCTGTTAACTTGTTTTATTGTACCGTTTCATAGTAGAGCTTGTTAGCTTGTTTCATTGTACCGTTTCATAGTAGAGTTTGTTAACTTGTTTCATTGTACCGTTTCAAAGTAGAGTTTGTTAACTTGTTTCATTGTACCGTTTCATAGTAGAGTTTGTTAACTTGTTTCATTGTACCGTTTCATAGTAGAGTTTGTTAACTTGTTTCATTGTACCGTTTCATAGTAGAGCTTGTTAGCTTGTTTCATTGTACCGTTTCATAGTAGAATTTGTTAGCTTGTTTCATTGTACCGTTTCATAGTAGAGTTTGTTAACTTGTTTCATTGTACCGTTTCAAAGTAGAGTTTGTTAACTTGTTTCATTGTACCGTTTCATAGTAGAATTTGTTAACTTGTTTCATTGTACCGTTTCATAGTAGACATTGTAGAGTTTGTTAACTTGTTTCATTGTACCATTTCATAGTAGACATTGTAGAGTTTGTTAACTTGTTTCATTGTACCGTTTCATAGTAGAGTTTGTTAACTTGTTTCATTGTACCGTTTCATAGTAGAATTTGTTAGCTTGTTTCATTGTACCGTTTCATAGTAGAATTTGTTAGCTTGTTTCATTGTACCGTTTCATAGTAGTGTTTGTGAGCTTGTTTCATTGTAGAGTTTGTTAACTTGTTTCATTGTACCGTTTCAAAGTAGAGTTTGTTAACTTGTTTCATTGTACCGTTTCATAATAGAGTTTGTTAACTTGTTTCATTGTACCGTTTCAAAGTAGAGTTTGTTAACTTGTTTCATTCTACCGTTTCATAGTAGAGCTTGTTAGCTTGTTTCATTGTACCGTTTCATAGTAGAATTTGTTAGCTTGTTTCATTGTACCGTTTCATAGTAGAGTTTGTTAACTTGTTTTATTGTACCGTTTCAAAGTAGAGTTTGTTAACTTGTTTCATTGTACCGTTTCATAGTAGAATTTGTTAACTTGTTTCATTGTAGAGTTTGTTAACTTGTTTCATTGTACCGTTTCATAGTAGACATTGTAGAGTTTGTTAACTTGTTTCATTGTACCATTTCATAGTAGACATTGTAGAGTTTGTTAACTTGTTTCATTGTACCGTTTCATAGTAGAGTTTTTTAACTTGTTTCATTGTACCGTTTCATAGTAGTGTTTGTTAGCTTGTTTCATTGTACCGTTTCATAGTAGACGTTATTAACTTGTTTAATTGTACCGTTTCAAAGTAGAGTTTGTTAACTTGTTTCATTGTACCGTTTCATAGTAGAATTTGTTAACTTGTTTCATTGTAGAGTTTGTTAACTTGTTTCATTGTACCGTTTCATAGTAGAATTTAACTTGTTTCATTGTAGAGTTTGTTATCTTGTTTCATTGTACCGTTTCATAGTAGAGTTTGTTTCATTGTACCGTTTCACAGAAGAGCTTGTTTCATTGTACCGTTTCCTAGTAGAGCTTGTTTCATTGTACCGTTTCCTAGTAGAGCTTGTTTCATTGTACCGTTTCACAGTAGAGCTTGTTTCATTGTACCGTTCCCTAGTAGAGATTCTTTCATTGTACCGTTTCATAGTAGAGCTTGTTTCATTGTACCGTTTCACAGTAGAGCTTGTTTCATTGTACCGTTTCATAGTAGACATTGTAGAGTTTGTTAACTTGTTTCATTGTACCGTTTCATAGTAGAGTTTGTTAACTTGTTTCATTGTACCGTTTCATAGTAGACATTGTAGAGTTTGTTAACTTGTTTCATTGTACCGTTTCATAGTAGTGTTTGTTAGCTTGTTTCATTGTACCGTTTCATAGTAGGGTTTGTTAACTTGTTTCATTGTACCGTTTCATAGTAGAATTTGTTAGCTTGTTTCATTGTACCGTTTCATAGTAGAGTTTGTTAGCTTGTTTCATTGCACCGTTTCATAGTAGAGTTTGTTATCTTGTTTCATTGTACAGTTTCATAGTAGAGCTTGTTAGCTTGTTTCATTGTACCGTTTCATAGTAGAGTTTGTTAACTTGTTTAATTTACCGTTTCATAATAGAATTTGTTTCATTGTACCGTTTCACAGTAGAGCTTATTTCATTGTACCGTTTCCTAGTAGAGCTTGTTTCATTGTACCGTTTCACAGTAGAGGTTGTTTCATTGTACCGTTCCCTAGTAGAGATTCTTTCATTGTACCGTTTCATAGTAGAGCTTGTTTCATTGTACCGTTTCACAGTAGAGCTTGTTTCATTGTACCGTTTCATAGTAGACATTGTAGAGTTTGTTAACTTGTTTCATTGTACCGTCTCATAGTAGACGTTATTAACTTGTTTAATTGTACCGTTTCAAAGTAGAGTTTGTTAACTTGTTTCATTGTACCGTTTCATAGTAGAATTTATTAGCTTGTTTCATTGTACCGTTTCATAGTAGAGTTTGTTTCATTGCACCGTTTCATTGTAGAGTTTGTTAACTTGTTTCATTGTACCGTTTCTTAGTAGAGTCTGTTAACTTGTTTTATTGTACCGTTTCATAGTAGAGCTTGTTAGCTTGTTTCATTGTACCGTTTCATAGTAGAATTTGTTAGCGTGTTTCATTGTACCGTTTCATAGTAGAGTTTGTTAACTTGTTTCATTGTACCGTTTCATAGTAGAGTTTGTTTCATTGTACCGTTTCATAGTAGAGTTTGTTAACTTGTTTCATTGTACCGTTTCATAGTAGAATTTGTTAGCTTGTTTCATTGTACCGTTTCATAGTAGTGTTTGTTAGCTTGTTTCATTGTACCGTTTCATAGTAGAGTTTGTTAACTTCTTTCATTGTACCGTTTCATAGTCGTGTTTGTGAGCTTGTTTCATTGTAGAGTTTGTTAACTTGTTTCATTGTACCGTTTCAAAGTAGAGTTTGTTAACTTGTTTCATTGTACCGTTTCATAATAGAGTTTGTTAACTTGTTTCATTGTACCGTTTCAAAGTAGAGTTTGTTAACTTGTTTCATTGTACCGTTTCATAGTAGAGCTTGTTAGCTTGTTTCATTGTACCGTTTCATAGTAGAATTTGTTAGCTTGTTTCATTGTACCGTTTCATAGTAGAGTTTGTTAACTTGTTTTATTGTACCGTTTCATAGTAGAGTTTGTTAATTTGTTTCATTGTACCGTTTCATAGTAGAATTTGTTAACTTGTTTCATTGTAGAGTTTGATAACTTGTTTCATTGTACCGTTTCATAGTAGAGTTTGTTAACTTGTTTCATTGTACCGTTTCATAGTAGAATTTGTTAGCTTGTTTCATTGTACCGTTTCATAGTAGAGTTTGTTAACTTGTTTCATTGTACCGTTTCATAGTAGAGTTTGTTTCATTGTACCGTTTCACAGTAGAGCTTGTTTCATTGTACCGTTTCCTAGTAGAGCTTGTTTCATTGTACCGTTTCACAGTAGTGCTTGTTTCATTGTACCGTTCCCTAGTAGAGTTTCTTTCATTGTACCGTTTCATGGTAGAGCTTGTTTCATTGTACCGTTTCACAGTAGAGCTTGTTTCATTGTACCGTTTCATAGTAGACATTGTAGAGTTTGTTAACTTGTTTCATTGTACCATTTCATAGTAGACATTGTAGAGTTTGTTAACTTGTTTCATTGTACCGTTTCATAGTAGAGTTTGTTAACTTGTTTCATTGTACCGTTTCATAGTAGTGTTTGTTAGCTTGTTTCAATGTACCGTTTCATAGTAGACGTTATTAACTTGTTTAATTGTACCGTTTCAAAGTAGAGTTTGTTAACTTGTTTCATTGTACCGTTTCATAGTAGAATTTGTTAACTTGTTTCATTGTAGAGTTTGTTAACTTGTTTCATTGTACCGTTTCATAGTAGAATTTAACTTGTTTCATTGTAGAGTTTGTTATCTTGTTTCATTGTACCGTTTCATAGTAGAGTTTGTTTCATTTGCCACCGTTTCACAGAAAGAGCTTTTTTTCATTGTACCGTTTCGTAGTAGAGCTTGTTTCATTGTACCGTTTCACAGTAGAGCTTGTTTCATTGCACCGTTCCCTTGTAGAGATTCTTTCATTGTACCGTTTCATAGTAGAGCTTGTTTCATTGTACCGTTTCACAGTAGAGCTTGTTTCATTGTACCGTTTCATAGTAGACATTGTAGAGTTTGTTAACTTGTTTCATTGTACCGTTTCATAGTAGTGTTTGTTAGCTTGTTTCATTGTACCGTTTCATAGTAGAGTTTGTTAGCTTCTTTCATTGTACCGTTTCATAGTAGAATTTGTTAGCTTGTTTCATTGTACCGTTTCATAGTAGAGTTTGTTAGCTTGTTTCATTGCACCGTTTCATAGTAGAGTTTGTTAACTTGTTTCATTGTACAGTTTGATAGTAGAGCTTGTTAGCTTGTTTCATTGTACCGTTTCATAGTAGAGATTGTTAACTTGTTTCATTGTACCGTTTCACAGTAGAGCTTGTTTCATTGTACCGTTCCCTAGTAGAGATTCTTTCATTGTACCGTTTCATAGTAGAGCTTGTTTCATTGTACCGTTTCACAGTAGAGCTTGTTTCATTGTACCGTTTCATAGTAGACATTGTAGAGTTTGTTATCTTGTTTCATTGTACCGTTTCATAGTAGACATTGTAGAGTTTGTTAACTTGTTTCATTGTACCGTTTCATAGTAGAGTTTGTTAACTTGTTTCATTGTACCGTTTCATAGTAGTGTTTGTTAGCTTGTTTCATTGTACCGTTTCATAGTAGACGTTATTAACATGTTTAATTGTACCGTTTCAAAGTAGAGTTTGTTAACTTGTTTCATTGTACCGTTTCATAGTAGAATTTGTTAGCTTGTTTCATTGTACCGTTTCATAGTAGAGTTTGTTAACTTGTTTCATTGTACCGTTTCATAGTAGTGTTTGTTAGCATGTTTCATTGTACCGTTTCATAGTAGAGTTTGTTAATTTGTTTCATTGTACCGTTTCATAGCAGAGTTTCTTTGCTTGTTTCATGGCACCGTTTCATAGTAGAGTTTGTTTCATTGTACCGTTTCATAGTAGAGTTTGTTTCATTGTACCGTTTCACAGAAGAGCTTGTTTCATTGTACCGTTTCCTAGTAGAGCTTGTTTCATTGTACCGTTTCATAGGTGAGCTTGTTTCATTGTACCGTTACCTAGTAGGGTTCTTTCATTGTACCGTTTCATAGTAGAGCTTCTTTCATTGTACCGTTTCACAGTAGAGCTTGTTTCATTGTACCGTTTCATAGTAGACATTGTAGAGTTTGTTAACTTGTTTCATTGTACCGTTTCATAGTAGAGTTTGTTAAGTTGTTTTATTGTACCGTTTCATAGTAGACATTGTAGAGTTTGTTAACTTGTTTCATTGTACCGTTTCATAGTAGTGTTTGTTAGCTTGTTTCATTGTACTGTTTCATAGTAGAGTTTGTTAACTTGTTTCATTGTACCGTTTCATAGTAGAATTTGTTAGCTTGTTTCATTGTACCGTTTCATAGTAGAGTTTGTTAGCTTGTTTCATTGCACCGTTTCATAGTAGAGTTTGTTAACTTGTTTCATTGTACAGTTTCATTGTAGAGCTTGTTAGTTTGTCTCATTGTACCGTTTCATAGTAGAGTTTGTTAACTTGTTTCATTGTACCGTTTCATAGTAGAGTTTGTTTCATTGTACCGTTTCACAGTAGAGCTTGTTTCATTGTACCGTTTCATAGTAGAGCTTGTTTCATTGTACCGTTTCACAGTAGAGCTTGTTTCATTGTACCGTTCCCTAGTAGAGATTTTCTTTCATTGTACCGTTTCATAGTAGAGCTTATTTCATTGTACCGTTTCACAGTAGAGCTTGTTTCATTGTACCGTTTCATAGTAGACATTGTAGAGTTTTTTAACTTGTTTCATTGTACCATTTCATAGTAGAGTTTGTTAACTTGTTTCATTGTACCGTTTCATAGTAGTGTTTGTTAGCTTGTTTCATTGTACCGTTTCATAGTAGAGTTTGTTAACTTGTTTCATTGTACCGTTTCAAAGTAGAGTTTGTTAACTTGTTTCATTGTACCGTTTCATAGTAGAATTTGTTAACTTGTTTCATTGTAGAGTTTGTTAACTTGTTTCATTGTACCGTTTCATAGTAGAATTTAACTTGTTTCATTGTAGAGTTTGTTATCTTGTTTCATTGTACCGTTTCATAGTAGAGTTTGTTTCATGTGTACCGTTTCACAGTAGCTTGTTTCATTGTACCGATAGTAGAGTCTTGTTTCATTGTACCGTTTCACAGTAGAGCTTGTTTCATTGTACCGTTTCCTAGTAGAGCTTGTTTCATTGTACCGTTTTCATTGTAGACTTGTTTCATTGTACCGTTTCACAGTAGAGCTTGTTTCATTGTACCGTTTCATAGTAGACATTGTAGAGTTTGTTAACTTGTTTCATTGTACCGTTTCATAGTAGAGTTTGTTAACTTGTTTCATTGTACCGTTTCATAGTAGACATTGTAGAGTTTGTTAACTTGTTTCATTGTACCGTTTCATAGTAGTGTTTGTTAGCTTGTTTCATTGTACCGTTTCATAGTAGAGTTTGTTAACTTGTTTCATTGTACCGTTTCATAGTAGAATTTGTTAGGTTGTTTCATTGTACCGTTTCATAGTAGAGTTTGTTAGCTTGTTTCATTGTACCGTTTCATAGTAGAGGTTATTAACTTGTTTCATTGTACCGTTTCAAAGTAGAGTTTGTTAACTTGTTTCATTGTACAGTTTCATAGTAGAGCTTGTTAGCTTGTTTCATTGTACCGTTTCATAGTAGAGTTTGTTAACTTGTTTCATTGTACCGTTTCATAGTAGAATTTGTTAACATTTTCCATTGTAGAGTTTGTTAACTTGTTTCATTGTACCGTTTCATAGTAGAGTTTGTTAACTTGTTTCATTGTACCGTTTCATAGTAGAATTTATTAGCTTGTTTCATTGTACCGTTTCATAGTAGAGCTTGTTAGCTTGTTTCATTGTACCGTTTCATAGTAGAATTTGTTAGCGTGTTTCATTGTACCGTTTCATAGTAGAGTTTGTTAACTTGTTTCATTGTACCGTTTCATAGTAGAGTTTGTTTCATTGTACCGTTTCATAGTAGAGTTTGTTAACTTGTTTTATTGTACCGTTTCATAGTAGAATTTGTTAGCTTGTTTCATTGTACCGTTTCATAGTAGAATTTGTTAGCTTGTTTCATTGTACCGTTTCATAGTAGTAGTTTGTTAAGCATTTCATTGTACCGTTTCATAGTAGGAGTTTGTTAACTTCTTTCATTACCGTACCATAGTAGTGTTTGTGAGCTTGTTTCATTGTAGAGTTTGTTAACTTGTTTCATTGTACCGTTTCATAGTAGAGTTTGTTAACTTGTTTCATTGTACCGTTTCATAATAGAGTTTGTTAACTTGTTTCATTGTACCGTTTCAAAGTAGAGTTTGTTAACTTGTTTCATTGTACCGTTTCATAGTAGAGCTTGTTAGCTTGTTTCATTGTACCGTTTCATAGTAGAATTTGTTAGCTTGTTTCATTGTACCGTTTCATAGTAGAGTTTGTTAACTTGTTTTATTGTACCGTTTCATAGTAGAGTTTGTTAATTTGTTTCATTGTACCGTTTCATAGTAGAATTTGTTAACTTCTTTCATTGTAGAGTTTGTTAACTTGTTTCATTGTACCGTTTCATAGTAGAGTTTGTTAACTTGTTTCATTGTACCGTTTCATAGTAGAATTTGTTAGCTTGTTTCATTGTACCGTTTCATAGTAGAGTTTGTTAACTTGTTTCATTGTACCGTTTCATAGTAGTGTTTGTAGCTTGTTTCATTGTACCGTTTCATAGTAGAGTTTGTTAACTTGTTTCATTGTACCGTTTCATAGTAGAATTTTTTTAGCTTGTTTCATTGTACCGTTTCATAGTAGAGGTTATTAACTTGTTTCATTGTACCGTTTCATAGTAGTGTTTGTTCACTTGTTTCATTGTACCGTTTCATAGTAGAGTTTGTTAACTTGTTTCATTGTACCGTTTCATAGTATAGTTTGTTAACTTGTTTCATTGTACCGTTTCATAGTAGTGTTTGTGAGCTTGTTTCATTGTACCGTTTAAAAGTAGAGTTTGTTACTTGTTTCATTATAGAGTTTTTTAACTTGTTTCATTGTACCGTTTCATAGTAGAGTTTGTTAGCTTGTTTCATTGTACCGTTTCATAGTAGAATTTGATAGCTTATTTCATTGTGCCGTTTCATAGTAGAGCTTGTTTGCTTGTTTCATTGTACCGTTTCATAGTAGAATTTGTTAGTTTGTTTCATTGTACCGTTTCATAGTAGAGTTTGTTAGCTTGTTTCATTGCACCGTTTCATAGTAGAGTCTGTTAACTTGTTTCATTGTACCGTTTTCATAGTAGAGAGCTTGTTAGCTTGTTTCATTGTACCGCTTTCATGGTAGAGATTTGTTAAGCTTGTTTCATTGTACCGTTTTATAGTAGGTTTGTTAACTTGTTTCATTGTACCGTTTCATAGTAGAGTTTGTTTCATTCTACCG